>NC_136269.1:107272065-107601148 GCF_964187855.1 Myxine glutinosa | reverse complement strand
GAGACAAGATGGGTAGAGATAGGGAAGCACACAAGAACAACAGCAGAGAACAGGGACATCGGGAGATCTGTGGGAGGGAGAGGGCGTGGGGGAGAGGAGGCATGGGAAGGGGGTGGGGGGAGGGGGGGGGGGTGGGTGGTGGGAGAGGTATAAAACACATTGATACTGCTAGGACTTCCAGCAAAGAAGTCGTTATTTCAAAAAAGTGGAGAGAGCAGTTTTCCAGAGGGGAGAGCAGTATTCCATTGAGATGTGGATGAAAGTCTTGAATGTGGTGAGGAGCTCAGGTGTGACAAGGAAGGACTTTGCACGACGGAGGATGCCCAGTCCGTGACTGGCTTTGGAGGCCCGCTTGGAAATGTTGTTTTCCAGGAAAGATCATGGCAGATAGTGAGACCCAAAAGCTTGAGTGACAGAACTTCTTGGAGAGGATTGTTGAGAAAGTAGATAGGAGGAGAGTTTGGTGAGCAGAGCGGGGTGCCAGACCATATTGAAGGCACGTTATATGACAGCTCTGATTTCCTGTTTGGCATTGAGGACCTCCATCCATGGCTGAGATAGCAGAAGCAGCACGTCCAGCGTAGTGACCTGGTCTGAAGCCAAATTGATGATAAAAAATCAAGCCATTGGAGAAGAGGAAGAATTTGATATCCAAAATAATGATGGATTCCATGACTTTGCTGATAATTGGGAGCAGGCTGATTGGTCTGTAGTTGCAAGGATCTGTTTTTGCACCTTTTTGTGTGAAGCGGTAATGTTGGCTGATTTGCAAACTGATGGCAGATGACCTTGAGCAAAAGAGAGGGTGAAGAGAATAGAGAGAGGGTGTGAAAGAGTGGCAGAGCAGGATTTTAGGACCCGTGGGCTGATGCAGTCTGGTCCGGTTGCAGAATCAGAGTCAGGGTTTGACAGAAACTTCTCCACCTTGTGAGGAGAGAAGGACACATAGTCCAGGAGCAGCTGGGTTCGACTGGGTAAGGTGGGTACAAAGAGAGATGGGTTTGGGACACAAGATTTTGAGGCAAACACAGAGTTGGGGCATTCAGCTTTCTCATGTGCGGTGTCAACTGTGTAGCCATTTGAGGTAAGGGAGGAGATGGAGGGGGAACAAACACCAGAAACAGATTTTACCAGACACCACCAGGATTTGGAGGAAAGGGACAGGTTTGAGAGGTCAGTCTTGAGAGGAGAGAGATCACGCTTCCTGGCTCTCCTGAGGGTAGACACACACTTGTTCCGAGCTTGGTGGAAGGAACTGAGATTGCCTTCAGTTGGATTAGCTTTCCAAGAGCAAAGGCAAGTTGTTTCAGGGCAACTGCCTCACCACAAGATTCAGTGTACCATGGACGAGAGGAAGGGTAAGACAACTGAAGACGAGATGGGATAAATCTGTGCATGAGAGAGAGCAGTTTACTTTGGAAGAATTCCCAGGAAGAGTTGATGTCAGAGGCAGTGGAGATGGGAGACCTGTCCAGATGATTGATGGCTTCTTGAAGACTGTGCCATTCGGCTTGAGTGAAATGCCGGACTTGTCGGCGCTGAGGAGGCTCTCTGTGAATGGTCAGAGAGATATCCACTTTAACAAGCACATGATCAGAAGAACCGATTGGAGGAGAAGAGCAGCAGACATTTGCAGGGAAGTTTGTCATAACCAAGTCTCGAAGAGAAGATGCTCCGTTGACTGAGATCCGGGTCAGGAAATTGACAGATTGTGTCAGTCCCAATGAGTCGCAGAAGTCCTTTGCTGAGATGCCATGGCTGGTGACGGAGGTACCCAAACCCATCCAGCTGGCATAATGACAGTTGAAGTCGCCACATATGAGGAAGAGAGAGTTCGGATGAGTGGATAGAAGTTGGTCCATGTTGTCACACAGCGAAATGTAAATGGAGTCATCACTGTTTGGAGGACGGTACAGAACATATATGAACAAAAGGTGGGAGCGGAGAGGAAGCCGTAGCCAGAGGTACCCCTGGGGGTGAGGTGGGGAGTAGGCAGTGCAAAGAGAGTGAGGAAGAGAGTTTTTGATAAAGATAGCAACCCCACCACCAGGACAAGGCTCAGGTCTATCATACCGGAAGAGGGAGTAACCAGGGAGAGATGTTAAGGAATCAGAGACATCTTGAAGAAGGAAAGTTTCTGTTCAGCAGATTACGTCTAGTTTGTCAGAAGCAACCTGGATGGAGAGATCCATCAGGATTGAGCGAAGGCCCTGGATGTTTGAGGTCCATCCCGTTAAGGAAGAGGGACTGGGAGCATCGGGTGCAGGACAGGGGAGGAGTAGGGTAAGATGAGGGAGAAGAGGAGGAGGTAGGGAGAGCTGTTGATCGTGTGTCAGAGATTGCAGAAAAGTTAGGAGAAAGGGAAGGATGAGGAGGGCAAAAGGTTTGATTGTTGATGGGATGAGGCACAGTGAGTGGTTGCTTGATTGGGGGGGGGGGGGGGGCAGAGCAAAGTAGAAGGTTGGAGGAGGTGGAGGTATGAGATAGAAGGGAGATGAAGTGAGGAGGAGGCAGTTTTGAGGAGGAGGGAGGAGGGGGGAGAATTGGAGAAAGATGGTAGGAGGGGAGATTTGAAGGGGAGGGGTAGGGGTGAGTTTTAAAGGGGGGGGGGCGAGGTGGGAATTTTGAAGGAGAGGGGAGAGATTTTAAGGGGATGGGTAATGGGGGGATTTGGAGGGGAGTTTCGAGGGGGGAGTTTAGGAGGGGAGGGTGGGCGGGGGAGAATTGAAAGGGAGGGGGGAGTTTTGGAGGTGAGAGGTGAGGGGGGAGTTTTGAAGGGGAGAGGTGGGGGCGGTGTTTAGAAAGTGGATGATTAATGAAAAACGAAAATTTATTACGAACTGGGTTTATTGTGATTTTCAAGTCAGAGATCGGTTAAAATAATTATGATGAACTTATGGGATGGGATATAGCCTTGTGGGATGAACTAAAATTGCCCTCAGTCTGGTTAGCTTTCCATGTTGAGAAAACGAGCTGCTTAACAACCACCCTCTTCCTACAGGGTTCAGTGAACCAGGCCTAGAGGATGGATTGGATAGCTGCAGGCATGGTGGCTTAAAATGTTGCATGAGAGAAGGTCGACTTTTGTAAAAGTATTCCTGGGTTGAATCAATATCAGGTGTTGTGGAGATGGTAGCCCAATCATTTTGTGAGGGTAAATTGCATTCCCTGCCAGTTGGCATGCACGAACAGCCATATTATGTGTCTTTGAGGTTGGTCCTTTACAATAGGAATATAAATGTGGGCTTTGACCAGAAGATTGTCAGAAGAGCCAAGAGGTGCAAAGGATGAACAGGAGAGATTGAATGGAAAGTTGGTCATTACTATGTCCAGAAGGGAGGATGTACCCATTGTAGAAATCTGGATTGGGAAGTTTACAGATTAGGTCAGACTCCCATGTCACCAAGATTCTGTATTTTATATTTGTACATGGTTTGGACATCACATTGGTATTTTGCCATGACGGTCTTTCTTCGGATGTTTGCACTCCTCACTTTCTCTGCATACTCTGGTGTCAGTACATTAATTTGATATTTGGTTCGGTGCTCCCACTGTTTTTAAAAATCACTGTGATGTATTTTAGCATCCACAAGCGATCAGGAAACCAGCTTCATGTTCTCTCTGAACATCATGACATAAGCATGCAGAGAATAATGCAGATGAATGAATATGAATGAATGAATGAATGATCGTTTTAAGGCCATTTTCCCCGCTAGAGCGGGGGTTAGCCTTGCGGGCCCCATGACAATCATGGTTCCCTGTTTGAGGCAATGTTTTTATGGCCGGATGCCCTTCCTGACGCCAACCCTTGGTCGCCTCTTACGATGCGCAGGGATACGGTGTACCTATTCTAAACCGGGGTACACACCGGGATAATTCATCCCAGCAAGCTGGTACTCAATTTGCCGACCTCGGAAGGATGATAGGCTGAGTCAACCCCCCTGGCGTTAATTCAGCAATCGACCGGGATTCGAACCCAGGATCCTCGGATCCCAAGCCGGCACCCTAACCGCTAAGCCAACACCAGGCAGAGAATAATGCAGATAACAAACTATAATCCTGACAAACTATCAGAATTATATCAGTAAAAGTTTATAAATGCAAAAGCTGGGCCTACAATTTGGTAAAGCCAGAGTTTAGGCGAGAATCTACTGGCTTTGTTCATGGCGGATGTTGAAGTGTTTTCAAGCTTCTTCAAATTCAACATCTACCGTGAACAAGGTGTATGAACTCTCGTGGAAACATCGGCTCTACCGAATTGTAAGTCCATCTTTTTCATTTATAAACGTGCACTGATTTAATTTGATTGGATGTGTCATATCATAACAACCTGCATCGATTCATCAGGATTAAAGTTTGTCATCAGATATTATTCAATCAACCATCCAACCCAAACTAAAACACCTGAATGCAAGTATGCCCTCACCTTATAAGAGCTGTTTGCTAACTACCTAATCTTGCCATTCCTATGCACTGAATACAACTCCTTTAGTCTGTCTTCCTGAATTCCTGATGTCTATGAACCATAAATCCTCATATTCTTCGTTCAACAATCAGACAGACTGCCCACGTCTCCGTGGAAACGCCCCTGGGGATCTTTCATCCACAGTTACCTGCCTGCAACAGGAGCGAGCACTGCTAAATTGCCTCGGAGCAACTGTCAGCACTCAGGGTGTCGCATCACTGTGCATTTTGAGAGAAACCTGCCGTCTGATCCGATGTTGACATCTAACTCATACTGCCTGCAGCTGTCAATGGGAATCTCTTCCAAAACGTTGAGTTTTCATTTTCTGTTCATGTTATTTGTGCATAAGCTGTTATGGTAAGTGTCGGGACGGTAATGCAGAAGCCACGATGTTCAAAGCAATTGGGCCCACAAGGAACACATTCTCTGCACAAGATGAGGGAATACTGTCGTATGTTATTTGTCCAAAACGAATCACCGTTTGACACTAGTTTGATGTCACAATTTGTCACATTCATAGCTAGAGCTACTGGAAGTTCTTAACTCCTTGCTCGATTTTGTCCCAACTGTTAAATGGTGTAATGATTGACAGCACCACCAGGACAGACTTGATCACTATGATTATTTGAACACTTGCAAATTGGTATGGAGCAGTTTTCAGGATTTTAAAGTGCATTTGGAAATGGTTGTACACAAAATGTGTCCACCTCTTGTGCAGATTGAAGCAATGTGATGATAAAAGCACAGGAGCAGCTTGTTCTTCACTTTAAATTATCCCAGTGCACTCTGCCTAATTTCTATCTGGCACTTTTATCACGTCAAATGGATGTGAAAGCTTTGAGTTTAGTTAAAGCCACTGTAGTCATAAACAAACAAATACATTGTTTCATGTGCCTGTTCAAGCCTGGTGTTGGCTTAGCGGTTAGGGTGCCGGCTTGGGATCCGAGGATCCTGGGTTTGAATCCCGGTCGATCGCTGAATTAACGCCAGGGGGTTGACTCGGCCTGTCATCCTTCTGAGGTCGGCAAAGTGAGTACCAGGCCCTGTGTGTCGCAAAAGGCGACTAACAGGGTTGGCGGCAGGAAGGGCATCCGACCATAAACCATTGCTTCAAAAAGGGGACCACGGTGCCCAAAAAAGGCCAACCCCTGCTCTGCGGGGAAAAATAGCCTCTAAAGGTGGATGTCGGTTTGGATCATAATCATCTAGAGTTTTTTAAAATATATATACAGAGCAGATCAGTAGAGGCTCGTGGAAGACCTAGGCCACTGAACGGACCAGGATGTAACAGGACAAAGGAACAGGTAGACCGCAACAGTTGAGTTGAAGGACTAACTGGAGGCAGATTTGGACAAACAATGGGTGTAGGAGGAATGGAATGGGAGTGAGGTGTGGCTGGGTGTTAACGGGGGTAGAAAAGATCGTGGTTTTTGAATTGCGGATGATCTGAAATGGTGGTAAACAGCTGGCTTGAAGACCTGGAGGGAAGAACGAGATTGAAGAGAACGTGGAAGTTGATTCCACAGGCGGGGTAAAAGAGGAACAATGAGCGGTGGTGAGCAGCGTTCCTAGATTTTGAGGGAGGGACGAAGTACGGGGTTGTCTTCTTTTGCAGTACATGTTAATTCTTTGGATATCTTGAAAGGTTTATACAGCATTTCAAAAAAGATGAATGGAATTGAGTGGATTTTGGTCCACGTTTGACCAAGCTTGTTGTGTATTTGGTTTTTCAGGATGAGATCAGTTTTTGTTTCTGATCCCGAAAAGCTGCTTTAAAAATTAAATAATCGAGATGAAAAAAAATAAATCTCATGGAACATTTTGAAAGGAGTGGGAGTTTGTGCTCTTATCACAAAACGAAATTCTCCATGTTGTAACTACTTGATGACAACGTTTCCGGAGCTGGCTGTCACTGAGCAACTGTAGATCTGGTAATGAGCTTTCAAGATAACAATTGCCAGTATCTCCCATGGATACGAATTGTCTTTTTTAATCATGATGTGCGGGTAATTATACTGCACTTGTCGGCTTTAAATTCTTCTTCTTCATGTTCGTTTCAATGCATCTGAGGCATGGGGACCAATTAAACTAGTAATAGGCGTCCACAACCATCCTTGACCATGTTGTGGGATGTCGGCCGACTCTCTCGTCTTCTTTTTTTAATTTCTTCTTTTTTCTTCCACCCTCACTTTTTCACCTTAATTCGCTTTTAAATTAATTTCCTCCGCAACCGCTTGAGCGATCGACGCAAAACTTTTAACATAGGAATGCCGACCCATGAAGAATCCTTCAACAAAGTTACCTGATTAGTGGATGGAAAATTAGGCTGGCGGTCCAAAAACATGTTTTCTGTCGGCATGGTTGCAAGGTGTTTCATATATCAGGAATAAATGGCCTAGACTTCGCTTCGCTCGGCCTCGGCCGAATTGATTCCCGGAGAGGCAAATTCATTTTGCACATTGGCAGTTGAGGCTATTCAAACCGTTCAATATAAAATGAAGAACTGGTCTTGCTTGTGAAGGCTGGTGTTGATTGCTCCAAGAAACGGCTAATGCCTGAAATATCAGTTTCTCTTTGTTTGCCACAGAGCATACCTGAATTAATGACCTGCTGATTTCATCCATTGTTTAACCTTTCGATAAGGGAAATGATTTCAGACAGTTTTTGGCATTGCATCAATGCTACTTCTGCCTTGACCGTAATCTGTTATGTCAGTGTTGTCATGCTCTCTTATGATGGCCTGTGTACCATGCAATTAACGATATTTTTCTCAGGCTGTCAGGCGGGGGGAATTTTTTTTAGCATTTCATTGCAGGACTTACGAAATGTCATGAATGAGGCCAACTTGGTGGTGTAATGCTTGGAAGCATCCGCTCTGAGTCTGGAAGGTCGGGGGTTTCAAACCCTGGCAGAGCCATGCCAAATACTTTAACGCTTGCTGCTCAGCATTTAAGGATACACAGCATGAACAAGCAACCATAGGTTGACTATCACAGCGCAAGCTTTCATGAGCCTAATGGCCTCCTCCTGCATTGAAGTTCCTTTTATGGGAACTTGTATTATATCATAATAATAATAATAATAATAATACATTTATTTTATATAGCGCTTTTCAACAAGCCCAAAGACGCTTTGACAGAGTACAAAAAAACAAGTGCAAAAAGACAAAAATCAACAGGTAAATTAATCAAAGCAAAAGGAAGGAGAAGAAGAGATAGTCAGGGGTTAAATGCTGTGGGTTAAATGTTGAATGCAGTGTTGAACAGGTGGGTCTTGAGTGATGTTTTGAATGTGGTGAGTGAGGAAGAGTCTCTGATGGCGTGAGGTAGTGAGTTCCAGAGGGTGGGAGCAGCGATGGAGAAGGCCCTGTCCCCCCAGGATCTGAATTTGGTCCGCATGGGGGGGGGGGGGGGGGGGGGTCAGGAGGTTGGTACCAGCAGAGCGGAGGTTGCGGGTGGGAGTGTGTCTGGAGAGGAGGTCAGTCAGGTAGGATGGGGCCAGGTTATGGAGGGCTTTGTAGGTCAAGAGGAGGATTTTGTACTGGATTCTCTGGGGGATGGGGAACCAGTGAAGCTTGTAAAGGACGGGGGTGATGTGGTCACGGGTCCGGGAATGGGTGAGTAGACGGGCAGCGGAGTTCTGAATGTATTGGAGTTTATTGATGATTATTGAGGGTGAACCAAAGAGGAGGCTGTTGCAGTAGTCCAGACGGGAGGTGATGAAGGCGTGGATGAGGGTTTCTGCAGCCGTGGAGGAGAGGGATGGACGGAGACGGGCGATGTTTTTCAGGTGAAAGAAGGCTGTCTTTGTGATCTGTTTAGTGTATTTGTCGAAGGAGAGGGTTTGGTCAAAGATGATGCCAAGATTCCGGATGTGAGGGGAGGTGGATACTGGGAAACCGTCGATGTTGAGGGCAAAGTTATGGATGGATTTGGTGAGCGTTTTTGGGCCAATGATGATTATTTCAGATTTATCATAGTTAAGTTTGAGGAAGTTGATTTGAAGCCAGGATTTTATTTCAGTGATGCAGTTTGTCAGGATAGAGAGGGTGGCGGTGGAGATGGATTTGGTGGAGATGAAAAGCTGGATGTCATCGGCGAAGCAGTGGAATTGGAGACCATGATGGCGGATTAAGTGACCAAGGGGGGACAGTTACAGGATGAAGAGGAGGGGGCCAATAACTGAACCTTGGGGGACACCTTGGGGGAGGGGAGCAGTGGGGTATTTGCAGTTATTGATGGAGATGAACTGGCATCTGTCGGAGAGGTATGATTTGATCTAAGAGAGGGCAGTGCCGGTAATGTTAAAGGTGGTTTGAAGTCGGGTGAGGAGGATGGTGTGATTGATGGTGTCAAAGGCGGCGCTGAGGTCGAGGAGGATGAGAATGTTGAGGTTGCCAGCGTCAGAGGAGAGGAGAAGGTCGTTGGTGATTTTGAGGAGAGCAGTTTCAGTACTGTGGTTGGAGCGGATTCCGGATTGGAATGTTTCATACAGGTTATTGGCAGAGAGGTGATGTTTAAGTTGAGTGGCTACAGCGCGTTCCAAAACTTTTGACAGAAAGGGTAGGTTGGAGATGGGTCTGAAGTTGTTTAGGGTGTCAGGGTTGAGTCCAGGTTTTTTCAGAATGGGGGTAACAGCAGCAATTTTGAGGGATGGTGGGACGATGCCTGTAGACAGGGAGGAGTTTATTGTTGCAGTGATAAGTGGAGAGAGAGCAGGAAGGGAGGCCTTGACAAAGCTGGAGGGGATGGGATCAAGAGTGCAGGTGGCAGTTTTCATTCCTATGAGGAGTTCAGAGAGGTCAGTAGGGGAGACTGGGGAGAACTGAGACAGGGGTTGGCAGGATAAGGGGGGGGGGGGGGGCAGGTGGTTTGAGGGGGAGCAGGTGCGGTGGTGGTTAAGCTGCTGTAGATGTTGTCAATTTTGCTTTGGAAGAATGAAAGGAAGGAGATGCAGTTGTCTACTGTGAATGACTGGGTGGTGGTGTCCAGGGGGCTGAGGAGTTTGTTTATTGTAGAGAAGAGTGCTTTTGGGTTTCCAGAGCCAGAGTGGATAATTTGAGAGTAGTAGGCGGAGTGGGCGCGGGAGAGAGCATCTTTGTAGTGTTGTAGGTGGTCGTTGTAGGCTTGGGAGTGAATTGTGAGACCTGTTTTATTGCAGAGTCTTTCAAGTTGGCGAGCACGAGTTTTCATCAGGCGGAGTTCAGGGGTAAACCAAGGAGCAGAATGGGTGAAAGAAACTGTTTTGGTTTTCACGGGCGCAAGCTGGTCAAGGCAGGAGGAGAGAGTGTGGTTGTAGTCATCAGTGAGGTCGGAAGGGGTGTGGAGGTCAACGAAGGGAGAAGTGGACATTTTTTTAGAGAGGGTGGATGAGAATGAGGTAGGTGAAAGAACATTTAGCTTACGGAAATTGATAGTGCGATAATGCCTTGGTGCTGGGGTGGGGATGTTGATGGTCATAGTCATGGCTAAGTGGTCAGAGAGGGTGAGGTCGGAGCCAGAGAGATGGTGCAAAATTAATCCAGTAGAGCATACAAGGTCCAGAATGTGCCCACGGTTATGGGTAGGAAAGTTGACATGTTGAGTGAGGTTAAAGCAGGTGAGTAAATCAGTGAAGTCAGTGGTTATTGTGGAGTCAGTGGAGTCCATGTGGATATTGAAATCACCGAGGAGGAGGATTGAGGGGGAGAGGGAACAGAGCTGGGTCAGAAAGTAGGAGAAGTCAGACAGGAATGATGGGTGTGGTTTGGGAGGGCTGTAGACGACAGCCATGTGTGTGACCAGAGAGTTTAAAAGCCAGGTGTTCAAATGATGGAGTAGATGAGATGGAGATGAGGCTGGTCTTGATGTCCTGTCGGTGAATTACGGCAATTCCACCACCTTGGCCCTCCGAGCGTGGTTTATTGATGTAAGAATATCCATTGGGTGTAGTGAGGTTGAGTGAGAAGTAGTCCAGAGGTTGTTGCCAGGTTTCAGTGAGACAGAGAAAGTCCAGTTTATTTTCCAGAATGCAGTCGTTCAGGATGAGGCTTTTGTTGTTGAGGGACCGGGTATTGAACAGGGTGAGCTTGATGTTGCTTTGTTCGGTGGGGATGAACTCAGGTGATTTAGCCAGGGTTTGCAGACAGGAGGTGCGATCGTGTGCGTTGCTGTGACCAGGTGCGCTGGGACGATGAGTGGGAGTGTGCTGAGCCGACCAGAGTACGGGAATGAAGTGACCTGTTTGTAAATAAACAAACTTACGACCGGAGCCTCTATGAATGTATCTGGGTCGTCGCAGGAGTCGGTGGGATTTGATTGCAGAGATGCATGATGGGGTGGAGTGAGTATTGAGCAGAAGAAGCCTTGCGGCGGAGTACCTTAGAGCCATGCCAGGCAGGAGCGAAGGGACGAGTAAGAGGCCAAGGTAGAGGAGGACGAGTAGGCCTTGCCGCAGCGGCCAACGACCGCAGCCGCTAATCAAGACAGCAAAGGCCGCAGCGGCAAACGACCGCAGCCGCTAATCAAGCAAACCAAGACCGCAGCGGCAAACAGCCACAGCCGCAAACAACGGCCACAAACAACGGGAGCGGGCTTGAGGAAACAGTGGAAGAGCCGGGCAGGCGGAGCCAGGAGCAGAGCCGGGACCGAGTCGAGGGCAGATCCAACGGCCAAAAAGCCGCCACGACCACCAGAAAAGCAGACTATATACAATGACCCAGTCGGAGAAGCGGCGAACAAGTAACGCCAGCGTCCTCTCCAGACCGGACCGGAAATATATAAATTTACCATGCTTATTTTTTTTTTTTGCTTTCACGAAAAGAACTTTGCTCTTCCGATTTTACCTGACCCTTCTATTAGATTATTAGAAGATTGGGTTGACATGATAGCCATCGAGGTAGCGCACTCACCACTGAACTATCGAGCCTGGGTTTGAATCCCGACCCAGCTATAAGCTGTCATTCCGGCTTCATTGGCGGGGTGATTCATCAATATGTATGCCATCCCTCGGATGGACGTTAAACGGGCATACCATCAGCCAGCACTCGTTGGTGGATGTTAAATATATAAATATATTAAATTAATAAATGATAAATTAATTAAATATGTAGCAAGGTATCTCCGGACCATTGTCAAATTCCAAATTCTTGCCCTAACCAGCAAAAAGCATTGCCTCTGTGGCACATCCGCACCCTCAGCCAATGATGATACCCCACAGCCTTGTGCTGCATACGGATGAAGAAGATCAACATATTTTAGTGTTATACATTAATTTGGCTCATGGAAGAGCTTACAAAGAGTAGAAAGGCAATTTACTGCAAGTAATATAGGGTTAGGTGAGGTAAGGTTAATGGGAGTAAAAGGGATTGCTGTTAAGAATTGTGGTTGACATTAAATGGTAGTGCACCACCTGCTTGAATAGCTGGAGGGAAGAGTGGGATTGAACTGCCTCCAGAAGACTCTACTTTTTTTTTTTTTCTTCTTTACAGGAACAAGGTTCAGGGAAGGGCAAGGTATGACTGACAGTAGCTGGCAGGTATTATTGAAAAGCTAACTGATAGTTACACAATTTATGATACCTCATCACGTTTCATCAGTAGTTGTAGACCAGAAAGCATCCTGATTATACAGGTGATTAACCCGGGAGAACCATTACATAAAATTTGGAGAGAGTACCATTCCATGGGCATACCTTTGATGTAATGAACCCTGAAATATTTATCAAACAGACGAGACAACCACCTTCATGTTCCCTCTGATGGACATCATTATCCTGGACTGGGTACCTAAAATGTATATATATTTTTTTATAGCAGTCAACCAGTTTCTGCTCTCTGACATCTATGTGACCATCAAATGGATCAATCTCTCTCTCTCTCTCGACATTTCTCTTTGAACATGTCTCTCACGTTTTTGTTGTCATTTTTTTTTTGTTCCTTAAAGCAATGAGCTCATGGAAGAGTAATAAGATAAAAGAATCAAGGGTATAGTACTGACAGTGGGACACTGGTGAGCAGTTGGACAAGGGATGAAGCAGCAAACAAAGAAAAAGCAATCTATTCGAAAATATGATTCTGCAATCAGGCGAGGTTGGGGAAGGGACTAATTGAGGTTAGCAGGTATAGAAAAGATCAAGAATGAAAGTAAATGTCATGACATGACCACTTTGAAGCAATGGTTGCAGGAGTGAGATCCGTAACGATATCTCCGTTCGTTTTTTATGTTTTTAATCTTAGTTTCTGGCCAGGGGGTTACTGATAATACGGGTCTGATCTTGCTGTTATAGGAATGCTTTGATTTGTGTGATTGTTACCTCAACCACAGAAGGTGGTTGTTTTCACCCCTCTTTGTCTGTTAGTGAGCAAGATATCTCAAAAAGTTGTGGACAGATGTGGACGAGACATGGTGGACAGGTTGGGTGTGGGACAAAGCTGAGTTGATTCGATTTTGGTGAAGATCTAGATCCGGATACTATAATATTGTTACAGAATCTGGGGGACGGCACTCCCGTTAGCAAGGGGGGGTTAATCCCCTTGTACTGTAAAGCCGGCCGTCTCTGCCGGTCCTGGAAGTATGACGTCACGCCCGGTCACCGCTGAATAGGGTATTAGGCCTATCCTTCCTATGACCTAAGTACCAGCGCCTTCCGGTACGCAAGGAAATACTCCCGCCCGTGCCGCAGCGTAATAAATGGATTGTGCCGAGCGAAGCGAACTGCGGCGCGAGCCGTTAACAATGACTAACCCGATTGCGAAGCGGTTCGGCCAAAATCGTGCCACAGGAACTCAATGGGGAAATCACTAAAGCAGTCGGATGAGAAGGAAACCAAAAGAGTAAGGAGGAACAGGGATTTATTAATTACTATTTACAAAACCAAATGAAGAGAAGGAAAGAATGTAATTTACAGGCAAAGAAAAGACAGTGCAATCCTTACAAACAAGCTTAACTTATACCCACAGGACAGAACAAACAGACTCACATGAATAGGGAATGGTGTGCAGGAATGGCTGGAAGGATGAGAAGGTTCAGGTGGGACAGCAGAACGGCCGGGCCGGGAGCGACCAGCCGCCGACTCTCCACACTCGGGTCCACACCGCCGGGCTGCTCGCAGCAGCGCGTCGGAGCTTGACGTGGCAGGGCTGGTTGAAACAACGTCTCCCTTACTCGTACTCCCGCAGGTTGCGCGTCTCTCTTCACAGAACTCAAGCGCCTTCCTTCAAGAAACTGCCTTCGTGCTCCCTCGCTCATCCGCCCGCTCTTCTTGCTCGTCTGCCGTGGGGGCTTTGTGCAACGGGTTTTATAACCCCGCCCTTGGAACCCTCACGAACCTGCTCGATGTTTCTCTCCACGCCCTCTCAAGCCATGCCCACTGATTCCTGGTTGGTCGATCGGGGCTGGCTGACTTCTCCTTAGATGACGAGGGCTCTCTGGCTCCACCTTTGATGACGAGGTGGGGGCCACGCCCTTCTTCTCCGAGATGGAGCACATGGGCAATGGCGGCTTGGGGCAGTTAAACGAGCCAACCCAAAGGGGCAGCGAACGCTGCTTCATTGGCACTTTTAGGAGGCCATGGGGATACCGGATGGGATCCTATCTTATTTGATTTGATGCAACGGAGTGTCAATTACTGGGAACAGATCCTTAACTGAAACACAGAATAATGAAATAACTACGAAAGGGCCTATGATTTGCTACGTGTTGCAATGTGGACTAACTAAGGTGCGATTATTTCATTTAACAGCCAATTAAGGGGAAATGTACACAGGGGTTATTTATAAGGAAATTTAATACTAAATTTCATGTGAAGGTTCTAAAAACCGTAACAATATTTAGTGATTCTTCACCATTGAGAAATGTGAGGAAATAGAGGCCGAAAACTATATATAACACACTATCTCAAAAAGTTGTGGACGGATTCCGAAGAAACTTTGTGGATGAGTTCGGTAGGCGACAAGAACAAGCCGATTCGATTTTGGTTCAGGTCCGTATCCAGATCCGGCATATCGGTGGGATACAAAATGTAAACTGTTCAGCCTGTTGGAGGTATGCGCAAAACCGAGTGCCATTCCCGTTTGGTGTTTGTGGATGTTATTTCTGATGCTTCAGATGAGTTTGTGTTCCCAGGCATTGTTGCTCCCTTTCTGGTTCCTGATGGTTGTTTTGCTATCTAATGTAGATACATCTGGAACTCTGTACACAGCTGGATGATTATCCGAAGCCACGGTATTCCAATTTTAACATGAATGTCTCCTACCCTATGAATGAAAGCTTTTTTTATTGGTGACATGAACATTTTTACTTGGACACTATTTCATTACTTGTTTTTCAGGAATTATAATCTTTATAGGAGTTTCATACATAAATCAAGTTTGATTAGGAAGGAAACAAGTAGAGACATTGCCAGGCGTCTTCAGTGTACAACGTTGCAAACGGAGAAGGAAGTCCAGGTGATTTGATAATTTGGGAAAGTGAAACACGGATGGTGTTTTCGAAAAAAACAAAAAAAAACAAAAGCCCGACAAGCTCTGATGCTTAATTTTTTTTAGTTCTTCACATGCATAAAGGTACCATGAAGCACCAAATGCAGCCTTTGTGGATATTGCGCAAAGATTATTTTTACCCAAAGTGCATTCTGGGTGCCATCATATCTGTACTACAATTGCGCAGTGTTCTCGTTGTTGCACAGACAACACGCTCAAAACAAGTGACTAAGCAATAAATTGCACACCGCTCCCCCCTATTTCATCTCCAGGCGCCGCACGACGTCATTTCCGGGTGAGAAGGCCTTCGGTGCCCGGCGATGATGCATGCTGAAAGAGCGTACTCAGTCTTTTGTTTTTTTTGGTATACAAGATCGAGGATCGTGAAAGAGCTAACATTAATCACACAAAAAGTCAAACCGACATATAAAACATATAATAAGGGGAGCGGAAGACAAGAAATGTTGCTTTGCGGTCGACAAGACAAGCGGTAGACAATTTTGCTTTGGCAAAAATGGTATTTTTATTTTTGGATTAATCGATCAATCAATTGATTAATTGCGTAATTCTTATCGATTTATTAGTTACTTATTTATTTTCTTCATCTGGGCAATATCCCAGGCACCTTTTGAGCTAGGAAGCTGATATTTCGACAAGATAGTGACCTAGTGGCATGCTGAACTTTTGAACTTTTCGGGAACTGAGTGGCGTGCTGATGAGGAGGGGATGTCGTTGAAGCTGAAGGGAAAGGTGTATGCTGCATGTGTGAGAAGTGTTATGATTTATGGGAGTGAGACATGGGTAATGAACGTAGAGCAGCAACGAAGGCTGGAAAGGGTGGAAATGCGAATGGTTCGGTGGATGTGCGGAGTATCGTTGAGAGAGAGGAAGACAAATGATGAATTGCGAAAGATGATGGGAATAGAGCCTGTGATTGATGCTGTGCAGAGGAACAGGTTGAGATGGTTTGGTCATGTGTTGAGGAAGGATGAAAGTGACTGGTTGAGAAGAGTGATGGAAATGAATGTAGAAGGAAGTAGAGGACGGGGAAGACCGAGAAAGACTTGGCTAAAGATGGTGGAAGAAGAAATGCAGGCAAGGGGGTTAACAAGGAGAGATGCAGAAAATAGGGCAAAATGGAGAAGATTGTCATGGGGACCGCAAGGCTAACCCCCACTCTAGGAGGGAAAATGGCCTTAAAATGCATGTTGTTGTTGTTGTTGTTGTTGTTGTTGTATAATGACCAAGTGATTTGGCTATGAACGGTAGTTTTGATTTATTAATTAATCAATTAATTACTTAATTTATTCGATTAATTACTAAATTGGTTTTCAAAAAGTTACAGATTCAGATGAAACAGTGGTGTTTTAGGTATGCCATTAGCCAATTGATTTAGAACTTAATTGGTTTACAATTATTTATTTCAATTACACAATTAGTCAATCAATTATTGTACACCGCTCCCTCCCAATTCCATCTCAATGTGCTGCACAGCTGTATCACCGAGCACCCCAACAATGTTGCGTGATGGAGGATATGTTATTTATTTATTCGACATGGGGACAGTGTACTTTGAATGTAGTTCTGCTTGTTTGATATGCGTTTAATTATTTGCATGACATATTTGAAAATAATAACGCATGAAATTCATTTTCAAAATTTAGATAAGGACCGGTAAATCATTGTGTGCATGAAACACAGGTGAACGTATTGAAGTTGAACGTTCCATAAAAAAATATCTGAGCGATGTTTGCAATTCTTTATTCATATAAGGAGTAGGAAGAAACGTTTACAGACTGATTGGGTTTATAGTTTCAAGAACGGTGTCATGGTCAACATTTTTACCTCCGCCACCAAAGGTGGATGAGGTTATGTTTTTACCCCTGTCTGTCCGTTTGTTTGTCTGTCTGTCTGTTTGTCTGTCTGTTTGTCCGTTTGTCTGTCCGTTTGTCTGTCCGTTTGTCTGTCCGTTTGTGAACAAAATATCTCAAAGTTGTGGACGGATTCGGGCAAAATCTGGCAGAGATGTAGTGTATGTGACAAGGACGAAATGATTAGATTTTGGTGAAGATCCGGATTCGGATCCGGATAGTAGATTTTTTAAAGTGATTCTTCACTATTGGGAGATTGGGCCAAAAACGATACATAGCGGGATATCTCAAACAGTTGTGGACGGATTAGGACGAAATTTGGTGGACCCGTTGGGTGTCTGACAACGACGATTCGATTCGATTTTCGTGAAGATCTGAATATAGATTCGGATATGAGAATTATTTAATTTTTTAAGTGATTCTTCACCATTGGGAGATGGGGCCAAAAACGATACATAGCGGGATATCTCAAAAAGTTATGGATCAATTTGCACGAAACTTGTTGGACTGATTGTGTGTGTAACAAGGAAGAATCGATTAAATTTTGGATCCGGATCCGGATCCAGCTCGTATAATTTTTAAGTGATTCTTCACCATTGAATGATATGGCCAACCAGGCAGAGGTATGCTCTCTACTGAGTGCCGTTCTAGTTTTATTAATGTGTTAAAGGCTCATAAAGACAGGACATTGATAGACAATACATTTGTTCCTCATTTGTGGTGATTTAAACAGTCACTGTGACAGCTGTCTGTGTGTCAGTTCTGCAACAAAACCAGCTATGGAGTTGTAGCTAAAGCCTTCTGCAACTTTGTGGGTCTTTCCCAATTTATAAACGTGAACCTATCATGGATTTCTGCATTTGATGTGTCCTCCTTTCTTGACCTGCTAATGACCAACTTTCCATATGTTCTCCTGTTCCCTCTTTGCTGTTCCCTTTCCTGTCCCTCTTTGCTCCTCTTTCCTATGTTATTGTCAAAGTCCATATACCTCTGGAAATTTAGTAGGGGAACAACCTTAACAATACAAAATCTGGCAGTTTGTGCAGGTTAACTGGCAGGAAGTGTAATCTGTCCTCTCTCAAAATAATTGGGCTGCCATCTTCACAGCATCGGATATTGATTCCACCTGAGAATACTTTAACAAAGCCTACCCTCGCTGATGAAATGGTTTATTCTAATCTATCTACAGTTATCCTGTCCATCCTTTTGTCCCAGTAAATTGAATTATGTGGTGAGGCAGTTGTGGTCAAGCAGCCTGACTTGATCAACAGGGAAAGCTCGCATAACTGACGGTAATTTTAGGTCAGGCTCTAAGTCTCACAACAAGTGTGTGCCCATCCAGAGGCATGCTAGGAAACCTCATCGTGCAAACATTGAGGCTGAACTTTCCAACCAGTCTCCTTCCTCGGTCATAGTGTCGTGTCAGCATGTCCATCTCTGGTCTTTGCTCTTCCTGACTTCACCGTCATCTCCAACGCAACCACTGCAGATTCTTTCTCAACTCAGTACGTCTCTCCGGATCTTGTAAACCCAAGTCATTCTGTTCTGTCCCCATCTTACCCTGTCATACCCATTGTGCACTGGACTTTGTGTCCTTTCAACCCAAAAAGGTAGTCAAAGTTATTTCCAGCCTCGACCCTGCTTTTGTGATGGGTCCAGAGGACATCAGTGCCCATATTTTCAAATCCTGCTCTGCTACTCTTGCTTCTCTGTCTGCACTCTACAGGCTGTTTGTCATCTTCTTTGGCTGCCTCCCAAAAGTCTGCAAACACCACGCCCTGCCCACAATAAGGGTATAAAAATAGATCCTATCAACTACAAATCAGTAAGCTTCCTATCAATTATAAGGAAAGTCATGCTTTCGAATAGCCTGATTTCTGTCCTAGTCACTCAAATATAGACAGGCAGCTGCTTCTCTCTTAGTAAGGGTTTGTGGCCCTACATTTCCAACAGTAGGTCAGGACCGTCTCCTTGGATACATGTCGGTCAATAGACATAGCCTGGCCTCCTGCTGCAAAGCTCTCTGCCTGCGGCATGCAAGGCCACCTTCATTACTGGATTTCCGACTTTGTCCACTCATACAGTCAACGTGTATCTATAAATGGAACATTGGAACACTCTCTTCTCTTCTGGGAGATGGTGTGATACGATAAGGTGATGTCTTTTCACTATTACTGTACTTCATCTGCATAAATGACCTCTGACGCTCTGAAAAATTCCCTCTTCCTTTTTGCAGATGACTCCACATTGTGTTGTATTGTAGCTGTGCGATTCCACGAAGAGGAAGACCGCAGTTGCATCATTCTCTGCTGAACAGGGATTCTTTGGTGCTGGTTTGATAAATGGAACATGTCATTCAATCCTGGAAAATGTTTAGTCTCACACTGTTGCTCCGGAAAGATCTTCAAACGAACCCATGTATCTATTTTCATGGTCAGCTTTCAGTAAAGGTCAGCCTCTTGAACCTCTAGGCCTTACTATCAGCCATGATTTATTCTGGGCTGACCATTTCGGAAAGCTGGCCTCCATGTTGAGCCACACACTGTTGGTCATCCTCTGATCTTTCATGTGTTTCCATAAAAGCATTTCTGTGAAAAATCAGAACTATAACAGCCTACAAGGCCTTTGTCCATAGTTCAATGGAGTAATGCTCTCCCATAATGACTGGCACTCCATTATCACATCTGTCTCTCCTGGATTTTGTGGAATCCAAAGCTCTCAACATTATTGACATCTCCCATTTTGTGCCTGAAGTGCAAGGTCTGTTGCTTTTGCATTGCAGGCAGATCAATGGGCAATCTTTTTTTTTTTAACCTGCACTTTTCCTCAATGTACAGTCACGTGAAAAAGTAAGTACACCCCATGTAAAGTTTTGACTTTTTCAACATATTTCAACATACAGCTATTTGATCTTCATTTCAACAATATTGATGGATAATGGTGATATAATATAACAAATATCAGGAAACATTTACATTTTGTCGTCCATTGTATAATTCAAATAAACATCAATGCCATTTCCTTCTGTGGAAAAAGTAAGTACACCCTTGGCTCTTATAGGTGGTTTTGCCCCCTTTGGCAGAAACAACCTCAAGTAGGCGTTTCTTATAACTGTCTACCAGTCTCTGACATCGACTGGGAGAAATGTTTGCCCACTCCTCCATGCAGAATTCTTTCAGCTGTGCGATGTTTGAGGGGTTTCTTGCATGCACAGCTCGTTTCAAATCCCCCCACAACATCTCGATGGGATTTAGATCCGGGCTTTGACTTGGCCATTCCAGAACCCTCCATTTCTTTCTTTTCAGCCATTCCTTGGTGGATTTACTGGCATGTTTAGGGTCATTGTCATGTTGCAAGGTACACCTTCGGTTGAGCTTCAACCTCTCTGACAGATGGCCTCACATTATCCTCAAGCACCTCTGGTACAATGAAGAATTCATAGTGGATTCTATGAGGGTGGGCTGCCCGGCCCTGATGCAGCGAAGCTGCCCCAAACCATAATATTTCCACCACAATGCTTTACAGTTGGTATCAGGTTCTTGTGGTCAAATGCTGTCTTTGGTTTTCGCCAAACATGTCTTCTGGTACCGTGGCCAAATAGCTCTACCTTTGACTCATCTGTCCAGAGCACATTGTTCCAGAAGTGCTGGTCTTTGCCTCGGTGTTCATTGGCAAACTTTAGTCTTGCCCTGATGTTCTTTCTGGACAGCAAAGGTTTCATCCTGGCACACCTGCCATGTAGATCAAATTTGTGCAGCCTCTTTCTAATGGTAGACTCGTGCACTTTGACATCAACAGTGGCAAGAGCTATCTGTAGGTCCCGTGATGACATTCTAGGGTTCTTAGAGACTTCTTTCAGCATCTTGCAGTCTGCTCTGGGGCTGAACTTGCCGGGGCGCCCTGGCCCGAACAAGTTGGCAATTGTTTGGAATCTTCTCCACTTGTAGATGATCTTCCGGACAGTCGAATGATTGATTTCAAATTGTTTGGAGATCTTTTTAAATCCCTTCCCAGACTCGTAGGCATCTATAACCTTCTTTCTGAAGGCCTCAGAGAGCTATTTTGATCTAGGCATGCTGATGCCGCACACTTCAACAACAAAGAGCAAACCAAACGAAATGTCTGAGGTTTAAATAAGACAGGTTCCTCCAAGATCCTCTCCAACGATGTTCTAATCATTTGCACCTGAGCTGGTGCACCTGATTCTAATTTTAGGTATTTGAAGTAGTGATAAATGTGGGGGTGTACTTACTTTTTCCACATGTGAAATTTGCATTTATGTTTATTTAAATTATACAATGGACTACAAAATGTAAATGTTTCATGATATTTGTTATGTTATATCACCTTTATCTATCAATATTGTTGAAATGAAGATCAAATAGCTGTATGTTGAAATATGTTGAAAAAGTCAAAACTTTACATGGGGTGTACTTACTTTTTCACGTGACTGTAGCTCCTTTTTTCTATCAGCCCTTTGACTCTCCTTCGGAATTCACATATGCATGTGTTTGTCCAGTAACCTCCTGTGTACACTTCTGAAATCCAGGTTAACAGCGCACCTTTCCTGTTTTGTTTCTCACTTCTACGTTTTATGAAACTGCCTTTTTGAGGCATATTCTGTCCCACTCTGTCCTCCAGGCCTCAAGCAGGCAGTGCACTGCCATTGTGATTCCCCATCCTTACCCACTGTCTTTTTACCTCTCATTATTCCTACCCAACCCAAACCATTTGCTATTTTTTGCTTTTCTTTCCTACCTCTCTCTTTTCTTTTCATTTTTGCTCATATCCAATGGTTGCTTCACTGCCCCACTGTCAGTTAATACCGTCCACCATCTTGCTCTTCAAGGAGCTTTAAGGAGATCAAGATCAATATATTTAAGGAGATCAAGATCTTGTATAGATTGAAAATGAAAGAAAGGAGTGAACAAATCAATACAGTAACTCAGATTTGAAGCTTGAATACCAATAGCATCACACAACTTGTGCTCAGATGGGTCTGCCAAACAAGCCAACCATTTTTTCTTCCAGAGGGCTTTAAAAAAATTTATCTTGTACCTAAAATAATATAATTAAAGTCTGATGAGATTATACTTTTTAAAACTATCGGCTGCATTGGTAGTTTTAAAAAGACGATTTAACTATTCTATATTATAGATTATGTAACTAGTTATGCTGTTTCATTACAAAGTTTTCACCAGACAGTACTTATATAATGCCATTGATTACTTCGAATTTCCACAAAACTTATTCATGATGTTTTTCACTTTTTAGGATGTCTGAAACAAAGAGGATGTGATGGACAGGAAGTCCTGTTATGGTTTGGATATGATTAATTGAATTGGAGAGTTTGGGCGCCATTATTCTCCAGCTGGAAATTTGGATTCATTTCATTATTCTTGTACGGATTTGTGAATTAGGAACAATATTTGTGAAATTGCAAGTCCTCTTTCATCTCAACTCTTGGACTCTGGAGTTGAAATCGGAAACACAGATTGTTAGTATTGCACTCTACATACTCTTGAGCAATTACCCTGTGCACATAGCGCAAAGTAGGGTTAAGAAATTGGTTCACATTCTATCTCTGTCTATGAACCTGCCTTCGTGCAGAACACCAGAATAAATCAGTTTAAATATCATACTTTTCGTTAACTCTATGATGAAAGTAATGAGTGTTATTTCAACGCTGCTTCACATTCATTGTTAATTTAAAATGAAATGATTAAAAATGTTCAATTTTTTTCATGTATTATTTTATTATATATTTTTGTACCATACACCTTTTCCCCTCAAGATATCCTGCCCAACATCTCATCCCTTGTAAGCTATTAACGATGAGAGATTTGTCGGGAATGTGTTTGCCATTTCCTCCTGGAAAAGCAACCCCACCTATGGGAGCATGTGACTTGTCCGTGAAGTTCGCAACCATTGTGTTTCTGCCAACAGATGCACCAGAGCTCAACATACGGGCCACTTGAGGTCTGAACTCACTGGTGTCTTACCATTCACAAAAACTTGGTGACAGTTTGTCAAGTGTGCAGTCTCTACATAATGCTCCTCATCTGTTACACTTAACTCTTGAAGGATAGTGTCATGATGGCCTCTTCTTGTACTATGGCTAACTAACTGCCTTAACACTGTCTTTGCAGAAATGACCAAGATCCATACTCTGTCGCTTTCTGTACCCCCATCCTACCCCAACTCACAAAAACATCCAACAGCATGTGAACTTCAGTCCCACCAAAGTGGAGGCATTTCCTGCCACTCTTGATCGACCTCTTCTCACTGGTCACTGGTCACTGGTCATGAAGGCATCAGTGCTTACTCAAAAGGTGTTCATCTCCTCTGACTATTAATCTTTCTCTACTATTTTCGAGGTCATTCTCTGAGGACTACCTGTCTGCATAATGGAAAAATCACCAATACTATCTCAATTCATAAGAATCGTGTTAAAACTGACCCTGTCATCTCAATACCAGTTGGCCTTCTCCCCATCATACGAAAGGTAATAGAATGGGTAATTGAAACAGAACTCAACAATAGTCTCTTCTCTAACAACTGTTCTCTGATAAATCATTTGGCTTCCATCCAGGTCATTCCAGCTGGGACATGCCGCCGCGTCTGTCAATTCACAATGAATAGTTTGCCTCGGTCTCGAGCAAGAGGTCAGAGCCACCTTTCTGGACATCTGACTGTGTTTGGTTTTGTGTGGCAGCCCATCCTGATTTCCAATCTGTCAGTCAATGGTATTCAGAGCTCATACTTCGACGAGCTATCCGAGTGATTTGGAATTGGCACTGCACTCATTGTTTAGTAATATTAAAATAAAAAATGTACACATCAAAGCATTTTAAATTCTAGTGACGAGAATTAATGTGACTTTTAATCACATTCATGATTGACAAGTAATCTTCTTTGTCTGCATATGATGCACACAGGTTGATGACTGTTTTATTCCTAAATATGTAGTTTTTTTTGTATTATTATATATTGTATTGCTTTAGCAATAATTAACCTTGCCAGAGGAGAGGGTATTGCATTTGAGTCAGTTTGTTTATTTGTTTATTTGTCTGTTTGTCTGTTTGTCCGCACAGAATAAATATGATTTTCTCTGCAACCGTTTGTCCGATTGACAGGAAATTTTCGCCATAGGTGCAACTCCACCTGTATAATATTTTTTTATGATAATTATGATGTCATCGGTCACATGATTCAGCCGCCGTCTTTGAAAAACCGAAAAAATTTGCACCTCTATAGCTCCGAAAGCACTGAATAGAAAAAATTGAGACATGGCTCATTGTAAAGAACTCTCCATGGGGAATAAAATATGTTAATGATGATGTCATAGGTTCCTCCATTATGACGTCATAATTAGACAAGTACAAAACTTCATCCGATAAAGATGAAATTTCTTGAGTGTCATGTAGGCATAAAGTGGTGGAGAAACAAATGTCATCGGTCACGTGGTTCGGCCGCCATCTTGGAAAAACCGAAAACATTTGCACATCTATATCTCCGAAAGCGTTGCATCGAAAAAAATTGACACATGGCTCATTGTAAAGAACTCTCCATGTGGAATAGCATCTGTTAATGATGATGTTATAGGTGCCTCCATTATGACATCATAATTCGACAAGTACAAAACTTCATCCGATCAAGATGAAATTTCTTGAGCATAATCTCGGGATAAGTTGGCGGAGAAAAAAAATTGATGACGTCATCGGTCACGTGGTTCGGTCGCCATATTTGTTTTAACACAAAAGCCTTAAAAACCACTGAAAACACATCCTGGCGAGGGTCTGCAATCTCTGATTGCTCTTTCTTGTTTTGAGTTTTAATCATTATGTTGCAAAGTTCACTCTATGTACAACCAATTTTACAATCTCTGGACTTTGCTTCAGCACAGATAAATATTGCTACTTCCATAAAACTATTTGTTAACTTTGTTTGATCCATTCTTTTTTTTTCTAGTTTCTCTAAGGCTTGACGTTTTATTTTCCTGCTGTGAGTGAACATTTTTGTTCAGTAAATTTCCCAGTTGTAACATCTCAGCAGAAACAATCTCCATTGCCAAATGTAATATCCTTTAAATCAGGTGGTGGGGGGGTGAACCGTTTCTAGTCAGAGGACCATAAAGCTGTTGTTAATCTTGCTGTGGGCCGGATATATTCCGCTCAATGTGTTAGCAATTTAAACAGCAGATATGCGGATAAGCAATGTAACTGATCATTCTGACTGTTTACTGCAGAGATTCAGTTGATTGTAACAAAATTTAACATCCTGATTCTTGATAATATAACTAAACAAAAGTAACATAGGAAATCATATACATGTTAATAATACTGTCATAGTCATAATATGATTAGCAATTTTAAAGTAACTTGCGTAATGTGACTTCTGAGATTGCTTCCTTTTGATGACAGTGCCCATGGTGGGTGGAATACCTGTTGCTATTCTTAAGTTGTTTTTGAGTTCGGTGATAATAGCTTCATAAAATGCTGAACAAAATATCACTATATGGGATCAAAACATGACATGAGCACAATCAAAACATGTCACGGGCCGGATCAAAACGTCACGGGCCAGATCAAAACGTCAGGGGCCGGATCAAAATGTCAGGGGCCGGATCAAAATGTCACGGGCCGGATCAAAATGTCAGGGGCCGGATCTGGCCCATGCATCCTTTAAGGTTTCCAACATGTATTCTCCAAAGTAAACCTTTTTTGTTGTCATCTGTGAAAACAATTCCACAGTGAGACTTTTTGCCTTTCATCGTGTCTGAGCTCAAAGTAAATTAAGTAGAAGTTTTCTTCATTTACATTTGTGAAGTCCGCATTCATTTTGAAAATGACATTTCAGTTTGTCAAACAATTTACAAATACAGTAAACCTTTAAGTATTGCAGGGGTTATGTTACTGGAAGATGCCGTGATATTCAAATCTGCAATAATTAAAACCAATTGGTTGTGGGAAAAAGAAAATATCGAGGAAAGCTGGACGGCAGCGAAAAATCACAATTGGAATAAACATGAAAAACAAATATATATTGGCTTCATGATGAAGTCTCCTGCATTGAAGCAGATTAAACATTCAGAAACAGATTAAACATAGCCCCTCACTTCTGTAATGGGTCGAAAGCCTCCACCATTCCTTCCCTTTGTAATATATTGTCTCTTTCATACAGTGCATTCAGAAAGTATTCAGACCCCTTCACTTTTTTTCACATTTTGTTATGCTGCAGCCTTATGCTGAAATCGTTTAAATTCATTTTTTCCCTCATCAATCTACACTCAATACCCCATAATGACGAAGAGAAAACAGGATTTTAGAAAGTTTTGCAAATTTATTTAAAATAAAAAACTGAAATATCACATTGACATAAGTATTCATACCCTTTGCTATGGCACTTGAAATTTAGCTCAGGTGCCTCCCATTTCTCTTGATCATCTTTGAGATGTTTCTACACCTTGATTGGAGTCCACCTGTGGTAAATTCAATTGATTGGACATGATTTGGAAAGGCACACACCTGTCTATATAAGGTCTCACAGCTGACAATGCATATCAGAGCAAAAACCAAGCCATGAGGTCGAAGGAACTGCCTGCAGAGCTCAGAGACAGGATTGTGTTGAGGCACAGATCTGGGGAAGCCTACAAAAAATTTCTGCTCCATTGAAGGTTCCCAAGAGCACAGTGGCCTCCATAATTCTTAAATGGAAGAAGTTTGGAACAACCAGGACTCTTCCTAGAGCTGGCCGCCCGGCCAAACTGAGCAATCGGGGGAGAAGGGCCTTGGTAAGAGAGCCAAGTCGGATCCAAGAACCGGATGGTCATTCTGGCTGAGCTGCAGAGATCCTGTGTGGAGATGGGAGAAACTTCCAGAAGGACAACCATCACTGCAACACTCCACTGATCTGGGCTTTATGGCAGAGTGGCCAGACGGAAACCTCTCCTCAGTGAAAGACACATGAAAGCCCGCTTGGAGTTTGCAAAAAAGCACCTAAAGGACTCTCCGATTGTGTAGATCATTCTGCAGCTCCGTAAACTGATGAACCACTCCCACTAGAAAGGGAAATATATGTACAGTCACGTGAAAAAGTAAGTACACCCCATGTTAAGTTTTGACTTTTTCAACATATTTCAACATACAGCTATTTGATCTTCATTTCAACAATATTGATAAATAAAGGTGATATAATATAACAAATATCATGAAACATTTACATTTTGTAGTCCATTGTATAATTTAAATAAACATAAATGCAAATTTCGCATGTGGAAAAAGTAAGTACACCCCAACATTTATCACTACCGTACTTCAAATACCTAAAATTAGAATCAGGTGCACCAGCTCAGGTGCAAATGATTATAACATCGTTAGAGAGGATCTTGGAGAAACCCGTCTTATTTAAACCTCAGACATTTAGTTTGGTTTGCTCTTTGTTGTTGAAGTGTGTGGCGTCACAATGCCGAGACCAAAAGAGCTCTCTGAGGCCTTCAGAAAGAAGTTTATAGGTGCCTACGAGTCTCGGAAGGGATTTAAAAAGATCTCCAAACAATTTGAAATCAATCATTCGACTATCCGGAAGATCATCTACAAGTGGAGGAGATTCCAAACAACTGACAACTTGTTCAGGCCAGGCCGGCCCAGCAAGTTCAGCCCGAGAGCAGACCGCAAGATGCTGAAAGAAGTCTCTAAGAACCCCAGAATGTCATCACGGGACCTACAGGTAGCTCTTGCCACAGTTGATGTCAAAGTGCATGAGTCTACCATTAGAAAGAGGCTGCACAATTTGATCTACATGGGAGGTGTGCCAGGAGGAAAACTTTGCTGTCCAGAAAGAACATCAGGGCAAGACTAAAGTTTGCCAATGAACACCTAGGCAAAGACCAGCACTTCTGGAACAAGGTGCTCTGGACAGATGAGTCAAAGGTAGAGCTTTTTGGCCACAGTACCAGAAGACATGTTTGGCGAAAACCAAAGACAGCATTTGACCACAAGAACCTGATACCAACTGTAAAGCATGGTGGTGGAAATATTATGGTTTGGGGCAGCTTTGCTGCATCAGGGCCTGGGCAGCTCACCATTATAGAATCCACTATGAATTCTTCATTGTACCAGAGGGTGCTTGAGGATAATGTGAGGCCATCTGTCGGAAAGTTGAAGCTCAACCGAAGGTGGACCTTGCAACATGACAATGACCCTAAACATAACAGTAAATCCACCAAGGAATGGCTGAAAAGAAAGAAATGGAGGGTTCTGGAATGGCCAAGTCAAGGCCTGGATCTAAATCCCATCGAGATGTTGTGGGGGGATTTGAAACGAGCTGTGCATGCAAGAAACCCCTCAAACATCGCACAGCTGAAAGAATTCTGCATGGAGGAATGGGCAAAAATTTCTCCCAGTCGATGTCAGAGACTGGTAGACAGTTATAAGAAATGCCTACTTGAGGTTGTTTCTGCCAAAGGGGGCAATACCACCTATTAGAGCCAAGGGTGTACTTACTTTTTCCACATGTGAAATTTGCATTTATGTTTATTTAAATTATACAATGGACTACAAAATGTAAATGTTTCATGATATTTGTTATATTATATCACCTTTATCTATCAATATTGTTGAAATGAAGATCAAATAGCTGTATGTTGAAATATGTTGAAAAAGTCAAAACTTTACATGGGGTGTACTTACTTTTTCACCTCACTGTATATATATATTACAATAATATAATGGGTTAATTTATAACTATGACCCTATTTATTACATATATATATATATATATATATATATATATATATATATATATATATATATATATATGTATGTATATATATATATATATATATATAAATATATATATATATATATATAATATATATATGCAGTATATGTGCACACACACACACACACACACACACACACACACACACACACACACACACACACACACACACACACACACACACACACACAGATGAGGCAAACTATTTTTAAATATATATTCATGTCACACTGACCCACACAACAGCCTGCAGGTTATTAGATTTGAGTCACGTGCAGTAATTGGTAAGAGACGTGGCTGTTTTGCCAATACATCGAGTCCACCATGAAGTGCTGCAATGGATGGATAGCTTCGGGATACATTCACTCACTTTTGAGCTGTCTTGCTTGTTTGATTTTGTTTGTAAATTCCGACTGGAAATAAGTGGACCAGGCCAGATAGATCGCCCCCACTATGGTTTTGGGGTTTTTACTGACAATCCAACGAGTTCTCCTGAGATTAACTTCCAGAAAAGTACAATCCAAATTATTCATCCTGTTGCTTCAACTGGATTTGAACTGATAACCTTTGGAATACCAGTCCAGTATGTTCACATCCGCTGTAATGTTGAGTGGAGTGTTCAGATCGTAAGTCTGATTTTCAAGTTTAAAGACATGTGTTGATAATGAATGAGATTTATTAATGCATTTATTATTTTATCTTATGTTTTACAATCTTTAAAAAAATATCAGAGCACATAGAGAAAGATGTTGATGCAACATACTCCTTACAGAGCATTGGTGCTGCTGAAGCAGTTTCTTGTCAACGGTTATACTAGGTGGTTTGCCATTGCCACCCAGTATTGTTTGTCCGTGATCTATTCTTTTAAATGCTGAGCGCCAACAAGGAAGCATCACGTACCTTTTTTTTTTTTTTAAACAGGTCTTTGGTGCGACTCAGCAAGGGTTTGTACCACAGCCCTCCCAGATTCTGATGGTGCTCTGATTAGCAGAGATTAAAAGTCTTGCATGGTGATTCAATTTGGTATCCCGAGGAACCAAGAGTATGTTGGTGAACACAATGCACTTAGGAGGGAGAAAAAGCAGTATATTTATTATAGCTGCTGCATTTTGTTTCCTTCCCCTATTGTGTCGATTAATTATTGGGAAAAGTATGAGTAAATATAGTCTTACATTCCCTGAAAATAGTGTCATTTTCATGAAGTTACATTCTATATCCCGAAAACAAAACTCCTGAATTTTCCAGTGATCGAGCGAAGACGAACGAAGACGAAGACGAAGACGAAGACGAAGAAGAGTTGTATGAATAATTTTGCATTTTTCAATTTTTTATTCTGAAACCGGTGGGTTTCAGCTGTATTTTAACCCTAATCAGGCCATGTTATTTTGGATTTTCTCAAAGCCCGTGGGGAAGGGAAGGGATGGGATGGGGGGGGGGGGGGATGGGGGGAGGTGTGGAGGGTGGGGCGGATCCTGCAGCCGTAGATCCGATTTTTATATAACTAGTACGTACACCTGTTCACTACAACAGTGGCAGGAAGGGTCATTCCTCTCTGCGATTATATAGTTTGCAGTAGATCTAAGGTCGGGCCTCAATAACATTGGGGGGGAGGGGGGGTGGGGGTGTTCATTTACCAAGTTTCTTGTAGAGAGCTCTCCAAGTCGGTTAAGCATTCGAGCAAGTACTCTGTTCAAAATAGTCGATAAGGAATGGCTGGTTTGGCAAGCCCTAAATACATGCTTGGAAACTGAACACACCCCAGGTTTCCTCCATTTCAGTTTTTTTTTTCTTTTTTTTTTCGTGTTAAACGTTTCAGTTTAATTTTTCTGTTTTAGTTTAACAGATTTCAGTTTAATGTGTTAAACGTTAAAGTTTCGTGTTAAACAGGATTAACAACCGTTTCAAAAGGTAATCAAACGTGCTTGTGCTTTATAATAGTTTGACTTCTGGTATAGGTACTCCTACGAAAACGCCACGATAAACTATTTATACACGTTAACACTGTGTTTGTTAAAGGAGTAAAACACCCTTTGGGGAGGAGGAGGTGGAATTAGTATTTATTATTAATAACATTAATATTGTGCTATTATATTTATAATAATATTTATTATTATTTATAATAGTATTTAGTATTTATTATTAATAACATTAATATTATGCAATTATATTTATATTTATTGTTATTATTAGAAGCGGCTTTGGAAAAATGTCACGAAAAAGCTGTCTTAACACGACCATACACCTCAACGCGCAACCCCATTGGTGGAGAAAACCGTGAAAATATGGCGAAAAAGAGGGGGGGGGGTGGCGGAAATTGACCTCCACACCCCAGGCCTGATTAGGGTTAAATGAATGCCAAACAAGTTAATTACCTTCTCAATTTAAATCATCAAATGCAATTTTTTCCTAGATGTTGACAATCAAATATAAATGGAAGACTCGTGTACTCCTCAAAATGCAAAAACTTAGGGAAATGCGGAACTTGTATGAGGAAACGGAAGAACAGTGTTGTTTCCTGTGTAAAATCAGCTCATTTGATGTAAATGTCTGTGTGGAATAATTATGAAGATGGCAAATTGGTCATGGGAGGCCTATTTATTACTATGACCCAGATGAACTAGCCTTTTATCCTTTCTTTCATGCTCCCAGCATGCTTGGCAAAAATAGGATGTTTCCTGTTATACCTTGCATGAGTACCGTCCAATTAAAATATTGCTTGGGTTCAGTTCCGACTCATCGCTGTTTTATTGCTTTTCTTGCTTACTTATTTTCTGACATGTATACCTATGAAATACAGCAAATCCATATTGTTCTGTGACCGTAATATAAATATATAACCCTGGATGCTCGCTATGAATAGCTGTTGCCCAAGGGAAGATTTGAAGCCCTTTGAGATTCGAAAGAGCTTGCTCCAGCCAAGTAATATTGCCTGTTCCATCCTGGACAAAACTGAGGATGGGGAAAAAATCCATTCTATAATTCATTATTTTGCAGGACAGTGGCTGGAAGGCAGCCATCAATTAGTCATAATCATTTTCCAGGAGACAACTTGTCTTTTAAAATTTATAACCTCTTGTGAAATCTCAACCAAAGCGTCAGTATATTTGTCTTCTTTGAGAAATCTGCAGGAATTGTTTACAAATTGAAGCAACAGATAAAACATAAACACAACTTGATATTAACGATTCTCCCAGCATGAATTGGGCTGCACAGCCCCTGGTGGATGCAAAATAAATGAAAGAGAACCTCAGCATGAAATATGCATCTTCGACCAGGAAGGGGCAATGGTCGATGACCATGCTGATGGCAATGACGACGATGGCTGTCGAAAACCCGAATGTTACAACCTGTTTATTGCCATTGCCCAGTGGATGCTTGGATCTCAAAGGGGGTTTAAAGCAGATTTGAGGTCCACAAATACACCCAAACAAGATATTTCTGTTTGAGATGTGGAAATTGTCTTTCCGTGGTCGTTGAAACAAAACGAGGAAAATACTACTTCATTAAAAATTAACCTATCTGCAAGACTTTGATCATCGAATGATTTATTTCTAGTTCAGAAATAGTCGGGTTGATACCTGGTTTGATTTATCATCAACCTTCTAGTCAGGTTCACTATGTCAATAAATTATATTTCGTTCAAAATCATGGTAGATTAGCAAACCTATACATTTTTGGAAAGGTTATAGCATAAGGAAACTAAAAATCAATGTTTACATTTGGAGAGATACCTGTATGGCGGCCATTTAGGATTTTCAAAATGGCCACTGTAAAATACATATTTTGTTCTATTTCTGCCTCTAATTACCCTAAAAACTTTTAAAAATATACTAAACCTATATTTTCAGGGCCAAGGAATCCAATGAAAGTATCAAATTAGTGCTATGTGGAATGGTAAGACACGAATCAAAGGTTTTGAATTGCAAAATACTGTCTTTATATTCGCGATAAGTTGCATAATCAAATACATGTTATCATTTTGTACAGGCAGTTAATAACATCAAAATGTGTCACAATAATTCATATCACCAAACATACACAGGCAGTCAGCAAAATCATATATACACATGCAGTCAGTATAACTTCACATCTACACAGGCAGTCAATGACAAAATATATACACAGGCAGTCAATGGCATCAAACATACACGATTACAGAATATGCCATTTAGAGTTCGTCGTCACTGTCCTGTGTGTCGTATCCGACAATATAGTCCGCATCGTTTTCACAGTCCGTTCCACACAAGCAAAGGTCGGTCAAATTGATTGGCAAATCGAATTGGTCGAATGGTCGATCGAATCGAATTCGATGAATCGAATCGAATCGAATCGATCGAATTGGTCGAATGGTCGAATGGTCGATCGAAACGATTGGTCGAATGGTCGAATTGGTCGAATGGAATTGGTCGAATTGGTCGAATTGGTCGAATCGAATTGGTCGGAATTGGCAAATGTAAACATTGATTTTCAGATTTTCCATGTAATAACGTTTCCAAAAATGTATAGGTTTGCTAATCTACCATGATTTTGAACGAAAAAACATAGTGAACCTGACTATTCCGCGAATTAACGTAAATGCAATGAGTCCACGTTAATGAAAGTAAAGTTCTGATAAGTTGAAAATGAAGTAATTTGAATTAATTTAATACACTCAGGGCGAATCGATTTTTACATTTTAAGGGGTTTGCATCACATTTTAGCATTTGTTCCTTTTCGCTTTCTGATGGATGAATATTAAATTTGACAAGCATGCACATTCATGATGCCAATGATATCATTTTCATTAAATAAGGATTATCTTTTCAATTTGGAAGACTTCTTATAAACCTGATCTGTGGCAGTAATGTGCAAAAACAACATGTTTAACTCCACCACCGAAGGTGGATGTAGGTTTTGTTTTCACCTTCGTTTGTGAGCAGGATATCTCAAAAATTATGGATGGATTAGGACGAATCTTCGTGGGCAGGTTGGGTATGCGACAAGGACTAATGGATTAGATTTTGGTGAAGTTCAGGATCCAGATTCGAGAATTTTAACTGATTCTTCACCTTTGAGAGATTAGGCCAAACGATATATCTAGCACGATATCTCAAAAAGTTGTGGAGGAGTTAGGCCGAAACTTGGTAGATGAGTTGCCGGTGACAAGAACAAGCCGATTACGGTTAACGTGTATGGATGCAGATCCGGCCCATCAGTGGAACCACCTTTAGAGGCCATTTTTCCCCGCAGAGCGGGGGTTGGTCTTTTTCGGGCACCATGGTCCCCTTTTTGAAGCGATGTTTTATGGCCGGATGCCCTTCCTGCCGCCAACCCTGTTAGTCGCCTCTTGCAACACACAGGGAATTACCAGTGAACTGGTACTCAATTTGCCGACCTCAGACGGATGACAGGCTGGGTTAATCCCTGGCGTTAATCCCCTGGCGTTAATCCAGCGATCGACCGGGATTCGAACCCAGGATATTTAGCTCAGGTGCCTCCCATTTCTCTTGATAATCTTTGAGATGTTTCTACACCTTGATTGGAGTCCACCTGTGGTAAACTCAATTGATTGGACATGATTTGGAAAGGCACACACCTGTCTATATAAGGGCTCACAGCTGACAATGCATATCAGAGCAAAAACCAAGCCATGAGGTCGAAGGAACTGCCTGCAGAGCTCAGAGACAGGATTGTGTCGAGGCACAGATCTGGGGAAGCCTACAAAAAAAATCTGCTGCATTGAAGGTTCCCAAGAGCACAGTGGCCTCCATAATTCTTATATATGAGTGAATGAATGATCGTTTTAGGCCATTTCCCCCACTAGAGTGGGGGTTAGCCTTGCGGGTCCCATGACAATCATGGTTCCCTGTTTGAGGCAATGTTTTTATGGCCTCCATAATTCTTAAATGGAAGAAATTTGGAACAACCAGGACTCTTCCTAGAGCTGGCCGCCCGGCCAAACTGAGCAATCGGGGGAGAAGGGCCTTGGTAAGAGAGGTGACCAAGTCACTCTGGCTGAGTGCCAGAGATCCTGTGTGGAGATTGGAGAAACTTCCAGAAGGACAACCATCACTGCAACACTCCACCGATCTGGGCTTTATGGCAGAATGGCCAGACGGAAGCCTCTCCTCAGTGAAAGACACATGAAAGCCCACTTGGAGTTTGCAAAAAAGCACCTAAAGGACTCTCAGACTGTAAGAAACAAGATTCTGTGGGTGAGTTTGTTCTCCCAGCGGTGACTTATGGTCGTGAAACATGGTCTTTAACAAAGAATATGGAGCAAAGATTGATCATCATGCAAAGAGCTGTGTCCAGATGCTTTCTTGGCAGAAAGAAAAGGGACAAGGAAAGAAACGAATGGATCCGAGTCAGAAAAGAAAAATCCTTGACATTCTGGTGAAGAACCACCTTTAGAGGCCATTTTTCCCCGCAGAGCAGGGGTTGATTACTTACAAAACCAAGATGGGACTGGGCAGGACCGGCACGACAGCTGAACACGAATCATTACAAACTGGCAACCTCGAAAATGTAGGCAGAGGTAGTTCAAAGATCAGATGAAGAGATGGAATTGAAAAATTTACTGAAGCACAATGGCCTCAAATTGCATTGAATATATAGCATCATGAAAGAGATATTCAACCTGCATTGGACTACATAGGCTGGTCAAGTCAAGTCACTGCTGTCCATGTCATCAAAATTTACAAAAAATTGAATTGGCTTCTCATCTGGTATATAATAATTGGTGAGCATGGTGGTAGCTTAATGGTTAAGGCGGTATTGTTGGGATTATAAGCTGTGCCAAAATAACATTAGGTGGGTTGACAGCTTGTCATCCTTCTGAGGTTAGCAAAATGAGTAACAGCTTGCTGGAAAAATTGAGCCAGTCGAGTTTCCTAAGTCGGAGTGGCGATCCGTCCAGGATTGTGCCCCAAGCCAATGACATTTTGGAGCCTGTGTGTATGATGGCGCAAGGAGGATCATCCATCCATCCATCTACCATAATTGTCAATGTGAATATGTTGTGCACTCCGTTGCTGTTAAAGCTACTCATTGAGATGTTATCAAACTGCGATGTGATGCTGTTCAAGCTTTACCAATTAACAGTTATTGCTTTGTGAAGTACTGTATGCCGGATGTATATTTGGCCACATAAATCTATGAGTCACTGTGCACTTCACACTTCATGTACACTATATACAAGGATATATTGTACAAGGTGACTGAGACACAGAAGAAAGCCATTTGGTCCATATGCCTGTGCTGTATCCCACCCATTAATTTATCTTATCGTTTTAGTTATCTTCTGTGTATTGACACATCGTTAGCATTAACTTAAATTTACTATTTGCATCCCTTTTATTATTAACTAGCTGAAGTTCCTGGCGTTGCCTGGGGGAAGGAGGGGAAAGGGTGAGGGTGAGGAGAGGAGATGTGAAGGTATCCTATGTCGTTTCCCAATGGTACCATCATTCCCCAATGCTCTCAAAGCAATAAACTCATGACTCACACCTCGTGCGAGGCCTGGTCTCTTTAGGCTCCCTCCCCCACGTCAGTATATTGTGAATATTAGTTCTTTCCTTCGCTGTATTTGCTTGTTTCTTTGATTTTCTTTTCTCCCCCTACCTCCCACGAACATCTTACCCTTTGTCTAACGTTTTAAATACTAAAAAAAAATTACTTCATTAATTCTTTCTCTCCTCTTAGACACGTGCTTGTTTTCCCACCCCCTTGTCTCGCCTTGTGCTCCGCCCCCTTTATCTCCTTTTTCATCCACCTCTCCAGCCTTTTCAACTCTAGTTTCCTCCATACTCACTCAACGGAGCATCTTCTCTTCTAGACTTGGTTATGACAAACTTCCCTGCAAATGTCAGCTGCTCTTCTGCTCCAATCGGTTCTTCTGATCATGTGCTTGTTAAAGTGGATATCTCTGGCCATTCTCAGAGATCCTCCTCAACGTCGATGATTCTGGCATTTCACTCAGGCTGACTGGCATGGTCTTCAAGTAGCCATCAATCATCTGGACAGGTCTCCCATCTCTACTGCCTCTGACATCAACTCTTCCTGGGAATTCTTCCAAAGTAAACTGCTCTCTCTCATGTACAGATTTATCCCATCTCATCTTCAGTTGTCTTACCCTTCCTCCCGTCCATGGTACACTGAATCTTGGGGTGAGGCAGTTGCCCTGAAACAACTTGACTTTGCCTCTTGGAAGGCTAATCCAACTGAAGGCAATCTCATTTCCTTCCAACAAGCTCAGAACAAGTGTGTGTCTAGTGTCTACCCTCAGCAGAGCCAGGAAGCACTATCTCTCCACTATCAAGACTGAACTCTCAAACCTGTCCCCTTCCTCCAAATCCTGGTGGTGTCTGGTCACATCTGTTTCTGGTGTTTGTTCCCCCTCCATCGCCTCCCTTACCTCAAATGGCTGCACAGTTGACACCGCACGTGACAAAGCTGAATGCCCCAACTCTGTGTTTGCCTCAAAATCTTGTGTCGCAAACCCATCTCTCTCTGTACCCACCTTACGCAGTCGAAACCAGCTGCTCCTGGAATCTGTCTCCTTCTCTCCTGACCAGGTGGATACGTTTCTGTCAAACCTCGACTCTGATTCTGCAACTGGACCAGACGGCATCAGCCCATGAGTCCTAAAGTCTTGCTCTGCTGCTTTTTCACACCCTCTCTCGATTCTCTTCACCCTCTCTTTTGCTCAAGGTCATCTGCCATCAGCTTGGAAATCAGCCAACATTACCGCTTTACACAAAAAATGTGCAAAAACAGATCCTTGTAACTACAGACCAATCAGCCTGCTCCCAATTATCAGCAAAGTCATGGAATCAATCATTGCTTCAGATGTCAAATCCTGCCTCTTCTCCATTGGCTTGATCTCTGATCATCAATTTGGTCTCAGACCAGGTCACTCTACTCTGGACATGCTGCTTCTGCTGTCTCAACAATAGATGGAGGTCCTCAATGCCAAACAGGAAATCAGAGCTGTCTCCTTTGACATACTGTATCACGTGCCTTCGATACGGTCTGGCACCCCGCTCTGCTCACCAAACTCTCCTCCTATGGTATCCATGGAAATCTCCATGCATGGCTTGCGGACTTCCTCTCTGGTCGTAGTCAACGTGTGGCCCTGAATGGAATTCTCTCATCTCCCCTTCCTGTTCTGGCTGGAGTTCCCTAAGGCAGTGTTCTGGGCCCTGTACTTTTTCTGGTCTTCATCAATGATCTCTCCGACTCTCTGGAAAGTCCTCTCTATCTCTTTGCTGATGACTCCACTCTCTGCCGCTCCATTCCTCATCCCTCAGATCGGCAGTCTGCAGCCTCCTCACTCTCGGTAGACCATGACAAAATCACAGACTGGTCAAACAAGTCGAACATGTCTTTCAATCCTGACAAATCTCACACTCTTACTATGTCTCTCCGAAAAGGCTGACTGGACAACCCTCCCATCTACTTTCTCAACAATCCTCTCCAAGAAGTTCTGTCACTCAATCTTTTGGGTCTCACTATCTGCCATGATCTTCCTGGGAAAACCACATTTCCAAGCTGGCCTCCAAAGCCAGTTGCCGACTGGGCATCCTCCGTCATGCAAAGTCCTTCTTTGGCACACCTGAGCTCCTCACCACATACAAGGCTTTAATCCGCAGCTCAATGGAATGCTGCTCTTTCATCTGGGCTGGTGCTCCTGCCCCACACCTAGGTCTGCTTCATGCTGTTGAAACCAAAACTTTCAGAATCATTGGAATCTCCTTCGATGAAACTGATTGTGAGGGCCTTTCACTCACCCAACGCAGTCAGGTAGGTGGTCTTTCTGTCTTCTACCGATTCCTATCTGGCCTAGCTACCCTAGCTCTATCTGTGCTGTCCCCCAAATATTCCTACAGGTCGCACAACATTTTGCCAGCAACCCTCTTCTGGTGAAATTGCCAAAATCTAGGCTCTCTGCTCACCTTCACTCTTTCATTCCCCTTTTCTCCCGCCTCTGGAACAAACTCCCCCACTCCCTTCAATCCCACTCCTCCCTTCAGGTCTTTAAAACAGATGTTCACCACCATCTCTTATCTTCCCCCATCCAAAACCTAGATCTTTTCTACCCCCGTTAATTCACCCCAGATCCACTTTTTTGAAATACCGACTTCTTTCCTGGAAGTCTCAGCAGTGTCCATGTGGCCTAGCTACTGGACAACCCTCCCATCACCTGGACAACCCTCCCATAACTTCCCTGAAAATGTCTGCTGGTCTTCTTCTGCTCCGATCGGATCATCTGATCATGTCCTTGTTAAAGTGGACATCTCTCTGACCATCCTCAGGGAGCCTGCTCAGCGTCGACGAGTCTGGCATTTCACTCAGGCCAACTGGCACGGTCTTCAAGCAGCCATCAATCATCTGGACTGGTCTCCCATCTCTACCACCTCTGACATCAACTCATCCTGGGAATTCTTCCAAAGTAAATTGCTCTCTCTCATGCACAGATTTATCCCATCTCGTCTTCAGTTGTCATACCCTTCCTCCCGTCCATGGTACACGGAATCTTGTGGTGAGGCTGTTGCCCAGAAACAACTTGCCTTCGTCTCCTGGAAAGCAAATCCAACGGAAGGAAATCTCATTTCCTTTCACAAAGCCCGAAACAAGTGTGTGTCCACCCTCAGGAGAGCCAGGAAACAATATCTCTCCGTTCTCAAGACCGAACTCTCTTATCTGTCTCCCTCTTCCAAATCCTGGTGGCGTCTGGTCAAATCCGTTTCTGGTGTTTGTTCCCCCTCCATCCCCTCCCTTACCTCAAACGGCTACACAGCTGACTCCACACGTGAAAAAGCTGAATGCCTCAACTCTGTGTTTGCCTCTAAATCTTGTGTCCCAAACCCATCCCTCTCTGTACCCACCATACCCAGTCGTACCCTGCTGCTCCTGGACTCCGTGTCCTTTCCTCCTGACAAGGTGGAAAAGTTTCTGTCAACCCTCGACTCTGATTCTGCAACTGGACCCGACGGCATCAGCCCACGGGTCCTAAAATCCTGCTCTGCTGCTCTATCTCACCCTCTCTCTGTTCTCTTCACCCTCTCTTTTGCTCAAGGTCAACTGCCATCTGCTTGGAAATCAGCCAACATCACCGCTTTGCACAAAAAAGGTGCAAAAACAGATCCTAGCAACTACAGACCAATCAGCCTTCTCCCAATTATCAGCAAAGTCATGGAATCCATCATTGCTTCGGATATGAAATCTTTCCTCTTCTCCAATGGCTTGATCTCTGATCATCAATTTGGTTTCAGACCAGGTCACTCTACTCTGGACATGCTGCTTCTGCTGTCTCAACAATGGATGGAGGTCCTCAATGCCAAACAGGAAATTAGAGCTGTCTCCCTCGACATATCACGTGCCTTCGACACGGTCTGGCACCCCGCTCTGCTCACCAAACTCTCCTCCTTTGGTATCCATGGAAATCTCCACGCATGGCTGGCGGACTTCCTCTCCAGTCGTCGTCAACGTGTGGCCCTGAATGGGTTTCTCTCATCTCCTCTTCCTGTTCAGGCTGGAGTTCCCCAAGGCAGTGTTCTGGGCCCCGTGCTTTTTCTGGTCTTCATCAATGATCTCTCTGACTCTCTCGAAAATCCTCTGTATCTCTTTGCTGATGACTCCACTCTCTGCCGCTCCATTCCTCTTCCCTCAGATCGGCAGTCTGCTGCCTCCTCACTCTCTGAAGACCTGGACAAAATCACAGACTGGTCAAACAAGTGGAACATGTCTTTCAATCCTGACAAATCTCACACTCTTACTATGTCTCTCCGAAAAGATCGACTGGACAACCCGCCCATCTACTTTCTCAACAATCCTCTCCAAGAAGTTCTGTCGCTCAAGATTTTGGGTCTCACTATCTGCCATGATCTTTCTTGGGAAAACCACATTTCCAAGCTGGCCTCCAAAGCCAGTCGCCGACTGGGCATCCTCCGTCGTGCGAAGTCCTTCCTCGGCACACCTGAGCTCCTCACCACATACAAGGCTTTCATCCGCAGCTCAATGGAATACTGTTCTCCCCTATGGGCCGGTGCTCCTGCCTCACACCGAGCTCGGCTTCACGCTGTTGAAACCAAAGCTTTCAGAATTATTGGAATCTCCCGCGATGAAGCTATCTCTGAGGGCCTTTCACTCACTCACCGCAGGCAGGTAGGTGGTCTTTCTGTCTTCTACCGACTCCTCTCCGGCCTTGCACCCCCAGCTCTCTCTGTGCTCTGTCCCCCAAATATTCCTACAGGTCGCACAAGATCTGCCAGCAACCCTCTGATGGTTAAACTGCCGAAATCTCGGCTCTCTGCTCACCTTCACTCTTTCATTCCTCTTTTCTCCCGCCTCTGGAACAAACTCCCTCACTCCCTTCAATCCCACTCCTCCCTCCAGGTCTTTAAAACAGCTGTTCACCACCATCTCTTATCTTCCCCCATCCAAAACCTTGATCTTTTCTACCCCCGCTAATTCACCCCAGATCCACCTTGTTTGAAATTCCAACTTCTTTCCTGGAAGTCCTGGCAGTGTCCATATGTTTTATACCTCTCCCACCGCCCCCTTCCCACGCCCCCCCCCCCCCCAAAGCCCTCGCCCTCTCTCAGATCTCTCGATGTCTCCATGTCTCTCGGTCCCTGCTCTCAAATGTTGTGTTTGTGTCCTTCCCCCTCTCTCTTCATCTTGTCTACCGCTCCCTATGTTATATGTTTTATGTGTCGGTTTGTCTTTCTGTGTGATTAATGTTCGCTCTTCCACGAACCTCGATCTTGTATACAAAAAAGAAAGAAAAAAAAAAGTGTTTAAAAAAAAAACCCAATTCCCATGCCCGCTGCCCCCAAGCCCTCTCCCTCCCAGAGATCTCCCGATGTCCCTGTTCTCTACTGTTGTGTTTGTGTGCTTCCCTCTGTCTCCCCCATCTTATCTCCCGCTCCCTTTATTGTGTTTTGTGTGTCCGTTTTTTTTTTTTTGTGATAAAAGTTAGCTCTTACATGATCCTCGATCTTGTATACAAAAAAAAGAAAAACAAAAAGGGGAGGGGAGTGGATGATCGGGGTAAAGGGCAGGGAAAGAAGAGAATGTGAAGGGAGAGGAAGGGGGAGGGGAGGAGGACAAATGTACCCGTGCGAAGAGTGCTTTGACCTCAGCGTTGCCCAGGTAAACAAGACCAATAGTCTAACAACGGCGTAGCTGAGTTTGTTTGATACTTTAGTTTAAGAGGATAGTGTAACTTGGGTGGGGATACCAGTTATCAGTTACCAAATAATGTAATGAAATTGTTTTGACTTCAGGCATGGACGGGCCGGTTCGTGAATGACTTGGGTTAAAAAAAAAAAAAAAAATCGGTGAATGGCAAACAATGAACCAATAAATTTCACGTTCCTGTGCCACCTTCAATCAAAAGTCAGGCATTGACAGTAGATTCGTGAAGGACTTGCACAAAAAACGTACCCAGTCTAAATGGTGCTATATCCAGTCAATGGCAAAACTGCAAATTAAATGGGGAATCCACTAATGTCACGGATGGAAACCCTCAATACGTCATTTCCTCATTCTGCTTTAAATTCAATATCTCTAAATTTTCATTCCAAACAGCATCATTCATCATTCCAATCAAAAATCTATACTATAGTATTAATATATCGAAAAATAATGTTAAATCACGATTGTATCGAGATATTATCAAACCAGGGAACCATTATCATTAGTTCACTTCTGCATTCTGGAGCAAGGTCCATGTTGATCACATTTCAAAATCATAATTGTATTCAGGAATTTCTGAAACCTCCTACTTACATTACGACACCCGCTCGGATCCCAAAACATGCCACAGAAGGTTTCTATTTCGTTTTAGTAAAATTCTACTTTTACTAAATTTTTACAATTTTTACTTAATATATTTCCTTTTAGTAAAATAGGCAACTGTAATGGTTACTAATCCCGTCCCCCTGTCATGTGACCAGAGCCTTATCTTTGATTGGCATACGTTTGTGGGGACATGCGGACAGACAAACGCTGTTCTATATGGTATTGCCCTATGGGCTACACCGTAAAAAGGAAATTGTAATTGTAAGGATAATTGTAATACTTTGCCACCACCACCAGGTGGCACTACACGGTACACATTTACAGAGAATTTACGACCCCCTTTCCCGACCCGCTCCCCCCCCCCCCGACTTTTCCCGACTCCCCCCTTGGTGGATGGAACATTCCTGCGTGAGGCCATGGCTACATAGCCTATGTTAGCCCACACACAAAGTTGTATTTGTTCCCCAAGTTTGGAGTTTGTAACTTGATAGATGTGGCCATGCATAGGAAACATACATACACTACTCACAATAAGTGAGGGATATTGGCAGATTCTTCGGTGTGGTTGATTTTGTGTATTAATTATGTTGAAAAAAGTTGTTGGTCCTAATTCTATGGTTATTAATGAGTGTGAAAAAACACAGCATTCTTGATTTCAATACCATAACCCTAACCCCTATTAAAAAAAAACTCACTCCCACAATATCCCTAACTTCTTGTGAGTAGTGTATATACAGAGAGAGAGAGAGAGAGATCGAGATAGAGATAGAGATAGAGATAGAAATATTTGCTTTTTATAGGTATGGATAAAAGTATTCATTTGAGAGTTAGCCAGCGGACTAGCACAATATGTTTCTCAAAGTTTCAATTGGAATCTTTGCCTTGCACAACCTAAATACAGATGGAATTGTTGGCATTGACAAATGCATGACCAACAGCTAAGAAACTAGCACAAGGCCAACTGATCTCTCCTTCCATCTTTCAGCCGACAACACAATCCAATGGTTCTGTTTGACTTCCAAGATCTGACAGGATTGGATGCCTTCAAGGTGTTGTCATCTACCTATAGATAGTTATACTTTATGATTCAGTAGCTAGATCGATAGTATTTTTATCTTCAGGTTTTCCCATATCATGCTGAAGCTTTAGGAATTTTGATAGTATATGCTGCTGGTTTAGTGCCATTGATGTAAGGTGCTGCTTTATGAAGCACTCCAACCTTTATGAGGTTGTGGCGCCCGTGGCTTGATGGGTTTTGCCGACTCTAACCCATTGAGGAGGACACGCACGTGCGCACAAAGAGGAGGGCCTGAGATTTGGCGGACCTGAGATTTGGCAGACCCGAGTAGAAGGTGGGCCTGAGATTTGGCAGACCCGAGTAGAAGGTGGGCCTGAGATTTGGCAGACCCGAGTGGGAGGGGGGCCTGAAATTTGGTGGATTTGAGCCGAGTAAAAGGAGGGTCCAAGAAATATGAGGACCAGTTGCGATGATGCACGCATGCACATGCACACACATGTGCATCTATCGTGCTTTACACACAAACGTGCATGATTATGGTTTCTACACATGTTTGGCTTTGGTTTTGCTTTTGGGTTTGCTTTGGCATGGCATGTTTTATTTTGTTTTGCGTGACATCATATGATCTGTATTGTATGCACACATTATTTTTATGCGGTATATACAGTCACGTGAAAAAGTAAGTACACCCCATGTAAAGTTTTGACTTTTTCAACATATTTCAACATACAGCTATTTGATCTTCATTTCAACAATATTGATAGTTAAAGATGATATAACATAACAATTATCATGAAACATTTACATTTTGTAGTCCATTGTATAATTTAAATAAACATAAATGCAAATTTCGCATGTGGAAAAAGTAAGTACACCCTTACATTTATCACTACTTCATATACCTAAAATTAGAATCAGGTGCACCAGCTCAGGTGCAAATGACTAGAACATCATTGGAGAGGATCTTGGAGGAACCTGTCTTATTTAAACGTCAGACATTTAGTTTGGTTTGCTCTTTGTTGTTAAATGTGCGGCATCGCCATGCCTAGATCAAAAGAGCTCTCTGAGGCCTTCAGAAAAAAAGGTTATAGATGCCTACGAGTCTGGGAAGGGATTTAAAAAGATCTCCAAACAATTTGAAATCAAGCATTCGACTGTCTGGAAGATCATCTACAAGTGGGGAAGATTCCAAACAACTGCCAACTTGTTCAGGCCAGGCCGCCCCAGCAAGTTCAGCCCGAGAGCAGACCGCAAGATGCTGAAAGAAGTCTCGGAGAACCCCAGAATGTCATCACGGGACCTACAGGTAGCTCTTGCCACTGTTGATGTCAAAGTGCATGAGTCTACCATTAGAAAGAGCCTGCACAAATTTGATCTACATCGGAGGTGTGCCAGGAGGAAGCCTTTGCTGTCCAGAAAGAGCATCAGGGCAAGACTCAAGTTTTCCAATGAACACCTCGGCAAAGACCAGCACTTCTGGAACAATGTGCTCTGGACAGATGAGTCAAAGGTAGAGCTATTTGGCCACAGTACCAGAAGACATGTTTGGCAAAAACCAAAGACAGCATTTGACCACAGGAACCTGATACCAACTGTAAAGCATGGTGGTGGAAATATGGTTTGGGACAGTTTTTCTGCATCAGGGCCTGGGCAGCTCACCATCATAGAATCCACTATGAATTCTTCATTGTACCTAGAGGGTGCTTGAGGATAGTGTGAGGCCATCTGTCGGAAAATTGAAGCTCAACTGAAGGTGGACCTTACAACATGACAATGACCCTAAACATACCAGTAAATCCACCAAGGAATGGCTGAAAATAAAGAAATGGAGGGTTCTGGAATGGCAAAGTCAAAGCCTGGATCTAAATCCCATCGAGATGTTGTGGGCGGATTTGAAACGATCTGTGCATGCAAGAAACCCCTCAAACATCGTGCAGCTGAAAAAATTCTGCTTTGAGGAATGGGCAAAAATTTCTCCCCAGTCGATGTCAGAGACTGGTAGACTTATAAGAAACACCTACTTGAGGTTGTTTCTGCCATAGGGGGAAATACCACCTATTAGAGCCAAGGGTGTACTTACTTTTTCCACATGCGAAATTTGCATTTATGTTTATTTAAATTATACAATGGGCTATAAAATGTAAATGTTTCATGATATTTGTTATATTATATCACCTTTATCTATCAATATTGTTGAAATGAAGATCAAATAGCTGTATGTTGAAATATGTTGAAAAAAATCAAAACTTTACATGGGGTGTACTTACTTTTTTACATGACTGTACATATATACATATTGTGCACAACTGCACATGTTGTATTGTATACTGTATGTTGTACAGTTGTATGTTGTGTACATGCATCTTATGTGTGACATATTGCACATATTTTGTGCATACACCATACACACACACGCATACACATACATACACACGCACATACACGTGCACGCAGACACACATCCGCAAACGGAGGTGGGTACTTTGAGACCCCGTTGATCTCTTTTCCATCTCCTGAGGCCCACTCATGTGTGGAGATAGCAGGAAAAAACAACTTACACACACACACACACACACACACACACACACACACACACACACACACACACACACACACACACACACACACACACACACGGATATTTCGAGACCTGGAAGGGCTCAGTTCCACCTTCTGAAACCCACATTTGGAGATAACAACCAACAACGCACATACTACATAGATAATTTTGATTGTCCCTCATGCTGGAATCTATTTTCAATTGTATTGGAGTTTTAAAGGCCTGTAATATTGGGAATGGTAGCGTGGTCCTGATACCTCATTCAGGTTTCCTTGTGAATGCCATCATGCCTTTCAACAACAACAACCACAACAACAGGCATTTAAAGGCCATTTTCCCTGCTAGAGCGGGAGTAGCCTTTCGAGGTGCTTTATAATTTTCCAAGGCAAAATAAGGAAAAATATACGGTTCTGCCACAATGTACTTTATTTAATGTACTACTTATCCTTTTTATACCTCCGTGACGAAGTCGCCGAAGACATTATGTTGGTTTCAGTTATCCGTCTGACTGTTCGGTAAAAATTCTGTTACTGCGCTAGCTCGTGAACCAGTGATGTGATTATGACAAAACTTGGTTTCAGTATCTTACTATAATTCACCAAATGTCCGTCCGTCCGTTTGAAGGTTTCGCAAAAACGGCTCAACCGATCGCAACGATATTTTGGGTGGGTATTCCTGGGACCCCTGGGAGTAAAATAGGCTATATTGTTTTTCCAAGTTTTCCAATTTTCCATTTTTTCCAAACACGATGGAATATTATTTACCGATATGAACAGTGATGTGGCTTTTGTTGAAATTCTACAAATACTGTTTATTCTACGTACCAGGAGTGAGTAGATCGACTCCTGACGAACCCTTCCTATATAAACGTGCGGCTCCAAAGTAACATGGCAGCGTGTGCAAAGCGACTGAGAAACAGGTGTAGCGGCCGCTTCCGTGTTACAGATTCGGCGCACACTCTTCACACATAAACGCGCGACTGAGAAAGACGTGCAGTGGCCGCTTACGTTTTGCAGAATTCAATCTTTTTTCAAAATAGGCACCATCTACTGTTTATATTTTGATGATTTGCGTGTGATATGATTCAACGGATGTTCATATGAATCGTGTAAAATAAAAAAATGCTTCAATTTCTGATATTTTACCTTTTCATTTGGGCCTCCCAATTGAAGCCCCGCCCACAGGGCGGGTACCGTTGCTAGTATATTATGATGCAAAGACGAATAGATTAGATTTCGGCATCAATGGTCTGAGGTAATGCCAGATAAAAATGTGATACTGTGGCGGACACAAAAGCCCACTGGCGTGGTGACATCATTCCGCGCACCAAGTGGGCGGTGGCCACGCCCGAGGGGTAGGCGTGGCCTCATGATATACATCGGGCGCGCAGCCCGGAGCGCGCCAGTGTTACAGTGAGCTCCTGAAATAAAGGCGCTTATAAGTTACCGCTTGTCCGCTTCCTCCTTGCTCGCAAGCAGCGCGCGTAACGCCGCGCTTTACTGGTGACCCCCTTGACGTTGGATCTGCCGGAGCGATCCTTCCACACGCGACGCCATTGCCATGGCCAACTTCATCAAACTTCCCGAATTTTGGGAGGCTCAGGCCGAAGTCTGGTTCGTCCAGGCCGAAGCCCAATTTCAGCTTCGGCGCCTCACCGGCGATGACACGCGCTATTGTCACGTCGTCGCCTCCCTCGGGCCCGGCACGGCCGCTCGAGTTGTGTCCGTCCTTCGCCACCCACCGGACGGCCACAAGTACGAGGCACTCAAGCGGCTACTCCTAGCCATGTTCGGCCTCACGGACGACGCACGGGCCGACCGCCTCCTGGATCTCCCCGAGCTCGGTGACACGCGTCCGTCGGTCCGAATGGACCATATGCTGTCACTGTTGGGCGACGAAGCCCCCGGTTCTCTATTCCGGGCGCTTTTCCGTCGCCAACTTCCAGCGCAGGTTCGCCTCGCGTTGGCCGGGACCGGGCTAACGGAACCCCGAGCATTGGCAGCCGAGGCGGACAAGTACTTCGCCGCTTCGGACACGCGGGCGAGAGTCGGCGTGGCCGTCACGGCCCTCGTGGCTGATGCTGCTGATGCTGCTGCTGATGCTGCTGATCCACAGCATCAGCTTATACAGCATACGCAGCATGCTGATACGCACCTCGTGACCGCCGCCACGCCCCGCCCGCCACCGCGGCGAAAACCGCCACCGCGGGGAAACCCGCCAACTCCACCGGCCTGGCGGAGCCAGCCGCGCTCCTCCAGCTCCACCACCTGGTGCTGGTTCCACGCCAAGTTCGGCCACGAAGCTCGGCAGTGTCATCCGCCATGCTCCTTCAACAGGTCGGGAAACGCCTGGGCCGGCGCTCAATAGTGGCGATGAGCGCCAGCCGTTCGAGCAGCCTGCTGTTCATAACGGACACCTTCTCCGGGCGCCGTTACCTGTGCGACATGGGAGCGCAGGTGAGTGTCGTTCCCGCCGGCACGTCAGACAAGCACGCCGCGGGTGGGGGCCCCGCGCTGCTTGCCGCGAACGGGACGCCCATCCGTACGTACAGAAAACGCTGCCTCTCTCTGCGGTTCGGAGGGCAGGTTTTCCGATGGACGTTCGTCACCGCCGACGTGCCCATGGCACTGCTTGGCGCGGACTTTCTGTGCGCTAATGGGCTCCTGGTCGACGTCAAGCGCAGACGTCTTGTCCAGGCCGAGACGTTCAGCTCGCTCGCTTGTGCGTTGCCCAGCTCAACGAGCGGCTTGCCAAGCGGCTTGCCGAACGGTTCGGTTCCGGCCACGTTGGTCTGTACGCTTCCGGCAGCGGACGCATTCACCCGCCTCCTCGCCGGCTTCCCGGCCCTCACGCGGCCCACCTTCTCGGCGGGGGCCGTCAAGCACGGGGTGGCCCATCACATCCCCACCGTTGGGCCACCGGTCTATGCCCGGGCACGCCGCCTCGAGCCGACGAAGCTGGCAGTGGCAAAAGCGGTGTTCGCTACCCTGGAGCGACTCGGCATCGTTCGGCGCTCAGAGAGTGCTTGGGCGTCGCCGCTGCACATCGTGCCGAAGCCCGGCGGGGGATGGCGACCGTGCGGGGACTATCGCCGTCTCAATGACGCCACGACTCCCGACCGCTACCCCGTCCCCCACATTCAGGACTTTTCCACCCGTTTGGCGGGCATGTTCTTCTTCTCGAAGGTGGACCTCATATGAGGCTACCATCAGGTCCCCGTCAGGCCGGAGGACGTCCCGAAGACGGCGGTCATCACGCCATTTGGACTCTTCGAGTTCCTGCGCATGCCCTTCGGTCTGAAGAATGCGGCTCAGGCGTTCCAGCGACTGATGGACAGCGTCCTGCGTGACTTGGATTTTGTCTACGTCTACCTGGACGATATCCTCGTCGCCAACGCGTCCCGCGAAGAGCACCTACGCCACCTCCGCACGCTCTTCGAACGCCTGGGCCAGCATGGCCTGATTGTGAACCCCGCAAAGTGCCGGTTCGGCGCCACCATAATCGATTTTCTGGGGCACCGTGTCACCAGGCACGGAGCCGTCCCCCTGCCGGCCAAGGTGGAGGCGGTGAAGGGGTTTCCGTGCCCCCGCACGATCAGAGGGCTGCAGGAGTTCCTGGGCATGGTGAACTTTACCATCGGTTCCTGCCCCGTATCGCCCAGCTCCTGCGCCCCCTGCCCGAAGCTCTCCGAGGTAAGCTGGGCAAAGGCGACGTTACCTGGACCGAGCAGATGGACACGGCGTTCACGGGCGCGAAGCTCGCCTTGGCTAACGCCACCATGCTCGCGCACCCGGCGCCCGATGCACCGATCGCCCTCACCACCGATGCCTCGGACTACGCGGTGGGCGCGGTGCACGAGCAATGGGTGCGTGGAGCTTGGCAACCGCTGGCGTTCTTTAGCCGGTAGCTTCGCCCGCCCGAACGCCGTTACAGTACCTTCGACCGCGAGTTGCTCGGGCTTCACTTGGCGGTCAGGCACTTCCGCCATCTGCTCGAGGGCCGTGCGTTCACTGCCTTCGTCGACCACAAGCCGCTGATCTTCGCGATGGGCAATGTCACCGAGCCGTGGTCGGCCCGGCAGCAGCGTCACCTCTCGGCCGTGTCCGAGTACACGACGGACATCCAGCACGTCGCGGGGAAGGACAACCCGGTGGCGGATTGCCTTTCCCGGGCCGTCGCCCACGCAGTCCACCTCGGCATCGACTATGCCCGGATGGCAGCGGACCAGGCCGCTGACCCCGACGTCCAGGCCTTGCGGACCGCCGTCACGGGCCTCCGCGTCACCGAGGTGGCGTTCGATGGCGCGGGCGCGGCCCTCTTGTGCGACGTCTCCCTCGGGCGTCCTCGCCCCATCGTGCCCGCGGGCTGGCAGCGCCAGGTGTTTGACGCCATCCACGGCCTGTCCCACCCGGGCGCGAGGGCCTCCCAAAGGCTGATCACCGACAAGTTCGTCTGGCATGGCCTCCGGAAGGCCGTCCGCGGCTGGGCCAGGACGTGCCTCGCGTGCCAGCGCGCCAAGGTGCACCGGCACACCCAGGCCCCGTTGGCCCCGTGCACGGTGCCGGAACGCCGGTTTGACCACGTCCACGTGGACCTGGTGGGACCTCTGCCCCCCTCGCGGGGTTTCACCTACGTCCTCACCATGGTGGACCGCACCACCCGGTGGCTGGAGGCCGTGCCCTTGGCATCGACAACGGCGGCCGATATCACGCAGGCTTTCATCGCCACCTGGGTCGCCTGGTTCGGCGCCCCCTCAGACATCTCGTCCGACCGCGGCCCCCAGTTCACCTCGGAGCTCTGGGGGGCAGTCGCGCAGGGGCTCGGGGTCCGGCTGCACCGAACCACGGCCTACCACCCCCAGGCTAACGGCCTGTGTGAGCGATTTCACCACTCATTGAAGGCCGCGCTCCGGGCCACCCTCCGCGACGGCAGCTGGGTCGACAGGCTCCCCTGGGTCCTGCTGGGCCTCCGGACGGCGCCCAAGGAGGACCTGCGCGCATCCGCGGCGGAGTTGGTCTTCGGGCAACCGCTGCGGGTGCTGGCGAGTTCCTCCCCGACTCCACGGCACCATGGTCCGCGGCACAGCAGCGCTCCGCTCTGCAAGAGACCGCCCAGAGGTTCGCCCCGGTGCCAACGGCATGCCACGGGCACCCACCGACGCACGTCGCCCCGGAGCTTCGCACGGCGGAGTACGTCTTCGTCCACCACGATGCCCACCGGACACCACTGCGGCCCCCGTACGACGGGCCTTTCCACGTGCTGGAGACCGGGGCGAAGCACTTCACCCTGGACATCGGCGGTACTCCTGACCGCGTTTCGGTAGACCGCCTCAAGCCGGCCCACCTCGACGTGGACCATCCACCGCCAGTGGCCCGACCCCCACGTCGGGGCCGCCCTCCTGCGGGCGGACCCCCGGCACCGCCCAGCCCCGCCGCCACGCCGCCCCCCGGTCCTGCACCCATCCCAGGGGCAGCCAGGGGCATCCCACCTGGCATCCCTGCACCCCGGACGCCGCCGATCGCCAGGGGGCGCTTCGGCCGGGTCATTCGTCTGCCCCGCAAACTGGCCCTCCAGGTGCGCGGGAATTCTGGGGGGGGCGCGTGTGGCGGACACAAAAGCCCACTGGCGTGGTGACATCATTCCGCGCACCAAGTGGGTGGTGGCCACGCCCGAGGGGTAGGCGTGGCCTCATGATATACACCGGGCGCGCAGCCCGGAGCGCGCCAGTGTTAGTGAGCTCCTGAAATAAAGACGCTTATAAGTTACCGCTTGTCCGCTTCCTCCTTGCTCGCAAGCAGCGCGCGTAACGCCGCGCTTTAATACTTTACAATAGCTGAAGGGATTTAAATCAAACTTGGTACAAATATGTATAATTATGCAATAATACAGGCGAAAGGATATCTGTGAAAGTCGCGACGTCGAAGAGTGCCGTTCTAGTTTAAATACCATCTTCTCAATTTCATTTGATGCATGGGCCAGTGCATACCATCTAATGCCATAGATGTTGCCTGACAAATTTATATAGAATCGATCTGGTTGAAAGATCATGGTGTCTTCCAAACTGCATCGTGCTGTCTGCTGTCACTGGGCAACTGCAAATCTGCCGAGTGATAGTCAATTTTAGCAGTTATGCCAAGATATCCCCGGTATATAATATCGGTTGCCCATTTTATGGGCTGGCAGGATTTCCCAGAGGTACACACATTCGCCTTTGAGCTGTCTAGTCTGAGTTTGAATCTTGGTCCAGCTTTCAACTGTTATCCTAGTTTTTCGCATCGCAAATGATTCATCAATGTATGTGCCGCCCCTCGGACGGACGTTAAACTGGGCGTCCTGTCTGCCGCCATGCATTGGTGGACGTTAAAGATCATCCTTCGCGGAGAGTAGGTGAGCTATCCCCCGCACTCTGACCACATTCCAAATTATTGCACATTCGGTCGGGTTTCCTGCTTTGGAGTGGCGACCCATGTAGAATTCTAATTGCCTTAGCCAATAAATTGCTTCGGCAGTACCGACACTGTGTATACAGCATGGCACATGATGATGATAGTTGATGGCATTGGAAGACTATACAATGGCTGCTTCCCAGCACATGCTTTCTGTGGAATCACAAATCACTGTGGTGAATCTTTTGGCATGTTGCTGAAACCATAATATAATCTCCTATGAGATTTAGATGTAGCTGTTGTACTGTTAGCATTTGATACTTTGAATTATTGTTTGTTTGGGTGACAAAATAACTCATCTTGGCAACCCCTGAACTATCTTGTTCTGGTTATGATTCCCATTATAATCAAAACCACCAAAAGCAGCAGGGCCTACAAGAAGCTGGCACTGCATCTTTAGTCCTTATTAGCCTCCAACTGAGTGTCAGCCTCGTTGGGGGCTTATATTTTGGGTGCCATCCATGCATCCGTCCAGATCCTGCATTAAAAATGACTGGATGCATTTCTTTCGTATTCGCCACACGTATGCAATAATATCTGGGCATGAGGCACGTCAAATGATTTTGGGATCCGAGCCAATTTGGAATTTTGGGATTTCAATATTTTATGGAGAAGAGTACGCGATTGCATATGCTTACGTGAACCATTATTTATTTATTTGCACTTTACCATCTGCACAACCAACATGGAACTTTTAATTATTTATTTATTTACCTACACTTTACTATCTCCACTACCAAAACACAACTTTTAATTATTTATTTAGTTGTATACGTTTTACCACCTTGAATTCTTTATTTATTTATGTGCACTTTACCACTCCCCAGAGTGAACCGGTTGTCGTTCAAGACATTATGTCGAGATCAGACCACATTACTGTAGTGGGTACCAGGAAGCAAGTGCCACGCCATCTCTTGCTGCATGCACCCTGATGAACCTATCCGTGGTATTACCTCAATCCTTCTGTTGAAGTCTTCTTTGGATAAAACCCATGCACCCAAGTCTTCTTTGGACACCCATCACAATATTCCTGATATATGATTCTTCTTTATTTATTAATTTTTTTATCTGCACTTTACCGTCTTCGCTACAACACACAACATTGAATTATTTACTTGTATACACTTTACCATCAATACTACCGACATAGCACGTTTAGTATTTTTGGTGGAGGGAGTGGGGGTGGGATGAATAATTTAGTCATGCGTCGTGTGATCCGTTGTTCTTTTAGTCGTCATTTCTACACGTATAATTTGCACCAAGCAAATATGACCAGCTCTTGTCGGAAATGTGACAGATGGAGGGTGTTTGTGTCGTCAAGAATGCCACGTGGAATAAGTGCAAGTGGACAGCCTTAACATGTATAATGAAAGCAAACTCATTCACAAATGTGCACACTTGTTCAAAAAGAACAGCTGCCATGTCCGAAAGCATAGAATCAATCTTCCAACAGAGAAATTGTTCCTTTTTTACCCGGTACATTTCTCAAGAGTTACATTTATGCAAGGATGCACAAAATAACTACATATTCCAGCTCATGCTGCCCATCCCCAAAGACTTGGCTTGTGTTAGATTTGTGTTATTTTGTTTTCTGAGCCGAGGCCAGCATCCAGTAACTCTCGATCTCCATTTCCATTGTTGTTTTTTTGTGTGCAGATTAATCATCGGCAAGTTGTCGTACCTTTCTTCTGTGTCTGCACAGCAGGGTTGGGATAAGAAGCAGTAATCATTGGATTACAACGGAGAGCCCAGCCTGTTGAGCTGACTTTGAACCCTGCATACACTTACCTCATAGTTGTCTTATCTCGGTTTAATTCATGATTTTTATTTCTATGAACCTCTTAAAGTTCCCAACATCATTGGCATCACTTCCGATGCAGCTGAAGTACAAGGCCTGTTATTCTCGCATCACAACCTCTGTTTTTTAATTTTGTTTTTTTATTGCCTCTCTTCCAGTCTAGCTCCCTCTACTATTCCAGCTATCTGACCTTCTCCAACAACTCCAAGATGCACGTGTTCTTCCAGTTCCCCCCTCTGGCGCATGTCTTACCATCTTGGTTATTTGCACTCGTTTATGCCTCTTTTATTCCGTTTGTGAAACTAACTTTCAGAGACTGTTCAATTGCAGTCTTCCATCAAGGGTGTTGATGGTGTTGCCTGGTGTTGGCTTAGCGGTTAGGGTGCCGGCTTGGGATCCAAGGATCCTGGGTTCCAATCCCGGTCAATCCGTTGAATTAACGCCAGGGGGGTTGACTCAGCCTGTCATCCTTCCGAGGTCGGCAAATTGAGTACCAGCTTGCTGGGATGAATGATCACGGTGTGTACCCCGATTTAGAATAGGTACACCGTATCCCTGCACATCGTAAGAGGCGACTAAGGGTTGGCGCCAGAAAGGGCATCCGGCCATAAAAACATTGCCTCAAACAGGGAACCATGATTGTCATGGGGCCCGCAAGGCTAACTCCCGCTCTAGCGGGGAAAATGGCCTTAAAACGATCATTCATTCATTCATTCATTCATTCATCAAGGGCCTGAATCAAGCAGTGCAACACCATCTCATATCATACCCATGATCCTTTTCTGCAGTCATTAACCCCTGCCTTACCCTGTTATACTGCAGGTTGCCGTTTCCTCTTCTCTGCTCTTTTCCTGTTTGGTGATATTCCCTCACTGGTTCTGTGCAAATGTGCTCTACTGTCAGCACACTGTTCTTATGCCCTTTGTCACCTCAGTCTTCCATGAGCCTCGTCTTTAAAAAAAAAGAATACAAAGAAGATCAGACTATAAGCCGTCATACTGGTGCATCACAGGCTGTGCGTGTATTGTTTGTTGGAGTGTGTTTAAGCCTGTTGTTGGCTTAACGGTTCAGGTGGCTGGCTAAGATCTGAGGATCCTGATTTTGAGCCCCGGTCATGCTGTTAAATAACACCAGGTGGATTAACTCAGGCTGTCATGCTTCTGAGGTCAGTAAAATGAGTACCAGGTTACTGGAAGCTGTGGGCACCACATTAGTGGCACAGCCACGCACCCGGCAATGATGTAACCAGAAGCCACAATGATGCAACCAGCAGCCATAGGCTGCATTTGAAATGGTGATTACAGAGTACATAGTTACCCTAGGGGGGGTTAAGCCAGCTGTCTTGTCACCTGGCCTTCAATTGTGGAAGTTGGATTCCACTCTGTCACCATCAGTCGGTCATTGTATGTATTGCTGAAAGGCCAAACTCATGCCTCTAGATTTTCTATTGGGGGGCATTTGTTTCTTTTATTCCTTCAGCAAGGCTTTAATTCATTGATCAAAGGTTTTCATTGTGGGATGATAAATAAAGACAAAGATAAACTAATTTCTCAAAATGTCTGCATTTCATTGTATTTGTTTTTGTCTTTTTTTTCAGATCGTGATTTTATTATTGAAAAGTTTTATTCCATTAATTTTATTTATATCATTATTATTGTTTTTTTCCCATAGAGTAGCTCAAGAGCTGTGTTTACACACGGTTGTCAGTTTCCAGATTTGTAATTATCATATTGCTCAGATAAACATATGGTGTGCGACATTTCAAAGCATGGCTTCTTTTGGTGGACACATCGAATGTGCTTTTGTAGATAACCCTTTTTGCCTATATTTCCCAGAAAAGTCTGCCCTTACTTTGTCCAAGTTTGAATTACAGAATAAAACTGGAAAGAACAGTCAGATTGCAGACCCTCGCCAGGACGGGTTTTCAGTGTTTTTTTTTATGGCTTTTGTGTTAAAACTAATATGGTGGCCGTACCGTCTGATGACGTCATCATTATTGATTTTTTTCTCCACCAATTTATCCCGAGATGATGATCAAGAATTTTCATCTTGCTCAGATGTAGTTTTGTACTTTTAGAATTATGACGTCATAATGGAGGCACCTATGACATCATTAACCGATGTTATTTACACATGGAGAGTTCTTTACAATGGGCCATGTCTCAATTTTTTCTATGCAGTGCTTTCGGAGATATAGAGGTGCAGTTTTTTTCGGTTTTTTCCAAGATGGCGACCGAACCACGTGACCTATGACGTCATAATTATAAAAATATATACAGGTGGAGTTGCACTTTAGGTGAAAATTTCCTTTCAATCGGACCAACGGTCGCAGAGAAAAGCATATTTATTCTGTGCGGACAAAAAAACAAACAAACTGACAAACAAACGGACTCAAATGCAATACCCTCTCCTCAGGCGATGGTAACCAGAGCGGCACTCGGTAGAGCGCATACCTCCGCCAGGCTGAACAGTTCATGTTTTGTATCCCACTGATAGGCCGGATCTGGATTCGGACAACAACAACAACAGGCATATTAAGGCCATTTTCCCTGCTAGAGCGGGGGTTAGCCTTGCGGGCCCCATGACAATCTTCTCCATTTTGCCCTATTTTCTGCATCTCTCCTTGTTAACCCTCTTGCCCGCATTTCTTCTTCCACCACCTTTAGCCAAGTCTTTCTCGGTCTTCCCTGTCCTCTACTTCCTTCTACATTCATTTCCTCATTCTTCTCAACCAGTCACTTTCATCCTTCCTCAACACATGACCAAACCATCTCAACCTGTTTCTCTTCACAGCATCCATCACAGGCTGTATTCCCATCATCTTTCACAATTCATCATTTGTCTTCCTCTCTCTCAACGATACTCCACACATCCACCGAACCATTCGCATTTCCACCCTTTCCAGCCTTCATTGCTACTCTACGTTCATTACCCATGTCTCGATCCCATAAATCATAACACTTCTCACACATGCAGCATACACCTTTCCCTTCAGCTTCAACGACACTCCCCTCCTCGTCAGCACGCCACTCAGTTCCCGAAACTTCTTCCATGCACATCTCACGCCAGCAACCATTGCCGAGTCTGATACACCTTCTCCATTCAACATGTCTCCTAGGTATCAAAATGTTTTCACACCTTCCAGCTTCATGCCGTCTCCAAGATCCAACTCAACATTTCCTCCATCTGCAGCTCCCTCTGTGCACACCTTACATTTGAATGTAGCTGCCACACTGGTTAATGACCCTCCCAAACCACTACATTTTTGATGAACCCACTTAGCGCACATTGTACATTGAATGGAATTCACTCTGACACCCTTCCTGCACACAGCACGCAGCCACTTCCCAGTTCTTTCCACCTCACTACATGCTTTACCACTTGCCATCACCTTCGTTTTTCCGATATTCACCTTCTGACCTTTTGTCTCCATACATTCCTTCCACTTGTTCATCTTCTCCTTCAGTCCATCCATACTTTCTGCAATCAACACCAGATCATCTGCATACAACAACTCCCATGGTAAACCCTCCTTTACATTCTGAGCCATCACATCCATCACAGCTACAAATAGTAGTGGACTTAGTACTGACCCCTGATGCACTCCCACCTTCACCTCAAACTCACCACTGTTCCCATTCTTCGTCCTTACAGCTGTGCGCGCTCTTTTGTACATTGCCATCACTACTCTGATCAACCATTCCTCCACTCCTAACTTCCTCAATGCCCATGTCACTACTTCACGTGGAACCCCATCGAATGCTTTCTCAAGATCAACAAACCCAAGAAACAACTTCTTCCTGTTCTCCATGTACTTCTCCTGCAACTGCCTCACAATGAAAAGCGTGTCTGTCGTTCCTCTTCCTGGCATAAATCCAAACTGCATTTCGTCAATCTTCACTTTCCTCCTTATCCTCCTCTCCAACACCCTTTCCAATACCTTCATTCCATGCTCCAATAACTTTATCGCTCGATACGAGACACAGTCCAGAGGATCACCTTTCCCCTTGTACAGAGGAACGAGGGTACTCAGTTCCCAAGCCACTGGAATGCGGCCTTCTTTCACCACCAGATTGCAGATCTGTGTCATTCTCTTCACACCCCAATTTCCCGCTGCCTTCAACATATCTCCCACAACTCCCGTCGGCCCTCCCGCTTTTCTACTCTTCATTGCTTTTATTGCTTCCTGCACCAACTTTTATCACTTAGTCCCTGGTGTTGGGCTAGTGGCTAGGGTGCCGGCTTAGGATCCTAGGATCCTGGGTTCGAATCTCGGTCGATCGCTGAATTAACACCAGGGGGGTTGACTCAGCCTGTCATCCTTCCGAGGTCGGCAAATTGAGTACCAGTTCACTGGTAATTCCCTGTTTGTCGTTAAAGGCGGCAAAAAGGGTTGGCGTCAGGAAGGGCATCCGGCCGTAAAACATTGCTTCAAAAAGGGGACCGAAAAACGACAACAACCACGGTTCCCGAAAAAGGCCAACCCCCGCTTTGCGGGGAAAAATGGCCTCTAAAGGTGGTTATTGCTTTTATCACTTCCTCAACTTCCTTCTCGGTTATCCTCTCTGCCGGTCCTTAAACTGGGTTACTCTCGATGTTGCCATCCCATTCATTCTCTGCATTCAACAGTATTTCCATATATCTCTTCCATCTTCCTTTAATTCCATCTGGGTTCACAACGATTTGTCCCACTTCATCCTTCAAGAAACTCACCCCCATCACATCACACCTCTCTTTCGCTATCTGCTTTGCAATCCTGAACACCGCTCTCTGACCCTCTTCCAAAATCCAAGAGTTCTCCGAACATTTTCTCCATGCCTCCTGCGCCTTTGCTACCTCTTTCTTTGCAGCCTTTTTGGCTGCCTTATAACTTTCATTATCTACCTTTTTCTGCTCCCATACCCTTCGCATTCTGCCACTCCTTGAACTTGTTCCTCTTCTCGTCAATCCTCTTTCCAACCTCATCATCCCACCACCATGTTTCTGAGTGCCTCGGTGGTCCTTTTGTCCATCCACATACCTCACCAACGGCTCCCAACAGACTATCTTTCATTGACATCCAACCACTTTCAAGCTCAACCACATCATCCTCTACCATACTCAGCCTCTCTTTTAATGCCCCCCCCTCACTGTCACCTCTTTCAACCTCCACACCTTCATTCTCGGTTGGTACTTCACCCGCCGAGCTCTCCTCGCACCTTTCACCCTTATGTCGCAGACAACCAAGTGGTGCTGTGAAACAGCCTCCTCCCCCGGGATCACCTTTGTGTCCCGGAGGTGCCTCCTATCTCGCCTACGCACCAGCAGGTAGTCGACGGTTGTCGTCGACCCACCTGACGTGTATGCAACAAGCTTATTATCCTCTTTCTGGAACTGAGTATTACAAATCAACAAATCAGCTCCATCAGCAAACTCCAAAATCCTTTCACCTTCTCCATTTCTCACACCATATCCGTAACCCCCAGGAACTCCCTCAAAACCGTCCATACTCCTTCCCACATGTCCATTTAGGTCTCCTCCTACCACAACAACTTCCTTATCTTTCACTTTTTCCATCAGCTTCTCTATTGCACACCAGAATTGGTCCTTCTCTTCATCGCTCCGACCAACCTGCGGAGCATATGACGGAGCATATGACACACCCGAGATGACGTTCACCAAGAGCTTTCCAATCATCATTTTCACCATCATCAACCTTTCACTCACTCTAGCCACACTCACCACACTGTCTACAAACTCCTCAGAAAACAGGACACCAACACCATTCACGCCTTCTGGGCACCCTTGCCACACAAACCTGTATTTCTGTCCCTGCCTACCCTTCACCATTCTCACACCACTTCCCTTCCATCTCGTCACCTGCACACAACATATGTCCACTCTTTTTCTGACCAATACTTCCACCACTTCTCCTGATCTCCCTGTCATTGTCCCTACATTCCATGTCCCAAACCTCAGAAACCGATCTCCACGTCGGGCATCAGACATTTCGTCGTCATAAATGTAGTGATTTCCACCCTTGCTTCGATCGGGTTCCCCACCTTGAGTTTTGACGAGAGGGAGTGGGGTCCCCCATGGGGTACTTCGGGCTATACACTGCCCATATGTAGTTGTAATTGTCATGGTTCTCTTTTTGAGGCAATGTTTTTATGGCCGGATGCCCTTCCTGACGCCAAATTATCGTATCTGAAACTATATTCAGATATTCACCAAAATCGAATCGATTCGTCCTTGTCACACACCCAATCCATCCACCAAGTTTCGTCCAAATCCGTTCACAACTTTTTGAGATATCTTGTTCACAGTCAACCAAACAGACAGACAGACAGGGGTGAAAACATAACCTCCATCCACCTCTGGTGGTGGAGGTAACTAGAACGGCAATCGGTAGAGAGCACAACTCTGCCAGGCTGGACAGTTTACATTTTGTATTCTACTGATAGTGTTGTGGAATCAAACTCCGATCACTCGCAAGAAATGAGGCTTTATTGAACTATTTCTCTACCCATTCCTGCAACACAATAATAATAAATAAAAAAACCTTCAGAGGCCATTTCCCCCGCAAAGCGGGGGTTGGCCTTTTTTGGGGACCGTGGTTGTTGTTGTTTTTGTTGGTCCCCTTTTTGAAGCAATGTTTTACGGCCGGATGCCCTTCCTGCCGCCAACCCTTTTTGTCGCCTTTTACGACAAGCAGGGAATTACCAGTGAGCTGGTACTCAATTTGCCTACCTCGGAAGGATGACAGGCTGAGTCAACCCCCCTGGAGTTAATTCAGCGATCTACCGGGATTCGAACCCAGGATCCTAGGATCCTAAGCTGGCACCCTAGCCACTAGCCCAACACCAGGCTCCACAATAATGGCAACAATGGCACAACTGGCACAATGGCACAATAATGGCACAACACCAGGCAACACAATAATGCAGATTATTAGTTCCATAAAGAAGGCAATCAAAGCATAAATCTCTTTCTAGTTTATTGCAGAAAGCAATTGTGCACCTGTTAATCTTAGCAGTCCACAATGCTGGGGATTCAGTATGCCACACGATCGCGCACCGAATGGACACAGTTTTCTATAAGCTCCCTCAAGGTCGTCCCTTCACGCAGATTGTCTCTTCACTCAGCTCGAGACATTACAACATATTTCACCACAGATAGGCCGGATCTGTATCTGGATTGTCAACAAAATCTAATCAATTTATTCTTGTCACACACCCAACCTGTCAACCAAGTTTCATCCGAGTCAGTCCATAACTTTTTGACATATTCTCCTCACACACAGAAAATCTAGAAATTACTCATGGAGCGACATTTGGTGAAATACATAAATAAATAGCTATTAACTTGTGTTGTATTTCGATATGCTGTAGTTTGCTGTGATAAATGTTGGTGTTGTGGTGCAGTTATATTTGTTTTATTTAAATTTAAATCTCTTTATTACCTCCGCCACCAAAGGTGGATGGAGGTTATGTTTTCACCCCTGTCTGTCTGTTTGTCCGTTTGTCTGTCTGTCCGTTTGTGAACAATATATCTCAAAAGGTTGTGGACGGATTCGGACGAAATTTGGCAGAGATGTAGCGTCTGTGACAAGGACGAAATGATTAGATTTTGGTGAAGATCCGTATTCGGATCCGGCTACTAGAATTTTAAAGTGATTCTTCACCATTGGAAGATCGGGCCAAAAACGATACATAGCAGGTTATCTCAAAAAGGTGTGGACGGATTTGGATGAAACTTGTTGGACCAGTTGGGTGTCTGACAAGGACGACTTGATTCGACTTTGGTGAAGATCTGAATATGGATTCGGATATGAGAATTATTTAATTTTTAAAGTGATTCTTCACCATTGGGAGATGGGGCCAAAAACAATACATAGCAGGATATCTCAAAAAGTTATGGATGGATTTGGACGAAACTTGTTGGACTGATTGTGTATGTGACAAGGAAGAATCGATTCAATTTTGGTGAAGATCTGGATCCGGATCCAGCTAGTAGAATTTTAAAGTGATTCTTCACCATTGAGTTATATGGCCAACCTGGTGGAGGTATGCTCTCTACTGAGTGCCATTCTAGTGTTTATCATAGTGATCATCTGTTTTTGAGAAATTGTCAAAAGTATGAATTTGTTGCCGATCTCGTAATGTTAAAGGATCATTAAAAAAATTGCAGGATCCGGATCCGCATCTGGATCTTGACTAAAAGTCTGTGTTGCTCTCCTGGGCCAGTCACCTATATACACAAAAAAATTCAGAACGATTGCTTCAAAACTGTGGACAAAAATTGTGTGACAAACACAAACCGACGCTACAGACCAACGTACGAGACGAAAAATACTTTCGATAATATTTTCGCCAAGTAACAAACGGGTAAATACATAATCGCCGTCCACCTTTGGTGGTGGAGGTAATTATTGTCTATCATGGCTTTGCAGCTTTTTTCAATTAAGTAGGATCCTTCTCACTTCTTGAACATTTGGCCCAACATACTCGAGAGTCTGCCTCTTGGAGAAATCAGTTGATAACTTACCATGGAATTAAGAGCCTTCTCCATACAGTAATACAACAAGTTAATAGCTATTTATTTATGTATTTCACCAAATGTCGCTCCATGAGTAATTTCTAGATTTTCTGTGTGTGAGGAGAATATGTCAAAAAGTTATGGACTGACTCGGATGAAACTTGGTAGACAGGTTGGGTGTGTGACAAGAATAAATTGATTAGATTTTGTTGACAATCCAGATACAGATCCGGCCTATCTGTGGTGAAATATGTTGTAATGTCTCGAGCTGAGTGAAGGGACAATCTGCGTGAAGGGACGACCTTGAGGGAGCTTATAGAAAACTGTGTCCATTCGGTGCGCGATCGTGTGGCATACTGAATCCCCAGCGTTGTGGACTGCTAAGATTAACAGGTGCACAATTGCTTTCTGCAATAAACTAGAAAGAGATTTATGCTTTGATTGCCTTCTTTATGGAACTAATAACCTGCATTATTGTGTTGTAGGAATGGGTAGAGAAATAGTTCAATAAAGCCTCATTTCTTGCGAGTGATCGGAGTTTGATTCCGCAACACTTTATATTAGTTTTACATCCACCCTCAACCTCCTCCCACTTAACTTCCTCCACCCTCAACCTCCTCCCACTTAACTCCCATGACTATCTCAATCCCACCCCCATCCTTTTACCCCCTCTTTTCCCAATTCTCCCACACACTCTTACCTTCACCATCTCCCTTCCATTCCCCAGCTCAATTTTTGTTTCTCCATTTATCGACGACCTTCACCCTCCTCTTTCCTACACACACACTGATCCTTTTTCTATACATTCCTAACATGTAGCAACTCCGTTATTGTTAATTTTGGTAATAGGAAATCTAGGAGAACAAATGTGCTTGTTATTTGTACGGAGAGAAATCTTAATTATCGCAGGTCCTGTAATAAAATGCTTAGTGGCTGTTGTCCAAGTAGAAGAAGCATGTTATGCACCTTCACTTACATGGCAAATGCCACTTGATTTTGACTGTTTGATCAAGCTTGCTTTGCTGCTTGCACTCTTCTTGAATACCAAGTACATGGTTATTTAGAAAGCAAACAGGGCAACTGTTGTTGGTATAATGATGGTCATTACTCACTTGCTTTTGGAGTTATTCCAGGGATGAACTGTGAATGCAATCTGGGTTAAAATGGATGCTGATTCCAGGAGTGCAATATATTTTTTTGTAATTACAATAGTATTTGATAGATCCATATTTGTGCAGTGCTGTATCTGCCAGAAAAAAAAAATCAACATTGAGACTCTCAAAATGAGTTTGTTTATCGGATTACTGGCTTCCTGAGTGCAGCGGATTGAAAAAAAAAAAAAAAAAAAATCAAACTCGTGTTCTAACCTGACCCTGCATCGCATTTCACATCTTAATGTATTCATGCCATGTTTTGCACTTGAGGCAGCTCCTTTATGAAATGCAATGTCAGAAAAATCTGCTACATTAACATGCACACTCACGCTTCATTTACAATGAATCTCTCCGAGACTAGCCAGCTGAGCAGAGCTCTTGGATTTGATGGCCTTGGTGTGGTATATGTGGGTTTGGGGGTTAAGGGGGAGATGTGGCAATATAGTGTTAAAATTATGTAAATTGTATCTCTTCAAATCCAGACAAGGTATAATCCATCACATTGTACTGTATTGTAATGGATCTGCCTGAGATGAACTACCACGACGCCAATCGGAGGCATTCCACACGCACAACAGATTATTGGTGAGATGTGTAAGATTTATTTATTGAACCTCACTGTGGTTTCAGCACACGCATGATTTAATGGGGAATTTTATTATGCTGGAGGACGATCCCACGGCTCAAATGCACGACGACTCGTTTAAAAAGCAGCAGGTTTAATAAATAATGGGGATGGGGCAAGAGAACGAGAATAAAAAAATGACAGACGAACCCAATGGGCATGCTTAACCTATGCGGTAACAAGTTAAAACAGCTATTCGTAGCCTCTTGTTACGTGGGCAGACTCTGGCAGGAACACAGGATGGACAGAAGAGTTGCTAGTGGTGTAGGTGTGTGCGGTCTTCCCTGTGGTGACCATTGGGAAGCCTGATTATGGGCTGGTCTCGCAGGCTGGACAGAGATAATAGCTCTTTACAACAGGCTCACCTTTCAGACCCTTTTTTGCCTTGCAGACCTCCGCCAGTTTGATGTGTCTTGTCTGGCATGCCATGTTTCTTTTTAGGTCTCTCCACTGTCACATCTCCCTGTGTCTAATGGGAATGGGAGCGTCACTGTCTTTTATGTCCTTCCCCCCCCCCCCCCCTCTCCCCCATGCACGTGATCTTGCAGTGCTGAAGTAGCAACATAGAAGTGCCATTTCATGTGTGTTGCCATGTTGAAGTGCAGTTTATGGTGTGAAAGGCCAACGGGGGTGATTTGAGAGGTAAACACAGGGGAAAATGGAGGGAATAAACAGGAAATAGGGTGAGGGTGACGGGGGTGCTGCTGAGACACCAATCTCAGTCATTGCTAATTGGGGTTACAAACACTTCTGCTGACATTCATTAACAGATAAATGATGAATAATTAACCCCTCATTAACCCTCAAGTCATTTTCATAACAGTGTCATGTTAGAATTGAAATGTTGTTGCTTGCCTTTTGTACCTGCTATTTTGTTTTTGTGAATGCTACGAAGTCTCGTTCATTGTATAGACCCATTCTTTAAACAAAACTTTTTGTGAGTATTTTTGTTGTTGTTGGTTATTAATTTCACAGTTTAGCTACAGTTATAGATGATCCCACACTTGTCTGTTGTACAAAGGTCGCTACCGCTGTCTGTCTGTCTTCTGCTCACTCTTAAACTGCTGGTTGGAATAAGTGGAAACTTGATGGTTATAGTCTGGGTGTACCTGGGAATGTTTCTCATGGTTAAAACAATTCATAGCCCCATTGTTTTGGTGTAAGTGGCAATTGTCGATGTAAATGTGTACTGTGTAGCATAGTTCCTGTTGGGAGTGGGTATTACATGAATGAATGAATGAATGATCTTTTTAAAGGCCATTTTCCCCGCTAGAGCGGGGGTTAGCCTTGCGGGCCCCATGACAATCATGGTTCCCTGTTTGAGGCAATGTTTTTATGGCCGGATGCCCTTCCTGACGCTAACTCTTGGTCACGCTCGTACGATGCGCAGGGACATGGTGTACCTATTCTAAACCGGGGTACACACCGGGATCATTCATCCCAGCAAGCTGGTACTCAATTTGCCGACCTCGGAAGGATGACAGGCTGAGTCAACCCCCCTGGCGTTAATTCAGCGATCGACCGGGATTCGAACCCAGGATCCTCGGATCCCAAGCCGGCACCCTAACCGCTAAGCCAACACCAGGCTGGAGTGGGTATTACATGTCATAACTAGAACGGGCACTCGGTAGAGCGCATACCTTCGCCGCAGCTACTGTTCTGTACTTGGTAAAAATACGATTTTGACCTTTTCGTGACCTTGACCTTGACCTTTGACCCGATTGCTCCCAAAATCTAATCAAATGTGTCCCGTATAATAACCAATCATCCCACCAAATTTCATGCAATTCGGTTGAATACTTTTTGAGTTATGCGAATAACATACACACACACACACAGACATACAAATAAATACACAGCGATCAAAACATAACCTTCCGCTTTTGCGAAGGTAATAAAATGAAATACGTCAATTCTCTGCAAGTAACAAAAAACTATAAGATATCTTATTTGCTTTATGTAATACTGCTTCTCTCATGTCTATCGCTGGATGGAATGAGTTGAAACTTGGTGGTTGTACTCGGGGTGTGCAGTGAAATTTTTAGAAAGTTGGGATGGTTACGATTAATTTATGTTTTAACAATAAAGTGAGCTGTTTGTTGGTTTAAACTTGTTTCTTAACGAAACCCATCCGCTTCAGGCTCGGCTTTTAAAGTCAAACCTGGGCGCATTCTGCGTCCACGACCTGGACAGCGTCGCCAGGAATGATCCTGTACATATTACGAACGTTTTCTCAACAGAAGAAGAAAAAAAAACATGCCTCCAAACAAAGAAACATAGGCAGGAAAGGAAGTGCTGTAGAATGAAGCAAACATGTGAAGTCAGAGCTGTGGTCCTGTGGACAGCCTGGAGCACCAGTAAAAGCATCGAGCAGGCCCATGCTTAAGCTTGTGTTGTTCTTCGCAATATGAAGCCAAACCAAGGCCTGTGAAATGGCACAAGACTGGTCGTCCTGAAAGTACGCACTACCCGACTACTTGAGCGCAAAATATCTTCTGGTGAACATGCAGGCAGGATTGTTCTAATCTCCTGTTTAATCATTGAGCCTTCTGATGCAGACGATCCTTTTGAGTGGCAGAGACGTCAGTTTTCTGGCTGAATTGCTTTTGCAATACCTATAAATAAGAGCCAGGGTCAGACCTTTAAATGTGATGGTGTGTGGTTTGAGAGACCCGTCTTCACACATGGGCAGCACCTTATCGTGTTTACAAGCAGCCTATTATTACTCGACGATTTTTGATTGATGGCTTTGGCCATTTTGTGTGGCCCAACTGCAGGTGCCTTTGAAGCAACAAGTTCTCCCGATTTTTGTCAAATTTATGTAAGTACTGGTGCTATGAACGGAGTAATGAATATTGAGAGTCGAATCATGCACCCACAAAGACTGTAGATTCTCATTGCATAATCAACCATGTCAGCACATTTGTTTTAATGACTTGTTGATAGGAAACCAGTCTAAAGATGTAAAGTAATGAGCTACCTTGTAACTAATATAGTGTGGTGTACACGAAAGCTCACTGGCGTGATGACATCATTCCGCGCGCCAAGTGGGCGGCGGCCACGCCCGAGGGGTAGGCGTGGCCGCGGGATATACACCGGGCACTCAGCCCGGAACGCTCCAGTGTTACAGTGGAGCTCTTGAATAAAGACTATTACAACTTACCGCGTTGTCCGCTTCCTCCTTGCTTACAAGCAGCGCGCGTAACACCGCGCTTCATTGGTGACCTCCGACGTTCTGGTCAGTCGTCACTGACCACCCGAACCCACCACAGCCATGGCAACCAACGTGGTAGCGATAAAGCTCCCCGAGTTCTGGGAAGCTCAGGCGGAGATCTGGTTCCTGCAGGCCGAAGCCCAGTTCAGACTGCGAGGCATCACGGCGGACGAGACACGCTACTGCCACGTGGTCGCCTCCCTCGGGGCCGGCACGGCCGCCCGCGTCGTGTCGGTCCTGAGGAACCCACCGGCCGACGACAGGTACGAGGCGATCAAGCGTCTCCTCCTCGCCACGTTCGGCCTCACGGTGGACGCACGGGCCGATCGCCTCTTGGACCTCCCCGAGCTCGGTGACACGCGACCGTCGGTCCGAATGGACCATATGCTGTCGCTCATGGGCGACGAAACCCCGAACGTTATATTCCGGGCGTTATTTCGATGCCAGCTGCCGGCACGAGTACGCCTCGCATTGGCCGGTTCTGCGACAATGGAACCCCGAGCGCTCGCGGCCGAGGCCGACAAGATCTACGCGGCTTTGGACACGCAGGCGAGTTTCGGTGCGGCCGTAGCGGCTCCCGAGCCCGAAACTGCTGCGGGTGCCCACCCCTACTACGCGACGCACCGCGTAGCCGCTGAACCTCCTGCGGGTGCCCACCCCTACTCCGAGGGGCGCCTCGTAGCGGCCGCCACGCCTCGCCCACCACCACCGCGGAAACCGCGGCCTCCGGCTTCGCCGCAAACCTGGTGCCATTTCCACGCTAGGTTCGGCGACGAGGCTCGGCAATGTCGCCCGCCGTGCTCATTCGGCAGGTCGCGAAACGCCCGGGCCGGCCCTCGGTAGTGGCACTGAGCGCCGGCCGATTAAACAGCCTCCTGTACATAACGGACACCTTATCCGGGCGCCGTTACCTGTGCGACATGGGAGCGCAGGTGAGTGTCGTTCCCGCCGGTACGTCCGACAAGCAGTCCGCGGGCTGGGGCCCCGTGTGCTGCTTGCTGCCAACCGTACGTCCATTTGCACGTACGGAAAACGCTGCCTTTCTCTGCGGTTCGGAGGGCAGGTTTTCCTATGGTCGTTCGTGACTGCCGACGTGTCTATGGCACTGCTCGGCGCGGACTTCCTCTGTGCCAACGGCCTGTTGGTCGACGTAAAGCACAGAAGGCTTGTCCAGGCTGAGACGTTCAGCTCACTCGCGTGCGTGCTGCCCGCCTCGTTGAGCAGCTCACGGAGTGGCTCATCGAGTGGCTCGCCGAGCGGCTTGCTGAGCGGTTCAGTTCCGGCCAGGTTCATCTGTACGCTTCCGGCAGCGGACGAATTCACCCTCCTCCTCGCCCGTTTCCCGGCCCTCACGCGGCCCACCTTCTCGGCGGGGACCGTCAAGCACGGGGTGGAACATCACATCCCCACCGCCGGGCCACCGGTCTATGCCCGGGCATGCCGCCTCGAGCCGACGTAGCTCGCGGTAGCTAAAGCCGAGTTTGCTACGCTGGAGCGGCTCGGCATCGTGCGGCGCTCCGAGAGTGCTTGGGCGTCGCCGCTCCACATCGTGCCCAAGCCCGGCGGGGGATGGCGACCGTGCGGAGACTACCGCCATCTCAACGACGCCACCACCCCCGACCGCTACCCCGTCCCCCATATTCAGGACTTTTCCGCCCGCTTGGCGGGCATGTCCTTCTTTTCGAAGGTGTACCTCATACGCGGTTACCACCAGGTCCCCGTCAGGCCGGAGGACATCCCGAAGACGGCTGTCATCACGCCGTTCGGTCTTTTCGAATTTCTTCGGATGCTCTTCGGTTTGAAGAATGCGGCTCAGGCGTTCCAGCGCCTCATGGACAGCGTCTTGCGCGACTTGGATTTCGTCTACGTCTATCTGGATGATATCCTCGTCGCAAGCGCGTCCCGCGAAGAGCACCTACACCATCTCCGCATGCTCTTCGAACGTCTGGGCCAGCATGGCCTGATCGTTAACCCCGCCAAGTGCCGGTTCGGTGTCACTGAAATCGACTTTTTGGGGCTCCGCGTCACCAGGCATGGGGCCGTCCCCCTACCGGCCAAGGTGGAGGCGGTGAAGGGGTTTCCACGCCCCCGCATGATCAGGGGGCTCCAGGAGTTCCTGGGCATGGTAAACTTTTACCATCGGTTCCTGCGCCGCATCGCCCAGCTCCTGCGCCCCCTGCACGAGGCCCTCCGAGGGAAGCCGGGCAAAGGTGACGTTACCTGGACCGAGCAGATGGATGCGGTGTTCGTGGGCGCGAAGCTCGCCTTGGCTAACGCCACCATGCTCGTGCACCCGGCGCCCGATGCACCGATCGCCCTCACCACCGACGCCTCGGACTATGCGGTGGGCGCGGTGCACGAGCAATGGGTGCGTGGAGCTTGGCAACCGCTGGCGTTCTTCAGCCGGCAGCTTCGCCCGCCCGAATGCCGGTACAGTACCTTCGACCGCGAGTTGCTCGGACTCCACCTGGCGGTCAGGCACTTCCGCCATCTGCTCGAAGGCCGTGCGTTTACGGACTTCGTCGACCACAAGCCACTGGTGTTCGCGATGGGCAAGGTCGCCGAGCCGTGGTCGGCCCGGCAGCAGCGTCACCTCTCGGCTGTGTCCGAATACACGACGGACATCCGGCACGTCGCGGGGAAGGACAACCCGGTGGCGGATTGCCTTTCCCGGTCCGTTGCCCACACGGTCCACCTCGGCATCGACTATGCCCGGATGGCGGCGGACCAGGCGCCGACCCCGACGTCCAGGCCTTGCGGACCGCCATTACGGGCCTCCGCGTCACCGAGGTGCCGTTCGACGGCGCGGGCACGGCCCTCTGGTGTGACGTCTCCCTCGGGCGGCCTCGCCCCATCGTGCCCGCGGGCTGGCAGCGCCAGATTTTCGACGCCATCCACGGCCTGTCCCACCCGGGCACGAGGGCCTCCCAGAGGTTGATCGCCGACAAGTTTGTCTGGCATGGCCTCCGGAAGGCCGTCCGCGGCTGGGCCAGGACGTACCTCGCGTGCCAGCGCGCGAAGGTGCACCGACACACCCAGGCCCCATTGGCCCCGTTTGCGGTGCCGGAACGTCAGTTTGACCACGTTCACGTGGACCTGGTGTTACGGATTCCGGATTTATGTGAATTACTATTCAGGTCATTGCTTATTAATGTTTATTATATTAAAGGTTGTTGTGGTTAAATGGTTAGAAGCGCGCCTGATAACAGGAGAACGGAAATGGGATGGTGAACCGGAAGGAAAAAGAAGACAAGGTCGGGAGAGAAGCGGCCATCTTGATCCTCGACCAGCTCCGACGTGAGCCGAGTCGATCTTTATCTGCTTTGGAACGCTGCGTTTGAAAAGCCCGTTGGGCGAGAGGAGTTACCTGTGCGGGGTGATTGCCTGTTACGTGTCAGGTTGCCGTGGGTTCCTGGAAGGAACCAAGCGTCCGGCACTGTTCGCCTCGACGCCTACGAGTGCGTGTGCGGGTCGCACCTTGGGCCTCGCGCGCTTTGCGAGCCGTTCACAGCCCAGAGGCCGCGATCACGGGCTCCGACCCCGGTGGCGTCCCGAGGAGGTGTCCGCTGCAGCAGCCGTTCCCGGTACGGGACGTGCACGTTTGGAGCACGTCAGCCAGGGGTCCGTTCAACCGCCCGTGTGCGGAGAAGTCGACCTTCACCTTGGTCTGGAGGGACCCAGAGACATTGTGAGGGACAGTGACCATTGAGGGTGCAGTGAGTGGGGTCAAGGGGGGAAATATATGAGATGGCCATCTTAGTAATATTGTTGATTGATTGTTGATTGTTGTTGATTGATTGGGAATATATTATTGATTAATCCGGATCATTGGTGTGGGGTTTCTTATTGACTGGAATTCATATTGATTGCGTTACGAAAGCGTATAAATCATATATCTTTCTGGCGGGGTTCCTCTCACGGTCCGGGGGTCACTGAGACCAGGTAGTCACCGGGAGGACCACGTAACACTGGTGGGACCTCTGCCCCCCTCGCGGGGTTTCACCCACGTCCTGACCATGATGGACTGCACCACCCGGTGGACGGAGGCCGTGCCTTTGGCGTCAACGACGGCGGCGGACGTCGCGCAGGCGTTCATCGCCACCTGGGTCGCCCGGTTCGGCACCCCCTCGGACATCTCGTCCGACCACGGCCCCCAGTTCACCTCGGAGCTCTGGGGGGCGGTCGCGCGGGGGCTCGGGGTCCAGCTGCACTGCACCACGGCCTACCACCCCCAGGCTAATGGCCTGTGCGAGCGGTTCCACCGCTCGTTGAAGGCCGCGCTCCGGGCGACCCTCCGTGACGGCGGCTGGGTCGACAGGCTCCCCTGGGTGCTGCTGGGCCTCCGGACGGCGCCCAAGGACGACCTGCGTGCATCCGCGGCGGAGTTGGTCTTCGGGCAACCGCTGCGGGTGCCGGGTGAGTTCCTCCCCGACTCCACGGCACCATGGTCCGCGGCGCAGGAGCGCTCCGCGCTGCAGGAGACCGCCCAGAGGTTCGCGCCGGTGCCCACGGCGCACCACGGGCACCCACCTACGCACGTCGCCCCGGAGCTTCGCACCGCGGAGTACGTCTTCGTCCGGCACGATGCCCACCGGACACCACTGCGGCCCCCGTACGACGGGCCTTTCCGCGTGCTGGAGACCGGGGTGAAACATTTCACCTTGGACATCGGCGGCACTCCTGACCGTGTCTCCATAGACCACCTCAAGCCGGCCCACCTCGACGTGGACCACCCACCGCCTGTGGCTCGGCCCCCGCGTCGGGGCCGCCCCCCGGCGGGTGGACCCCCGGCACCGCCCGGCCCCGCCGGCACGCCGCCCCCCGAGCCTGCACCCATCCCGGGTGCAGCCGGAGGCATCCCAGCTGGCATCCCTGCACCCCGGACGCCGCCAGTCGCCAGAGGGCGCTTCGGCCGGGTCATCCGTTTGTCCCGCAAACTGGCCCTCCAGGTGCGCAGGAATTCTGGGGGGGCGCGTGTGGCGGACACGAAAGCTCACTGGCGTGATGACATCATTCCGCGCGCCAAGTGGGCGGCGGCCACACCCGGCGGGTAGGCGTGGCCGCGGGATATACACCGGGCGCGCAGCCCGGAACGCTCCAGTGTTACAGTGGAGCTCTTGAATAAAGACTCTTACAACTTACCGCGTTGTCCGCTTCCTCCTTGCTTACAAGCAGCGCGCGTAACACCGCGCTTCAATAGTCTCAAAACCAGAATACTGAAGGCCTACAGCAGAAAAATCAAATTGGGCAAAATCAAGCTTTGTGGCTTTTCTTTTTTATGTACTTTATGCTGATATGAATCTTTTGAAAGGATTTGGGATTTAGGTCTTGAAACTTTATAATCACATGCAGTACAAAATACGTGAATTATTGCTTTCATTTCATTCTTGTATTGGTGACTGATATATATGGTAATATTGATCATTCTCGTATAGTGGTTCTGCAGGGGCTTGATGGACATACACAGCACACACACTTCCTTGAGTCACACTAATAGTAAGGGAAACATATGAAAATCTGTTAACTAAATTGTTACCAAAAAATTTCTTCACCAATATGTTTGTAAAGGTGTGTAATAACATGTGTTAAAATGTTGAAGGTCAACTCCCGTGGGAAACCCAGAAAAAAAGCTGTTGAATTCGGGTACCGAAAAATTATTTTCGAGAATTTTTATTTTTTTTAATCGGCCCTTAAGTAACTTATGAGGGGTCAAATAAGGGTTTTTCATGATTCTGAGTTGATTGTTAACATTTATATTTCACCACAGACACTCCTTTGTGGAAAAATAATTTCTAAATATATCTCATTTTCTACTTTGCAGGACATGGAGTCTAGCAATATGGATGAAGACGTTACTCCACCTGTGCTCAATTGCTTCATCTGTGCACGCTCCGATACACCAGCTGAAAGGCTCATACAGGCAACTCCAAAGGGATACTCAACTTTATTGAAACAAGCAGAAACTGTCGAAAATGTTACTGTTGTGGAACGTATGAAGGAGGCTCAAAAGGAAGGAAAACTGAGGTACCACCAGAAGTGTAAAAATGATCTGTACAACAACTTTGTTGCAACCACCAATAAGTCAGCTCAAGCATCAAAGGCAGAGAAAGAGTCATCAAAGTTGAAGAGAAGACGCACTACTTGTGAGTTCAGTTCATCAACTGGCTGCAGTTCTAGAAGATCACAGTCAGTTGACCTCCTGTATAAGGATGTATGCATTCTTTGCAACCAACCAGCCCAGCTCTACAAAAATAATCCAGCACAAGCGAGAAAGAAATACAGAGTGCCAGATAATTTGACTGCAGATACACTGAAGGCAAGCTTGCTGAAGACAGCACGGAGTCGCGGGGATGACTGGGGCACTGAAGTCACTGGACGCCTGGAAGGGATCAACGACTTGGTAGCAGAAGAAACACTGTACCATTTGCGATGCAAACTTATGTTTGCGAGAGGTGACAGTTTGTCCAAGACTGATGAGGAAGGAAAAAGGAAGAGAGGACAGAGGAGTATTGATGAGGAGCGAGAGGCAGTTTTTATTGAATTCTGCGAATTGTTAGACTCAGAATTAGAGCATGGGGTAATGAACATGGACCAAGTCCATGAAAAGCTGCAGGAGTTTGATCAGTCACCAGAGAAGAGCCTTTCTTATTCAAAGCATTGGCTAAAGATAAAACTTCTAGAGAAATACGAAGACACCTTGTATTTCACAACACAGGAAAGAAGGGCAGATGTACTCTGTCTCAAAGATGGTACCGACAATATTCTGCGAGGGCATCATGCTAATCTTGACCATGGAGATGAGAAGACTCAGATCATAAAGACGGCACTCAAGTTCATATCCAATGATATTGCCTTGATTGATTTAGGTCCAAAGTCATACCCCACCACACACAGTATGACTGACATCGATAGTCAGCTGACACTTGTTCCTGCAAGCCTTCAGATGTTCTTGAGACCGATTGTCAAGACAGACGAAAGAGTTGCCGTTTGGGGGCAGAATTTTATTAAGGCCTGTCGACCTCGGTCTGGAGTATTGCCACACCAAATGGGGCTTGCCATACAACTTGGTCATAGATTTGGGTCAAAATGGATGCTCAACAAGTTCCACCGGCTGGGATACACTGAGTCTTACACGGAGACACAAAACTACAAATACTGCTTCCTTAATAGTAGGAGTGGAGATGATGTTCCAGATACTTCTGGCACTCTTGACACCATTGTGGAGGAAACCGATGAACAGATCAATGATGAGGTTGCGGTTGATGCTGCGCTTGAGGATCAATCAGTGATGACAGCCAAAGTGCCAGGCAGTGAAAGTGAATTGTCAAGTAATGATCAGGTGGTCTTTATGGAGGTTGGGGAAACAAACAATGCAGTCACTCAGTTTGTTGGAGACAATATAGATTTAAACATTGTCTCTATTCACGGAAACACTCCCTTTCACTCAATGGGTTGGATCGAAGTCACCTCTCCGGCACCACCTTTGCCAGATCCACAGACAACAGCAGCTTTCCCCCGGGTGAAGTTGAAGGCACTCGACAAAGCTAAGATCCTGAGAGGAACTGAAGTAAAGATTATTCCATTTACGAACAGGAAACAGATAGGAACGAACGCGATCATGTTTCTCCCCCTCGCTGAGCTTTCCTCCTCCCTGGCTCATGATCAGCCACTCCTCACTCCAGGTGACACACTCTGGGCAGCGGGGTGGGTGATCAAAGCCAACGATCCTGAGTTCCCACACTCCAACTGGAATGGCTGGATGAAGAGAATCCATGCTAATGATGCAAAGCAGAGCACACAGATCGAGTTCCTCCCAGTTATTGAAGGAGACCCTAATGATCTCAACACCATCTTCACCACTCTGAAAGAGTGCATACGGCGCGCTGGGGTCGCTATAGTGACCTTTGATCTTCCGATTTGGTTGAAGGCTGTGAATATAATAAAGCAGGCAAATCTACCCGTCATTCCAAGGTTGGGTGGTTTTCACCTGCTGAAGTCTTATCTTGGATCAATGGGTAACATCATGGAAGATTCTGGACTGCTAGATGTGATCCAGTTGATCTATCCTGGAAGTACGACAGCCAACCACATCATGGATGTGCAGGTACGGGGGCACTGAAGGGGCACTGAAGTCACTCAGTGACTGGCACTGACAACTGCAGTCATGATGTTGTTGAGTCTGAAGAAGACATAGACAATGACTGTTGAAACTTCTGACATTGTGAATGAGAAATAACTCTTGAGTATTATATATGTATGTGAAATAAAAGCTACTTTGTGTGTAAATGTAAAAGTGAAAATATAAATGTTAACAATCAACTCAGAATCATGAAAAATCCTTATTTGACCCCTCATAAGTTACTTAAGGGCCGATTTTAAAAAATAAAAATTCTCGAAAATAATTTTTCGGTACCCGAATTCAACAGCTTTTTTTCTGGGTTTCCCACGGGAGTTGACCTTCAACATTTTAACACATGTTATTACACACCTTTACAAACATATTGGTGAAGAAATTTTTTGGTAACAATTTAGTTAACAGATTTGTGAAATATCTCATAAAATGCCCTTACTATAACTCCCAGCTGCACTGACGGTTAGAATTTTCCAACATCTTGTAAATGTGGTTGGAATTTCACCTTTATAATTTTTTATTCTTCATGGCGAATCTGAACAATTAACTAAGGTGCATTAAGCTTGTGCTTAAATTGAATATTTCCCTCCTGATTATTGTACTCCGCCCCTCCATATTCCATCGCCAGGCTCTACATGACGTAATCGCCGGGCACCAAAAGCTTCACTGCCCGGCGATGATGCGCGCCACAAGCGCGTACTCAGTTTTCACTCCGTTTGTTGTCCCCCGTCGCACCGCGGAGCGAAAGGGGGACTATGGTTTTCCCCTCCGTCCGTGTGTGCGTCCATCCGTGCGTCCGTCCGTACATGCGTGCATGCGCGCGTAAGCGAAGGATCAAATTCTAATTTGGTGTGTGGGTGCAACCCACGTCAAAATCCAAGATGGCTGCCGCCATGTATGTCTGAACCTTGTGAGCGGAATATCTTGAAAAATAAGCGAAGTACCAACTTCTAATCTGGTGTGTGGATGTATCTACACATAAGGAAGAACCCTATTGAAAATTGGGTCACCACGTCAAAATCCAAGATGGCTGCCGCCATGTATGTCTGAACCTTGTGAGCGGAATATCTTGAAAAATAAGTGAAGTACCAACTTCTAATCTGGTGTGTGGGTGTATCTACGCATAAGGGAGAACGCTATTGAAAATGGGGTCGTGACGTCAAATTCCAAGATGGCCGCCGTGCGTCTTCCACTTTGTCAACTCGCATCACTTCACCGACGGGGGACCTAGGCGTAACGCTTGTTTGTTTTATTTCTTTCTTGTTACCTCCACCACAGAAGGTGGATGGAGGTTATGTTTTCACCATCTTCATCTATTTTCTCCCTCTGCCTGCCGTGGGCATTTTCCCCTTTGTTATGTTGTCCTGATTTGTTCTGTCATAGCTCTTCCACGAGCCTAGACCATGTCATAAATCCCCTTCCTACATTCAAACAATGCCCCACATTGGTGGATTCAACATTTGCAGCATTTTCCAAGAACGTATCCTTGGCGAATGTCGGGGTCTGACAGTACTACATTCATTTAGTTTAAGTTTCGCTGTTCCAATATTTATATATTTATGCTTTCCAAAAATGGGGGACTTAACATATATAGTTGTATTGTTCTGTAATGGTGAAACATGCAGTGCCTTTAGAAAAAGTATTCACACCTTGCCTTTTTCACAATTTGTTGTGTTACAGCCTGAATTTTAAAATGGGTTAAATTGAGAATTTTTTTGTCACTAATCTACACATAATACCCAATAATGTCAAAGTGGAATTTTTTTTTTCTCGAAATTTTTACAAATCAAAATTTTTGTGAAATTGTGAAATGTTTTCAGGGAGGTGATCAAGAACCCAACGACCACTTTAACAAAACTACAGAGTTCCTTGGCTGAGATGGGAGAAGCTGCCAGAAGGACAACAGTCCCTGCAGCAATTCACAAATCTAGGATTTATGCGAGAGTCGCCAGACGGAAGCCACTCCTGAAAAGGCACATGACTGCATGCCGTGAGTTTGCAAAAGGGCACCTAAAAGACTCAGAGCATGAGGCAAAATATTCTGTGGTCTGATGAGACGAAAATTGAACTCTGGCTTGAACGCAAAGCGCTACATCTAGCAGAATCCGAGCACAACTCATCGCCCATCTAACACCATCCCTACCGTGAAGCATGGTGGTGGCAGCATCATGCTATCGGGATGCCTTTTAGTGGCAGGGACTAGGAGGCTTGTAAGGATAGAGGGAACAATGTATGGAGCCAAATGCAGGCAAATCCTTGAGGAGAACCTGCTTCAGAGTACAAAAGACCTTAGACTGTGGCGAAGATTTACATTCCAACAGGACAATGACCCCGAACATAGAGCCAAAGCAATACTGGAATGGCTTCAGAAGAAGAACGTGAAAGTCCTTGAGTGGCCCAGGCAAAGCCCAGACTTGAATACCATTGAGAATCTGTTGAAAGAATTGAAGATTGCTGTTCACCGACACTCCCCATCCAACTTGATAGAACTTGAGCAAATCTGCAAGGAAGAATGGGAGACACTCCCCAAATCCAGATGTGCAGAGCTGATAGACATACCCTAGAATATTTGAAGCTGCAGTTACTGCCAAAGGTGCTTCCACACAGTATTAACTCTGGGGGTTGGATACTTATGTAAATTACATATTTCTGTATTTCATTTTTAATTATTTTTTTTAAATACAAAAAAAAATCCACTTTGACCTTATTGGGTATTATGTGTCGATTAGTAATAAAAAATCTCAATTTAACCCATTTTAAATTCAGGCTGTAACATAAAATGTGAAAAAGTCAATGGGTTTGCATACTTTCTGAAGGCCATGTACATAGAAATACCAAGAAATAAAAGCTGACCTTCTGTACTCTTGCCTCATGTTCATCTTTTGATTTAAATCCACATTTCTTGAGTACATAGAAAAAATAACAAATTTAAGTTCACTGTTCCTATACTTATAGAGGGCACTGCACTTTGCAACATGGTTGTAATTAGCGAATAGCATAGAACCATTTTCATCCTTGTAAAACCATATACACATAATGACCTTTCAAGTTTGTCTGTCATTTATGTTACGTTTTATTAATTCAACTGAGTGTTTCTCACTACCTATTTTTGGTTACTGGTGATTCTTGGTTCTGGATTGAAGAAAAAACAGAACTTCACTAGCGATGAAGGTCGGGGTGAAAACGTAGCAATACACAGGGTTATCTTCTTGTATAGCATCACACACCAAACTGATCCGTCATTCCTTACTTCTCCCATCCATGGGACCACCTTCCATAAACTGTTATTTCCCACTCTCCCCTCCAGGACTTCAAGTAGGCATTGCACCACCACTTCATGTCATCCTCCTTCCTGACCGATGATCTTTATTACCCACATTAACTCTTTCTAACCCATCCCTCTTACTTGTTGTTTTCAGTTTCCTCCCCTTCTCTCTCTTCCTTTCTCATTTGTTCATTTCCTGCTGGTTGTACCCAATTGTTTCCCTGCTACCCCACTGTCCTTAACCTTAACTGTCCTTAACTGTCCTTGTCCACTGTCCTTAACTTAACCTTGCTCTTCCATGAACCTCAATTGTAGAGAAAAACAACTCACTTCAAAATTAAACTCATCACACCTGCAGTTGAGCATGAAGTTGCCTTTCGTTTGTTGAAGTACTGAAACTACCGAAACTGAAGCGTCTTGAGTCCAATCCATATCACGTTGTATTTCTTAATCCATAGCACATTAGTTTCCCCTCTGTTACCTATTGTTTTCTTTTCCTTTCCTTCACCTTCGTAAAGAAGGTTTTAATTCTCAGAATTAAAATACATTTACGCATTTGACTGAAAGTAACAACATAAAAGTGACGCGATTGAGTCGCAGGTTTTAAGATTCGAGTCTCTAGGTTCAAATTCCTGGTTGTTAGGTCTTCAGCATTCATCAAAATGCGACACAAGTCTGACTTGAGTCCATTACTACATTTGAAAAGATTTTTAATAGCTCCATTAACCCCATCTCTTGGGGCTCCTGAACCATTTTCTGTGTGTGAAAGTTATTTTGTTGTTTCACGTGGGCAATTACTTTGACAATAGATTTGGACATCTAATTTTAAAGCTTTTACTTTCGGTACACTTAGCTGTTGCAGAATCAAGAAACTATTTAACGACTGTAATGCTACATTCATGAAAAGTGCAGTAGTCAAGTCGTCAGCAAAACAATACAGAATGCTAATAGTGGATTGGACAAAATCTGTTTCATGGGATCAATGTGTCCTTACCAACTGTCACCATTTCCATGATCTTTGACCACTTGAAGATCTCTGTCAACGGTGCTTGTTTTCCAACAATTTATGCTTCTTGGTGAATCGTTTTTCCTTTTTAATAATCATAGGCAAATGTAAGAAGCTTTCATAATGTTCACCTTCATCATATGAAAATACGCAATTTGGTGTGTCTGTCTATCTAAGCCCAACACGTTCGGTCGTTACTTGTCCAATCTCAGCCAAACTTATCAGGGAGACTAGGGGTCATGTGATGGAGGTTGTGGCGACTTCATTCGCTCCATTCCCCGAAGGGGGTTTTTGGTCTTGAACGAACGCTGTGTTGTGGTGTATAAATATTCATTCATGGTATTTCGTTGGGCACACCTCCCGGAAGTAAACATTATTATAACCACAAGCTATTTAATCAATTCCTTCCAACATAAGATTACCTTTTAAATCAGTCGCTACTGTAGTTTAACACCAAACTGAAAGAAATTTGGAGGAAACCCGACATCATTCAGGCATTCAATGCTTATCGCATCAGTAACTGGCTCAACTTGCTAGGCCTTTAGCTAGGCCGCGATGACCTTTAGCTAATAAAGGTGAGCTTGTAGCGACCCATGGGTCCCCCAAAGCTCGAGACCAGCAACATAATCTCCTTGCCCAAGCCGGTGACGTAACCGGCGGACAAACCGCGGCGCCGAGGTTATAATTGCTTGCACCTGTCGGTCACATGACCACCAAAGCGTGCCTCGCCTGAGAGGCGTGGCTTTGGTTCTGACGTATGCTTTTTGGCTTGGATTATATGTATGCGAACCCGATAAACGGGCTTGGAGAGTTCCCGAGTTGATTATACAATAAACATCTTCTCGGACGAGTTTGTGTCTTGTCCGTCACTTCGTCCGTCTCAAGCAGGAGCGCTGCTCCTTCACTGGTGACCCCGAGTTTACGACACGCGATTGACACGGCAGTGTCCCTCAAACTGCCCACTTTCTGGGAAGCACATGCCGCCGTTTGGTTCGCTCAGGCGGACTCCCAGTTCACCCTGCGTGGCATTACGGAGGACACCACTAAATACCATTACGTGGTCACCGCGCTCGGCTCCGTGACCGCCGCCCGCTGCCTGAGCCTCCTCCAGAGCCCGCCCGCTGACGGCAAGTACGACGCCATCAAGGCACTTCTTCTGGGCGCTTTCGCCCTCTCCCCGGCTGAACGCGCACGACGCCTGCTCGACCTTCCTGAGCTCGGCGATATGCGCCCGTCCGAACGTATGGACTACATGCTCGCGTTGCTCGGCGAGCACCCCTCGGATTTCCTTTTCCGAGAGCTTTTTCTCCGCCAGCTCCCGGCCCAGGTACGGGTCACCCTGGCAAGCACGACCATCGCGAACCCCTGCGACCTCGCCAGGGAGGCCGACAAGATCGATTCGGCAAGCGAGCTCGTCGGAGCGGCGAGCCAGCTCGTCGGGGTGGCTGCCGGGAGCCCGCCCGCCGCCCAGTCGGCGCCCGCGGTGCAGTTTCCTGCCCACCCGCCCGACGCCCGCGACGCAGCTTCCTTCCCGGAGGCCGCCGGGCCGGCGCGACTGGCAGCGGCGACGCCGCGTCACCCGGTCCCGACGCGTCGACCGGAGCCCCCGCCAGACCCGGCCTGGTGTTATTTCCACGCCAGGTTCGGGCGGCGGGCCCGATCATGTCAACCCCCGTGCACGTTCGGCAAGTCGGGAAACGGTCGGGCCGGCGCTCACTACCAGCCATGAGCGCCGGCCGTTCCGGAAACCTGCTATTCATCGCGGACCAAGCGTCGGGGCGGCATTTTCTCTGCGACAGCGGCGCTCAGCTGAGCGTCATTCCCGCTTCGGTGGAGGACAGGCGGGCCGCCATTTGCGGCCCCTCCTTAATCGCGGCCAACGGCTCCGCCATCCGCACCTTCGGCCCACGCACCGTTGCCCTCCGCTTCGGCAGCCAGCTCTTTCGCTGGGAGTTCGTGACGGCGGACGTCCCCATGGCTTTGCTCGGTGCCGATTTCCTTTGCGCCCATGGGCTGCTGGTCGACGTTAAACATCGGCGTCTGGTCAACGCCGAAACTTTCAGCTCGCTGGCGTGCGCCTTGAGCCATTCCGCGCCCACTGAGCTTTCCTGCGTCCTCCCGTTGGCAGACGACTTCGCGCGTCTCCTCGCGGAGTTCCCGGCCCTCACGCGACCGACGTTTTCGGCCGTCGCGGTGCGTCATGGCATCGAGCATCATATTCCCACTACGGGCCCGCCGGTGTACGCCCGAGCTCGCCGTCTCGACCCAGCCAAACTCGCTGTCGCCAAGGCCGAGTTTGCCGCGCTGGAGCGCCTCGGCATCGTGCGGCGCTCCGACAGCGCCTGGGCCTCGCCGCTGCACATCGTCCGGAAGCCGGGGGGCGGATGGCGGCCATGTGGCGACTCCCGCCGCCTCAACGACGCCACTACCCCCGACAGGTACCCCGTCCTGCACATCCAGGATTTTTCCACCCGGTTGGCGGGGCGGACCATTTTTTCAAAAGTGGACCTGATTCGGGGGTACCACCAGGTGCCCGTCCGCCCGGCCGACATCCCGAAGACGGCCGTTATTACACCTTTCGGCCTCTTCGAATTTCTCCGGGTGCCCTTCGGCCTCAAAAACGCGGCACAGGCGTTCCAGCGCCTGATGGACGGCGTGCTGCGCAACTTGCCGTTCCTCTTTACCTACCAAGACGACATCCTCGTCGCAGGCACGTCCAGAGCCGAGCACTTCCTCCACCTCCGGACGATGTTCAGCCGCCTCAGCGAGCACGGCTTGATCGTCAACCCAGCCAAATGTCACTTTGGTGCGGCGACGATCGACTTTTTGGGCCACCGCATCACCCGGAACGGCGCCGTGCCGCTACCGGCCAAAGTCGAGGCCATCGCCGCTTTCCCGCGCCCCCGCTCCGTCAAGGTGCTGCAGGAGTTCCTCGGGATGGTGAACTTTTATCACCGCTTCGTGCCCCGAGCTGCGCAACTCATGCGGCCCTTGTACACCGCCCTCCGTGGCCAGCCGGCGAAGCGCGACGTCGTCTGGTCCACGGACATGGACGCTGCTTTCACCGGCGTGAAACGGGCCCTCGCCAACGCCACGCTGCTGACCCACCCGGTACCCCATGCTCCCATCGCCCTCACCACGGACGCCTCCGACTACGCCGTGGGCACGGTTCATGAACAATGGGTAAACGGGGCCTGGCAGCCGCTCGCGTTCTTCAGCCGGCAACTCCTGCCCAACGAGTTGAAGTACAGCACTTTCGACCGCGAGCTCCTCGGGCTGTACCTGGCCGTCCGCCATTTTCGCCACCTCCTGGAGGGCCGCCCGTTCACGGCCTTTGTCGACCACAAGCCATTGATTTTCGCCATGGCCAAGGTCACGGAGCCGTGGTCGGCCCGCCAGCAGCGCCACCTCTCCGCCGTGTCGGAATACACCACGGACATCCGGCACGTCGCCGGAAAGGACAACGCCGTGGCCGACTGCCTTTCTCGAGCCGGCACCAACGCCGTCCACCTCGGCGTCGATTTCGCCCTGATGGCGACGGACCAGGCCACCGACGGCACGGTGCAGGCGCTCCGGGTGGCGGACACGGGCCTCCGCTTGGCTGACGTCCCCTTCGCGGACACGGTCCTGCTTTGTGACGTCTTCCAAGGCCGACCTCGCCCCGTTGTGCCGGTCACCTGGCGGCGGCGCATTTTTGCTTCGCTCCACGGCCTCTCTCACCCGGGCCGGAAGGCGTCCCAGAGGCTGGTGTCGGCACGTTTCGTCTGGCACGGGTTGCGACGGGACGTCCGCGACTGGGCCAACGCCTGCACACCCTACCAGCGGGCCAAGGTCCACCGTCACACCCAGGCTCCGCTGGCTCCTTTCACCGTGCCCGAGCGACATTTCGACCACGTCCACGTGGACCTGGTGGTTCCCCTGCCCCCATCGCAGGGGTTCACCCACCTGCTTACCATGGTGGGCAGGACCACCAGGTGGCCGGAGGCCGTGCCCCTCGCCTCCACCACCACCGCCGACGTGGCCCAGGCGTTCATCGCCACCTGGGTCGCGCGTTTCGGCGCACCGGCGGACATCTCGTCGGACCGCGGCCCACAGTTCACGTCCGAACTGTGGGGCGCGGTCGCCCGCACGTTGGGCGTTACCCTGCACCGCACCACGGCCTACCACCCCCAGGCCAACGGGTTGTGCGAGCGGTTCCACCACTCCATGAAGGCCTCACTCATGGCCGGCCTCCAGGACGACGGCTGGGCCGACCGGCTCCCGTGGGTCCTTTTGGGCCTCCGCACGTCTCCAAAGGAGGACCTCCAGGTGTCCACCGCCGAGCTGGTGTACGGCCAGGCCCTCCGCGTCCCGGGCGAGTTCGTGCCCGACGCCACCAGCCCCTGGTCCGCCGCGCGCCAGCGCACGGACTTCCAGGAGGCCACCCAACGTTTCGCCCCGGTGCCCACGTCCCGCCACGGCGATCCCCAATCCTACGTCCCCCCAGCACTCCGCACGGCGGAGTACGTCTTTGTGCGCCACGACGCGCACCGGGGGCCGCTCCGGCCACCATACGACGGACCCTTCCGGGTCCTACGACGGGACAACAAGTCCTTCGTCGTCGGCATCGGCGGCCGGGCAGACCGGATTTCGGTGGACCGCCTCAAGCCGGCCCACATGGACGTCGGCCAGCCGCCACGGCTGGCTCTCCCACCGCGGCGCGGCCGCCCCCCGTCCACTGCACCCCCCGTCCGGCCACCCGCCACCACACCGGACCCCCCCCCCCCCCCCGCGACCAGCCAGGGGTCGTTTCGGTCGGTTCATCCGGACCCCCCTCAGGTTGACCTTCCTGGACCAAGTCGATTCTGGGGGGGCGTGTGTAGCGACCCATGGGTCCCCCAAAGCTCGAGACCAGCAACATAATCTCCTTGCCCAAGCCGGTGACGTAACCGGCGGACAAACCGCGGCGCCGAGGTTATAATTGCTTGCACCTGTCGGTCACATGACCACCAAAGCGTGCCTCGCCTGAGAGGCGTGGCTTTGGTTCTGACGTATGCTTTTTGGCTTGGATTATATGTATGCGAACCCGATAAACGGGCTTGGAGAGTTCCCGAGTTGATTATACAATAAACATCTTCTCGGACGAGTTTGTGTCTTGTCCGTCACTTCGTCCGTCTCAAGCAGGAGCGCTGCTCCTTCAAGCTGTAAATAAGTACCATTTTAATGTTTTGATGAGAATTGGGAGAAACAGGACAAAAGGAAGGTGAGGGAAATGAACAGGAGTGGAAAATAATCTTGAAGTGCGAGGTGTGGATGGACAACATGTCACATATGTGTGTGTGGACAACATGTGTGGACAACATTTCACATATAATGTGTGTACATAATATACAGTACAACATGTCATATATAATGTGTGTACATAATATACAGTACAACATGTCATGTGGAGGGTGATTTTTATTTATTTATTTATTTATTTATTTATTTATTTGAGAACCCTAAATAATTCCCATACACTAAAAACTATATCAGTTAAGAACCTAATATATTGCGTAAATGTAACCTAATGTTACAGAAAGACATGACATCCACACAATTGATAAATCTTCAATGAAGTGCTGAGAGTGTCCACCACCATGTTGCAGGCACAAATTCATTCTTCACAGCATGCTGTTTGACAGAGTAGAGTGTAGCATTTCTTGGGAAATATTGCTGATTGTGTCATTGATTATTGCTTTTACATCACTGAGTGCGTGGATTCGAAGCGTACACTATACCTTTCAAATATCCCCACCCACCTTCAACTCTCCAAAAAAATCTGTCCACGTAATATCTGGGGATCGAAGTGGCCATAATGACCTGGGCACTACAAGGTCACCAAAGAGTAGCCTAAGTTTGTTCATGCTGTGTCGCCAAGTGTGACCCATGTCACCATTTTGCTGAAACCACCCTTGGTTGATTTCGTCTTCTGTAGAAACTCATGGATTATGTTGAACGTTCTGAGTTTACTTTTTTCTGAGAAGAAAATTGGGCCGATAATTCTTTGCTGACTTACAGCACCCCAAGCAGCAATTTTCGCCGATCGCAATGGCCTTTCATGCATTGCATACGGTTGTTGTTCACTCAGCCATAAACGAGTGTTTTGTGACTTTACAAGTCCAGAAAGATGAAACCGTGCTTCGTCTGTAAAAAAACAAAAACAAAAAAAAGCATCCAAAACATTGTCTTGTTTTCTTAGCATCCTCTGGAGCCATTCACAGTAGGTTACACGTAAAGTTTGAGTGCCTTGACCCAGTGCCGGATTAAGCCTCGGCTGGCCCTAAGGCACATTTTGAAATTTTCGAGAATGGCCTGAACAATTTAAATTCGATCTTGGGCTCATGGAAATGGACCCCAGACAAAAGATGAACTGATTCATGAACAAAATATTTAATACAAATAAAGACAAATATTTAATACAAATTGAGATACATATATTACCCTGGCAGGGGCAGAAATTAGAAATAATTTGTTTAAAATAATAAAAATTGACGAAAACTGCTTGTCCATTTTTGTGGCCCGAATTTTTGGCTGGCCCTAAGGCACATGCCTTGTCTGCCTAATGGTTAATCCGGCAATGCCTTGTCTGCCTAATGGTTAATCCGGCAATGCCTTGTCTGCCTAATGGTTAATCCGGCAATGCCTTGTCTGCCTAATGGTTAATCCGGCAATGCCTTGTCTGCCTAATGGTTAATCCGGCAATGCCTTGTCTGCCTAATGGTTAATCCGGCAATGCCTTGTCTGCCTAATGGTTAATCCGGCAATGCCTTGACCATCTTCCTTGCACTGGAATATGAACGGTGAGCTTGTCGTGCTGATGTCTCGGAGATGTCTTCGGGCTTGCTTCCATCCTTTCCCGCACTTCATCCACTTTCTCTGGTGTACAACACTTGGCTGGCACACGTGTAGTTTTACCTGTTTCTCTAAACTGCTTCACCACTGATTTTGAAGCTTTCCTATGACCACCAAAGCGACTTTTAAATGCAATTTTTGCATTCCCTAAATGATGCATTCTTGATGTAATGTTCGACAAGAAACAAACGGTCTTCCGCAATGAGCACCATGGGCGTCGATGGGTGGGGGACAGGGGACATATTCCCCCACGTTTTCATGAGGGGGGGTTATCTCCCTTCTCCTTCCCCTCCCCTCCCCCTTTCCCCCACTTGCTACTCGAATATAACAAAACAAGTTGCTCTGTGCAATCCACACAGGTCCAGGTGCGGGTTGTTCCCCAAATGCATCATCTAATTATGTATAAATCAATATTAACTTTGCTTGTGCATGCCACACTGGATTTCATTAGTCGGGGTAAGCGTGGAATGCATGGTGCGCATGCGCTGAAAATGTACCAAGTGATTCGTGTTCAGTGAAGGCGTGATACGGGTAGACAAGTGAATTGAATTCAAGTTTTCTTCCATAGGAAAGGAAGAAGAAAACGGTTCCAATTAATCCGGTAAATGAATATCCTCCTGATCAGTTTATCCATTAGTGTAGCAGCATAGCAAACCTGTTGTGCATTTTGTGATACAAGCACCAAATTTGGCACAAATGTACATTAATATGTTGCGAACATTTTCAGATATTGGGCCACTTGAAATTCCGTAATTTTTTTTTCAAATTTTTTCAAATTTCGTAATTTCAAATTTTTCGGGTGACACCGTCACAATTTCGGTCTTCGAGGCCGGCCGATATAGTGGGGCGGCTTAGCCCAAATATTCAAAAGAATTGTGCATTTTGTGATACAAGCACCAAATTTGGCACAAATGTACATTAATATGTTGCGAACATTGTGTGGTCAGCAATGAAGACGAGAGTCTGAATTACATGTATGCAAAAGACCTTGTGAACCAGTGAAGCAAATACACGGGTAAGCATGAATTAAATCTAGGGCATGATATAATTTCCATGATGTTTACCTCTACACTCAATGGTGGAAGGAGGTAATGTTTTGATCCCAGCTTGTCTGTATGTCTGTTTGTCTGTTAGTCCACAAAATTCCAGACAAAGCTTGTAGTAGTGGTAGTTGTAGTGGTAGTGGTGATAACAGAAATTGTTATATAGAACTGAACTTATATTATTATTATATGCAGAAAATAACTTCATTTCTATATGCCCTGCAGTGGACAGGTTAATTGGTTTATGCACTGAAGGGGTCACCCTGGTGTGCACTGCTGTGTTCTGCCTCACTGAGTTGTTCAGGTATGATGTACTCAGCACAAGCTTCCGGTCGGCCCGGAGGTGGGGGTGCGGGGCCTGTCACGGAACGTCAAAACAAACGGCCTGCCGGGGCCGCCCAAAAGTCGGGCGTGAGGGGCGCGTCCACTAATGGAACGCCTCTCGCTTCCCAGATCGAGGGCCACGTGGTCAGGAGAACCTCGTCCCTTCCTGTGCCTATCGGCCGGCCTCGAAGACCGAAATTGTGACGGTGTCACCCGAAAAATTTGAAATTACGAAATTTGAAAAAATTTGAAAAAAAAAATTACGGAATTTCAAGTGGCCCAATATCTGAAAATGTTCGCAACATATTAATGTACATTTGTGCCAAATTTGGTGCTTGTTTCACAAAATGCACAATTCTTTTGAATATTTGGGCTAAGCCGCCCCACTACATCGGGCATTATGTGGGGATCCCACAGTTAAAATCCCAGGCACTGTGCTTGTTTACCTGTTGTTTTCAAATGTACTTGTCCTGCCCTCTCAATGAAGAAAATAAAAACGTGACATGTATCAACTCCTCATGGGGCATATGAGGATATAAGGTATTGCTGCCATAATTGCTTGAATTTAAAATCCTTTTCCGAAAAGTCTGAAACTTCCGAAACCGATGTGAGCGAATAATTAAATGTATGACGTCATAACACATTCCAATAAACGATGTGACAAAATATGGTGCATGGACGATATGGATATATTGGCCATAATAACAGTGGGCCATACTATTAGCGTGGTCAGTAACAATGGTGTTTTTGTTCAGAACGAATGTGCTGGGTCCGATTATGTACTCTACAGGTGCCGATCTAGATGATTTAGTAACTAACTTTTATTATACTCTCACCAAACAAACAATTGTGGTTGTTCTTTTTTCCTTTAGGCCTACTTTTTATGACAAGGTCAAGCAACTTTATTTTATAAATATCATAGCTTCTCTTTTGTTTTGCTCAATAATTCGAAATTCAGCTCAGCTCAGGTTTGGTTCAAATGAAGAGCAATCCCTTATCCATTAATCTCTTCACTTTGGCTGATTTCTTGTGAACACATCGTATGTCTTCATTGTGCAAACACACCTTGTGCAACATATTTAATGTGGGTAACGCTTTCCATGTGACAACATATACTTTACATCTATCAAATGAAAAAAAAACAACATTTTAATGCATTTCAAGACCCTCTTTCCTTCAACAGACCTTTCCTCCCCATAACCCTACCCTCCCTCTCCTCCATACCTGCCCAACCTAATGATGTGGAGTACTTCTAGCCCCGTGCTCTCTTCTTCCACGATATTCTGCTTCTGTGCACGACATACCATTCTCCTAGCAATGCCCTATTTTTATCTGCAGACACATCAAATGTCGTTACACCAGCTGGCTAGGGCTTGCAACTCCGACCGCCAACCCAGCTTTGCGGCAAAGTCCTGTGAGACAACAAACCTCACCCAATCTTTAGGATTTACAACTCGAATTGCACCTTTTTGATTGAGCTCACTTATCAAGACGGAAGGACTAACTTTCTAACACACTATTGTTACTTTTTATACTGCTGTGAAAGCCTCCAGTCACATGCTGGTTAATTCCTTCACGTCTTTGCCTGTCTTACCATCCAAATTCCAAAGAGCATGGAAATTCAACTGTGCTGACTTTCTGAGCTCAGCTCTGTCCTGTATCACCCAAACTGGTTAAGCTTGTCTTGCTTCGGATGTTGATGCCAGTTGGAGTTTATCTCTCAACCACCATATTTCCCTGTATCATATCATCCATTATCTCCACAACCTTCCTGTCTTCTTCTCAGGCGTTGGGACACAGCGAGCGAGCCATATACATGCTGAGGGGGTGCCACCACCAAACAGCTTTCTTCCAACACATCTTCCAAGTTAACCTTTAATCCCTCAGCAGGGATCAAAGCAAGTGAATTACTCTTCCTTTGGCATGTCAGAGCCCAACCCCAATTTTGTCTGAAATTTGAGCTCTCTGATCTGTTGCCATCCTGAAATATCTGGTTGCGCATGGGGAAGTCAGGGGCTGGAATTTTCTCATGTGTTTCCCTCAAACATGATGATATGTCGAAGGATACTCGTAGGCCTATGAAAAGGCCAAGTGTTTTCCAATTTGAATATCATCAACGACCAATTTGGCTTTTACCTTGGCCACTCCACCTTTGAATTTTATTACTGTTGACTCGGTATGGGATTGGTACCTTGAAATGCAAATCAGAGGATAGGGATATCCATTTAAATAGAGCAAAGTGTGGCAAGATTATTCTGTCCGGAAAGGTGGGGGCAAAATTTTCCCCTCCATCACAATACATCCTCCTTGGTTATTTTGTTTAGTATACTTAACATTTGTTCAGTATAGTTTTGTTTTGTTCAGTATAGTTAACATTTTTCATTAAAAATCTCCTCCTTATACTGTCAGCCAGAGAGCATACAGGTGCAGCTCTTCAGGATACTAAACATGTCCTGAAATATTTTGTATTTTTACCTGTGTCATGTCGGTTGTTGTTGTTGATTGTTGTTGTTTTTGTTGTTGTTTTAATGCCTATTGTTGTTGTGATCAATTCTTGAAATGTGCACCCATTGGTCGAACAGCTGTCGGACCACACCCACATCTGTCCCTTGACTCCACCCACCATAGTGCCAAGTCAAAATTATATGGTTGCCATCTTGTTTTCTCATGGGCCTAGCACATTAGGCCTATATGGGCCTCTGCTGATTATACACGGTCCGGCTTTGTTCTGTCAGATTGTCATTGGCTTTGTTTGGGTCGAGTGCTAAATTAATTAGTAAGGTTTAATCAAGCCCGTTTGTGCCTACCTAAAAAAATAGTTACATAATTTTTGAACAGTGCCATATGCGCATTTCATAATCGGCCCATGGTCTCTTTTTTTTTTTTTTTTTGAGGCCCAGGATTAAAATCACAACTTGGGCATCACCTAGTACATGATCTAGGCAAGTGTAATTTACTAACACCGTCACTCAAGCAAGCCAACCACAATACCAGATAGTCAACCACAATACTTTCCTATACACTTCAGATACCTATCAAGTAATAGTCACTGAAATTCCTTGGTGTCACTATCAGCCAGAACCTCACAGGTTGACTACATGACCAAGTTTGGCTACTAATTAGACAGATGCTGATATGTATTATTCTCCATTCAGAGTCCTTTGTCAATTGTCATCACTTAGCTCTTCACAACATACAAGACCTTCATCCACTGTTCATTGGAATACAGTTCTTTGTGGGCTGGAGCTTCAGCAACCTACCTTGGGTTTCTGGATGTCATCGTTAAGGTCCTGTAGATCTTCAGAGTCTCACATCAGGAGGACCACAGTCATGGCCTATTCCCCACTAACTGTAGCTGACATATTGCAGTTGACATTGTCGTTCTGTCTTACGTTTATTTTGATATCGTCTCTTCTGTACTCTTGCCCTTTTGTTTCTCAAATATTGCAACATGCATTCCTTTCAATCTCCAACCCCCACCCAACTCCAGCTAAGTTGGTAAGTCATGATTATGTCTAATGCAAGCGTGATTGGTTGAATGGAATCTTCTAACATCTGTTACGGATGTATATAGAAAAGGGCTTTCATTACAATATTCATACTTTTTTTTCCCAAATTAGGCATAAAAATAATCTTGTACGTATCACCAATAGCTCCACAACTGTGGCAAGGAATAGGGTGTGACATCCATCAACATTGCACTCTCAATCTTTGGAGTACGTCATTGCTTCCTACTGGTTGAAAGTATCCTGCTCCACTCCACGTTTTGTCACAGCACACATTGTGGTGTTATTCACACCGTCATCAACCATATCTGGTCTCCGCTTGGTGCAGCAGCTACAATTACCAACACAACTAACCAAATACTATCGCTTGGTTTAACTTTTCCCACAGGCATTTATACTCATTTCTGTTCTCGCATGTCCTTTCTTGATCTAATTACCCCTCGACCAGTCATTGACCTCAGGAAATTCACAAAAGAAAACAATTTAAAATAATGATAATGGACAGAAATTCTGAACCCAGCATTATTGAGTCCATCATAATTAAGGCTATGATGATGACAAAGCATGGCATGCTTATTCTGATAACAAGGTGTCAACAAACATTTCCCACACTTATGTTATTGTCAGATTGTTCTTGGCATAATCATTCACTTCAAATGATCCTAAAGTGGGTGCTAATATATTGTTGCGTCCCTGGGGTTAACACCCCAAGAGGATGAATGACCGAAATGAGCTTTAACTCCGAGGCGTATTTCAAACCTTGGCGGGATTTTCTTTGGCGTGCGTGGGAAAGGCCCCAAGCCTTATCTGATCGGGAACACACTGGGTTATTCCGAACCCACAAAACAGAGAAACGAACCAGGACAAGAAAAGTAAAATTCAACAAACAATGAGTATATTAAAAGTAATTGTAAATCAAATAAAATGAATGTGAGGTAAAAACTATTTCCTAATTTGAGAGGTCTCCAGTCAGACTCATATACAAACAAGGGAATGATAAAAGAAAAGAAAATGATTTGGTAATCGGCCGACACTCAGTGCTGCATCCCCAATTGGCTGGTAAGGCTTGCTTGTCGCCTCCAAACCACCGCACTGGAGTCGCGTTCCTCAACGTCCCAACGTGAGGTACTCCTTGCGATGCTGACTGCCCCGAACCTCTCTTGTTCAGTCTCCTTCCACAAGCGCACACGAGCCAAAGATACGTCACCGCCCGCGACAAGCCAGAACAAAGAGAAAAAGGCAAAACACAGCCGTTCTCTTGAAGGCCAGCACACAAGAGAATGCAACCGCCTCCAATGAGTGCCAGGACAGAGAGAAAGAATGCGACTGCCTCCAACAACTGCCAGCACAAATAGAGACCAAGATGGCGAGACCGCGTCTTTCTCCCTCAGCTCTCGAATGTTCCACCCTGACGTCACACTCTGTCCAATCATTGAGCGCTACTCATCATCCATCGCGCCTCCACCAATCACGAAGGCCGGGGCGTGGCCTCTTCATTACGAGTCGTTGGGGGGCGGAGTCTAATCTCTGTTCGGGAATGTTCGGATGACATCGTTCCCTTGGTGATCGGCAAATGCTGTCTCTGTCGGCCCTGACGGCATTGTGAGCGCATGAGTCCCATTATAGCACTACTGTTGTTTTACTGAGCCCTCAATTTCCTGGCTGGCTGAATGTGATAAAACCGAAGGGAAGACCACAGAAGGCAAATTACACAATGGGGAATTAATCTTTAAGCCCTAGAATTAATTGGCACAAAGACACCCCCCTTATGGCGACATGCAAACGCTCTTACACGGACAGACGGCCTACTTACGTACATCGAGATGGCTTCTTCGCGGCATATACGGAGCATTCTAATCTACACCTTTCTAACTTTCCGAAGGTATTTCTTTGTTTACCCCACAAATGTAACAATACGATGATGAAGAAGAATAACCGCTCCTTTTGAAGCACAGGGCTACCAAAGCAGTTTTTTTATTGGATGGGTCGCCACTCCGACACAGCATACTCAAAATGCCTCATTCTTCCCAGTAAGCTGGTACTCATTTTGCTGAACTTGGCAGGATGACATGCTGAGTTAACCTACCTGGTTTTATTTTAAGGGCACAACAGGGGCTCAAACTCAAAACCATAAAATCTTAAGCCAGACACTCGAACCATCACTAACACCAGGCTCTAATATATGATTATGCCATTAAAGACAAATATTGCATGATCCTTTCCATGTGAATTGTAGCTACGCATTTACCAGACTGATTAAGACAGGATGACAGGATGGAGCAGGTTTCACCATGACCTGTGTCCTAACTACATCTGGAAATTAAATTTTGTTTTAACCCTAAATAAGTGATTATTGAATAATTGTACACAATAGCGACAAAAGCTTATTGGGGAATGGCCTCTTCTGTTCTCAAATTTGCATTGTTTTTAAATTCATTCAGATCAATGAAAGCACAAAGTCACAAAAATAGCTTGTGAAAACCCTTCCAGGAGCTGCTTTCAAAAAAAATACAACGATGATCATCTTTTTGATTATAAAGGGCTCAATTTGTTCCAGTTGGACAAACAGGGAGGCAAGTGTTCTACACTGGTATTTGTAAAGTTTACAAGAGGCAAATTGACTTTTTCAATGATTTTTCACCATTGAGAGATGGGGCCAAAATTATATATAGCACGATATTTCACAAAAAAGTTATGGATGGATTATGACAACTTGGTGGATGAGTTGGTTAGGCAATAAACAATAACAACCTGATTAGATTTTGGTTGAAGTCCAGATGCAGATCCGGCCTATCAGTGGCCTACAAAATGTAAGCTGTTCAGCCTGACGTTGGTATGCACTCCACCGAGTGCCATTCTATCTTTTCCACGAGAGTTGACTTCATCTCTCTTCTCTCTTCTCTCTTCTCTCTTCTCTCTTTATATTATAAAAGAAAGTTTTTGTTTGTTTGTCTGCGCAAGCTAATCTCCTGAACGGTGAAAGATAGGAGGAAACCTCCAATACAAAAAATGTCGGGACGGGCCCCGGGAAGGTTTTAGGCTAGGTGGTGAGGCCGGTTGAGGCCGCTTCGGCTGGGCCGGGCCCATTTCGCAATTAAAAGCTGAGCTGAATTTTAGTAGTCAATCTTCGACGGCTGCGAGTAAAAGCTGAATTATAGTTGTAAATTCATTCAAAAATAACCCAGGCAATGCCGGGTGCTTTCAGCTAGTATACAATAATTTTTCTTTGTTTTTTCATGTCCTAGCTCCTTTTCTACTGCCTGAGTAAGAAGACCATTGTGTTTGTCAACCACAAAACTTAGCCATTAGATATTGTGCATTCTCCCCTTTTTTTCCTATGCTCAAAACAAAAATTGCACTGAATGGAAGATTCTTTTTGGATGAGCTGTCGGTTATTATTTAATGTCCAACAGCAATCAACACAATGGAAAATTGCCTTTCATATGAGCAAGATCCCATCTGTGTTGGCAAGAAAACATGTGTAATGTATTTGTCAACCAAATGTTGAGAGAGGCTTTCCATGGGAAAGATGGTGAAGTGACATATCACGCCTGAGGCTTTCTTCATAGAAATAGATTTGCTTTGAAGAAGGGCTCACAATAATCTAGTAAATATATGAACAAAGTGACTGCTTTCAAAGTGTGTAAGAATATGTTGGCACAGCGTCTGGTACTTTCAAAATCTCATATGAATGAGCAGTCCATAAGACAGTACTTACAAGGTAATACCTTGTATGCTGAAAAAGTATGTTCAGAAAATATACAACCTTTATTCTGAGTCGACCAATTTTGTAAGGATGCAATGAGACGCTTGTCATACTGGTCGTCCAATACCAACCCATAGCCCCAGGCAGGTTTGTTTTTTGTACTTTGACATTTCTAAGAGATATTCTATTGCATTTACCTCTTCTCAAAGTGATGCATTACTTTAAGTTTGGGATTTATAAAGATTGCATGTTTTAATGATAAAGTTGTTTTTTGTGAAACTTCTTAAAATAAAGTTTCCATTGTTTTGATATTATAGACTCTTAACACTTCTGTGTAGGATTTTATTATTAAAGTAAGTTCAATATTTGTAGCATTGTTCCACTTTTTTGCAAACAAAATCCAGCAAGGCAAAAGAGGGGAGAAGGACAAAGGACAACTCACTGACTGAAGGATGTTTGGGCAAATTTGGTTAGATGCAACAAGCAAGGCAATAAACGAACAACAACAACAGGCATTTTGAGGCCATTTTCCCAGCTAGAGCGGGGGTTAGCCTTGCGGTCCCCATGACAATCTTCTCCATTTTGCCCTATTTTCTACATCTCTCCTTGTTAACCCCCTTGCCCACATTTCTTCTTCCACCATCTTTAGCCAAGTCTTTATCGGTCTTCCCCGTCCTCTACTTCTTTCTGCATTCATTTCCATCACTCTTCTCAACCAGTCACTTTCATCCTTCAAGGTCACTTCATCCTTTCATCCTGCAATAAACAAACAGAAAAAGAAATATATTAGTTTGTATAACCTGCAAGTAAGGCGATTGAAGAGAATGTGGAAGTTGGAATAAAACGAAAAAGCAAATTCCGTATTGCATTGGAGTCATCATAAGGATCAAGAATAGCATTCGGGTTTCAACCGCTACTCCACAACCCTCAAACTCAACTAGGCATGTGAGCCTTACAGAAAAAATTCTGCAAGAATTTACTTCTCCTTTGACAGATAGAGAAAGAGAGGATGAAAGAAAAAAGCACTAATTCGAATAAAGAACGTGAAGCACAGTGTGGCGAATGTAGAAGCAGGTCGTGCGCGTTGCTAGTGGAAGATATGTTTTTTTGCGCCCGCAAAAAGCACGAATATGCGTAGTACAGGGCCGCGAATGTAGAAGCAGGTCTCGTTTTATCAACCGCGAATACACAGGGTTCACGAATATTGGGACCGCGAATGCTGAGGTCCGACAGTACTTAGAAAAGTATTCACATCGTCTCATGCTCTGAGGGCAGAGTAACTATTTGGGATTCTGCATTCAGAAAAATATGTCGGCTTCTGGTGTTGTTTATTTAGTGCATCTTTTTCTCAAATTTTATTTCAAAGTTGTCATTTTCTCTTGGAGGAGTTGGCAGAAGGTTTGTAATTGTGCAAATGCATGGATAAACCTCAATGGTGACGAAAAATGCATCTCAGCGGAGCATCATCAACTCTGGACTGTTCAGTTTTACCTATCGGCTTCATACATTTACCGTCGTGCCTGTTATGCAAGGTTCATGAACAAAACGGACATAGAGTTGAAAACACTCTTCCCATTTGGTTCTTCTTCCTCATAGTTTAGTGGTTTCTTTCACTTTACCGTTTGTGCTTGAATTGTTTTTCTTACCTCTTGTTCAGTGTCGGCTCGTGTCGTCACTTGTACGTGTTACGACGTGTTTTACTTAACCCTGTCTTCTACAACATATTTTAGTCTGTCTGGAGACTTTCAATCAAATTCTCATTGATTTGCTTTGCTTTCCCCAATTTTCCCTGTGTGCCATTTGTAAGTATCATAATTTCTACACTTGGTTCATTCATGTTTATCAGTTTAATGTTCTGAACATTTTATGACTTTTAAATTGTTTTTTGCAGAAGAGTGAATTATTTGATGTAATTTACCTCTACCAAATAACACTTTTAGTCGGGTGTGGCAATTTCTAGATCAAAATCTCAATGGTTGATAGGTGAGCATGCAACTTTGCAAGATATAAAAACTTATTTTTTTTCTTTGGTTTAAACCTCTTTGGGCTTGCAGGATAGCCTTGAGGTATGCACCCACTCTCCTGAGCCGTCTAGCCTGAGTTTGAATCTCGTCCAGCTATAAACTGTCACTGTCACTGGCAGGCAGGTTGAGGCATGGTTGTGTGTGGCGTCCCTTGGATCGATGTCGAACTAGGTGTTCCATCTGCTGGCATTGGTTGGTACATGTCAAATATTCCGCGGTGTCCTTCGCAAGGAGTAGGAGAGTTAATGCTGACACCCTGGCCAAATTCTAAGTTTCTTCCCTGACTGATTGCTGGGAAGGCAGTGACTAATGACCCAGCATAACTCTTCCCAAGAAACTGCTTCAGCAGCACCAAGATGCTCTGCAGAGAGGACAGTATATGGTATAGCAATAGCTCGTTAAGGCGCGTGGAGGAGCTTCTACACAAGTGATGCACACATGCAGACAAATACATGAAACAACACTGACTTAACTTCAGACAAACACAGCTGCTGGCTTTGGGGGAAGTGACATACCTTTCCAGGGCATTTCGGTTATCAGCACCGCCATTTTGTGATGTCCTCTTTTACCTCCGCCACTGAAGGTGGATGGAGGTTATGTTTTCACCTCTGTCTGTTTGTTTGTCTGTTTGTTTGTCTGTTTGTGAACAAGATATCTCAAAAAGTTGTGGACGGATCCGGACGAAATTTGGTAGAGTTGTAGCGTATGTGACAAGGACGAAAGGATTACATTTTGGTGAAGATCCGGATTCGGATCCGACGACTAGAATTTTAAAATTGATTCTGCACCTTTGGGTGCACCAAAATCACCAAAGAAGCACCAAAATCCGGCTATGTAAAGCTACAGTTGAATCAATCTTACTGTATGGGTGTGAGTCGTGGACGCTAACTAGTAGCATGACACGTAAAATCGATGGCAACTACACCAAGCTCCTCCGTAAAATACTCAACATCCGTTGGCTAGACCACGTCACAAACATTGAACTATATGGTATTTGCCAAAATTTTCTGATGGTGTGAGGAAGAGGCGTTTGAGATTGATGGGTCATGTCCTCCGACACGAAGAAGCAGCAAATAACGTCCTAGTTTGGAAGCCATCAGAAAGGAGAGTTGGTCGGCCAAATCTGACGTTGATGAATATTGTCTGCAGCGACACTGGGCTGCATACGGACGAACTGAAATCCAAATCCACCGCAGCCGACACAGCTGTTTTGGCAAATCTGACAAAGTGACTTTGTTCTTTGTCGCTCTGGTTTCTTTTTGGTGTTTTGCTTGTGATTCTCTGATCAACATTATGTATAAACAAGTAAGTAATTGCCACCTTTGGGAGATGGGGCCAAAAATGAGATATAGCAGGATATCTCAAAAAGTTACGGGCAGATTTGGACCAAACTTGGTGGACAGGTTGGGTGTGTAACAAGGCCGAATCGATTCGATTTTGGTGAAGATCTGAATATGGATTCGGATGTGTGAATTATTTAATTTCTGCAGTGATTCTTCACCATTGAGTGATGGGGCTAAAACCGATACATAGCACAATGTCTCAAAAAGTTACGGGCAGATTTGGACCAAACTTGGTGGACAGGTTGGGTGTGTAACAAGGCCGAATCGATTCGATTTTGGTGAAGATCTGAATATGGATTCGGCTGTGTGAATTATTTAATTTCTGCAGTGATTCTTCACCATTGAGTGATGGGGCTAAAACCGATACATAGCACAATGTCTCAAAAAGTTACGGGCAGATTTGGACCAAACTTGGTGGACAGGTTGGGTGTGTAACAAGGCCGAATCGATTCGATTTTGGTGAAGATCTGAATATTTGATTCGGCTGTGTGAATTATTTAATTTCTGCAGTGATTCTTCACCATTGAGTGATGGGGCTAAAACCGATACATAGCACAATGTCTCAAAAAGTTACGGGCAGATTTGGACCAAACTTGGTGGACAGGTTGGGTGTGTAACAAGGCCGAATCGATTCGATTTTGGTGAAGATCTGAATATGGATTCGGCTGTGTGAATTATTTAATTTCTGAAGTGATCCTTGATCGGGCAAAAGATCGGGCAAAATTGGGAGATTGGGAGATTGAGAGATCGGGCCAAAAGCGATATATAACATATTTTTAAAGGTTGTGGACGAGTAATGAATAAACTTGGTGGACGAGTTGGTTAGGTGACGAGAACAAGCCGATTCGATTTTGGTTCGGGTCCGAATTCGGATTTGGCCTATCTGTAGGATACAAAACATAAACTGTTCAGCCTGGCGGAGGTTTGCGCTCTACTGAGTGCCGTTCTAGTTCTCTCTGTCGTCAGTGGGGGTAATATTAAGGAGAAACTGTTCCATCCTCACATGATGCCGACCCATGGATGGTTTATCTGTGATCAATACTTCATATGTTGAACGTGAAGCGATAAAGCACCATGTACCGTTTTATATCGATGTCCTTGGGATGACTCAAACCTGGCTCAAAATCGAAACTCCGACCTCCCAATCTCAGAGTGGATGACAATGACATCACAATGTCATTGTCATCCAGTCCCTCCCAATCACAATGACACTGTGTCTGGTAAATTTGTGCGTTATAGCATTCTCACTGATGTGACCAAAATAAATTCCCCTGCATAATCTGGGTTCACAGACTTTTTAATAATTAGGCTAAAATCCTAAACTTATTGCATCATAATGCTTGTGCTTAGGATGGCACTTTTACAGGACAATTAACTATTGGGCGTAAAGCGTTTTCTTCCAATTAAGAAAAACACAAGATCTGTCGACTCCACATTTCACATGCTGGTGCATCAAACGTAATGGTATAAACACCTTGAGAATTAGGTCAAGGTTACGTGAAAGGATAGAGGTTCAGATGAGAGGGCGTCGGAAAGAGTTAAAATTTGAATGAATCTCTGTCGCTGATGTATGTAATGGAGATATTTTCTAAAGTTATTGCTGATTTGATGATTATGTGGATTACACTTCAGGAAAGATTGTATTTTGATTTGATATTCGTACAAAACTACAATTTCTGATTTGAGAAAAGGCCTTATTGGTTGATACTGCTGGCTCAATGGTGGTTTGGTTGCAGCCTGTGGTTGATGGTGATTTGTTGGCAGCCTGTGGTTGATAGTGATTTGTTGGCAGCCTGTGGTTGGTGGTGATTTGTTGGCAGCCTGTGGTTGGTGGTGATTTGTTGGCAGCCTGTGGTTGATGGTGATTTGTTGGCAGCCTGTGGTTGGTGGTGATTTGTTGGCAGCCTGTGGTTGGTGGTGATTTGTTGGCAGCCTGTGGTTGCTGGTGATTTGTTGGCAGCCTGTGGTTGATAGTGATTTGTTGGCAGCCTGTGGTTGGTGGTGATTTGTTGGCAGCCTGTGGTTGGTGGTGATTTGTTGGCAGCCTGTGGTTGATGGTGATTTGTTGGCAGCCTGTGGTTGGTGGTGATTTGTTGATAGCCTGTGGTTGGGGGCGATTTGTTGGCAGCCTGTGGTTGGTGGTGATTTGTTGGCAGCCTGTGGTTGGTGGTGATTTGTTGGCAGCCTGTGGTTGGTGGTGATTTGTTGGCAGCCTGTGGTTGGTGGTCATTTGTTGATAGCCTGTGGCTGCTTGGCTGCATCATTTTCTGGAGGGGCGGCTGTGCCGTTGATCCAGTGCCCCCTATTACCAGTAACCTGGTACTCATTTTGCCGACCTCAGAAGGATTGTTAATTCAACGGCACTGAACAACAACAACAACAGGTATGGCCATTTTCCCTGCTAGAGCGGGGGTTAGCCTTGCGGGCCCCATGGCGATCTTCTCCATTTTGCCCTATTTTCTGCATCTCCCCTTGTTAACCCCCTTGCTCGCATTTCTTACGAGGTGTTACTAGGTGTTAACTCACCTCGTGTTGATTTAATAGCACGACAGGGGCTTGAACTCAGGACCTTAATATTTCAAGCCAGCCACCTCAACTATTATTAAGTCAACACCAGGCTTTTTCTGGCTCGGTGATGAAGCCAAAATTTCAAAATTTTCTGGCTGAGTGTGCCTAGCAAGTAGTCGATACAAAATTAGAACAAATCCATTTAATACTTTCATTTTCATTCTTTCTTTCGAATAATATTTGGTAAACTGTGCTTTTCCTTTAAATAGTACATTGTTTAGAACAGGCAATAGTAACAGTAGGCTAAACATGTCACATACACTTGCAGCTTCCATTGCATCAGACCAAATTGCTGCACAGGCAGGACAACTGCATTTCAATATATTGTTGCGGCCCAGGGTTCGGGTTTACTACGAGGGGGTTAGCCTCCGTTCCCTCCTGAATTTACTGGACCTGCGGCTGCCGCACACGAATAACTTCGTACCTCGGCAGGTTGCGAACCTGCATCTACAGTATGAGCGCCAATTGGTCTGTCGCACGATAGCTTACCAGTACCACGTGACGGTCTCAATCGGGGAATGTACCGTACGTACCCTCCGGCCCACCAAATTTAGACGGCGAGCAAAACAGTTGGTAACCGCCGGGGTAATGCTAATTCTGTTTAGGCCGATTGTTAACCTGGGTGCGAGCAATGGCGGATCATTGGAGGAAAAGACATTCACGGACAGAAAGAAAAGGAAACGTTTAACGATTTGATTTATTTACAAATATTTACAGTGTAATTTTTAAATAGGAAAGGAAAAAGGACGAGAAGCAGAAACGTAGCTTATTCTACGCCTTATTACGATCACTACGAATAAACACCACATGGGCCCAGCACACATTCACGAGGGAGGGGGAGGGGAACGAACAAACGTTGGAAACCTGCTAGCACAAAGGGCTACGATGCTCCAGTTGCCTCTCCTCACGACGCCCTGTCCTGGTGTCGCCACCGAGAAGCATGAGCAGGTTATGGCGATCCCAGCACGAACACGAGCAGGTAGTCCCAGCACGAACAAGGGCAGTTGAGGTCATGCACACGTGCATCGAGAGGGAGTCCGGCAGCCAGCAGAGAACAATGAACACGTGCTGAATGAACAAGGTCCAAAGTGAAGAGTAGTGCCAATAAAACGTGTTCAGCCACAAGGTCCAGTGTGAAAGAGAGTAATGCAGGCACGTGCTAGGTCCACAATGTCCAAAAAACAAGAGAGTCAATAATGCAGGCATGTGCTAGGTCAACAATCCAGGTTCAAGAGAGGAGCACATGTGCTCAGTGAAAACGGCAGAGAGAGACCCAGGCCAAGAGAGCGAATGCACATGTGCTGAGTGACAAAGTCCAGGCCCAAGAGAGGGCAACAACTTGTTGAATCTCCCTTTGTCCACCCATCAGACCAATGGTTGCCGAGAAAATGAATTTTTTAAATGCAGACACGTACGTACGCACATCCGTACCCAAATGCTTAACCCTGCCTCTCACTTCGGGAGCTCAGGGTAATTATCCCTTATGAGTGGAGGACCTGTCTTTCCCCTTCCCCAACGCATAACAACATAATATCCTGAAATACGGGAAAGGGACTAAGATAATGGTCTGCTATGAAATAACTATTTTAAGAGACCTGAATGGTGGTTGCCATTACTTTTTAGTGGTTTCCCAAAACCGCAACAATATATTTAAAATACATGCCATTAATGTGGCATCAAGGCTCGTGATGGCTTAATGGTTGAGGTTACTGGCTTAAGATATTAGGGTTTTGAGTTTGAGCCCCTGTTGTGCCATTAAATAAAATCAGGCTGGTTGACTCAGCCTGTCATCCTTCTGAGGTCGTCAAAATGAGTGCCAGTTTACTGGAAACGGGGCTGCATCAGCAGCAGAACCGTACCCCCAGCAATGATGCAACCAGCAGCCAGAGGCTGACACAAAATAATAATCTGGCATCAAATCTGCTTACCTACAGTTAGTACTTGAGATTCCATAACTTTAGCTTGCACATGTTTAAATATGTTTGATTTTTATGCCTCCGCCCCATGGGATACATGGGACTTGACTTGCGACTTGATGTTTTGATTTGTGCCTTGTTTGTGACTTGAACAACATGGCGTCGAAATTTTAAAATCTGGGCTTGGCGCCACACCATACTACACACCAGACACCTGTATGCATTTGAATGTCAATTGAGTACCATTTTGGTGTGCAAACTTCTCCAGTGAATCATTTAATACATATTTTCTCTTTAGACAATGATAGTCAGGCAGCTTAGCAGCATATTTATCGAAAATGGGGAATGGCTTGACAAAAGCGCCATTTTTATTTTGGTGGTCCATTAGACCATATACAAAAGATTTAGGACCGGAGGCAAGAAATATACAGTGTTCTTCACCTTTTTATTGGACAAAAACCAAGGACAAAAACCAATTATGTATATATTTTCAACAAGGAGGCTAACTTTTATTTCATTACATGCAGTGTTATTTGTAAAACTTATGCATGCCTGCATAATAAATCTTACTCTTCCATGTAATAATAATTAGTAATATAATACCGAGTGTTTATACAAATGTGTTATACTTGTGACTCGCGCACCTCTCATATATCTAACATGTACGCAACTACAAGGATGTAATGACAATATAGCTTTAGAACAGACAACATGTTGTTCAAGGTAATTTGTCCAGCAATTTATGTATTTACGATTTTAGTCTAACTCCAACAGCTGATGATTTATTTGCATAAATGTATTGCTCGATATTATGCTGTGCGAGTCGTATTTGCGCAAAAGTCAAACACTGTGTATGTCTTGCCTCCGGTCCTAATTCTATTGCATATGGTCCAATGAACCACTAAAATAAAAATGGTACTTTTGTAAAGTCGTTCCCCCAAAAATTGCTAAGCTGCCTAACTATGAGACAAGTACTTTCTTTAGACGAGTACTTTATTTTTAGACAATGAGACAAGATCGCTCCTAGTCAAAAATTTTTACACAAGCCTTAGTTTACTAAGGGGTTTGAAGGAAATAGTTTTGTCATAAATGTCTGTGGGTTCTTAACCTGTGGTTGGAGGGGTTATGGTTAGTGTTTAGGGTTATGGAGCAGGGGCTTGGATTTAGAAAACTGTGGAAATCCTTCCATGGTCAATGTGAATGTTTCCAGACCAACATCCATATACTTAACAGAAAAGGGATGGAGAGGTTTGCAGCAGATACATTAAACCCTTGTTATCCACAGGGGTTACATTGCTGGAAAACCTGTGGTTGGCAAAACCACGGATAAGAAAAACGAGGGAATGTGGGAAAAAGAGGGTTCGGTTCTGGATTCAATCCTCTAACCTATAGACTCACGCGTCATGTACTGGAGCAGTTAATGGGAATCACGGTCAGGCTCAGCATTAAGATGAAACATTGCTAGCCAAGCTCCTTTTCTTTTAGGTGCATGCGATGGGTAACTCGTGGATTTTCAATTTCAATGTAATGCTTTCTCCATATTTTATATTGCGATGATGAATAACAAATGTTACCACTAGCAACAGTTTTCATATTAGGGGCCGTGGACAAAAGTCACCAAAGGCAACAAAATGAAAACAAAGCAATAGATTTATGATTGCAAATAGTGCAGTGTTCACGCTGAGTGAGAAAGATATTTGAGACATTGTGTGTCTCAGTTACCACCCGCACCCACCAAGGTGGAGATGCAGGTGGCGGCACCAAAACCAGGCTGGTTTGAAAACTGGGATGGCGGGCTTTGGTGAAAGTGGAGTTCAATTTCTGCCAGAAAATATGACAGACGGGAGATCCAAAGAAGGCAGAGGTGTTGATTCTTTCTTCAACATAATGTGGCAAGCGGAACTCACTTGTGCAGTGGGGCGGGGGTGAGGGGATGCATTCAAACCTCCCGGCTTACAGGCCTGACCATGAAGCGCACGCGGGCACCACTGCAGATGGAAAGTGCCGGTGTCGCGAAATAAATCCGCCCCCGTATAAACTCTCCCCCCGGTGAATCTGTACCGGTATAAACTTGCCCCCGGCGGATACGTTTCTCGCCCCCATCAGAATAGAATCGCCCCCCATGCTCGTTTACATTTCCATGAAATAAAACATATTTGTTGAGCATTTTCTCAACAGATAAGGTCTTGGCGTTTCAATACGCGCATTATTTATCGTATTCTCACAATTGATATAATACACAGAAAGCAGATACGGCATTGCGTGATTTTTGAATATAAATAATGATCATTTCAGTTGTTTAACATGAACCTGTTACTCCGAATTGAAATATAATTACAATATAATTATCTCAATTATTTAACGCCACAACACCTGTCAATCGAAACAAGAATGTCAATATCTACCTATATGAACTGAACTTTTATTACTCTCTTGCATTGCCGTGTGACGCTGCATATAAGAGGACATACACAATTATGCATATACAATTCTACAGGATGTTGGGAAGTGTGTGCGCGTGCCATAGATATGAATTTTTTTCACTATTATATACATGCGACATTTTGAAGCAATTATGGGCCTCAAGATGAATGTTTACATTGGTATGCATTTGTTTATATTTTGATAAATTAACATCAAATATAAATATACATATGGAAATATTGGTTTACAAGATGGGACGTGATAAAAGTACTACTAATATTGTTTGGGGAATTGATTGAGTGCGGACTTACACCTTTTCTCAATCTTTTTAAGACATACTTGAACACTTGATATAGTAATTATTGATAGATTTTGACGCTCACCGTGGAAGACGTTACATGTGTTAGACCATGTTTGAAGAAACGACTCGTGTAATCTATAGCTATAGTGTATATTTTCTTTTCTTGAGATTTGATATCAATATCACATCATAAGTTGTGATATCATATTATCATAAGTCTTTGTCTAAAAGTTGCAACAAACATTGACATCTCCAACTTCTTGTGACAACCACACAAAGCCAAATCCATACTGATATAATATAGTTTTTATATGAGTCGCCCATGCAACCCTACCAGCATCATCAAGATATTTTAACATGTTATAACATTCATAAGGTAGTCTAGTATTGTTTAGTTGTACAAGTTTACACCAATATTCAGTTGCTCTAGTTGTAGATTAATTGTAAAAGAACTCTTTCACAATCACCAAGAGCCATACAATTGTTACACTTTTTTACAAGTTTGAATATCTGCTGAAACATGTACATATATATTATGAGGGGGCGATTTTGTCACGGGGGAGAGTCTATTTCGTGGCAGGGGGGCGAATCTATTTTGAGGGGGGCGAATCTGTTTCGGGGGTGGATCTGTTTCGTGACACCGGCTTGCACCAGCCTCGCTGAGGATGCGACACATGGATAACCAAAACCGGACCCTGTGGTAAATAAAACTGTCTACAGAAAAATTATTCATAGTTAACCAAAACCTAGGATGACACACCAGTGGATAATGAGGATTTACTGCATTGATAATAATTAATCCTTTTTTATGCAAGAGGAGAGTGGAGAGGCTGTAGAGGAAGGAAGTTCAGCTGATGATGTTTTCTTTTAATGTTGAAGGATGCAGTCACAAACCATATAGTCCTCATTGGCGTTAGATGTTAAATAAAATAACTGCATTGATAAATGTGAGGAAAGAGAAATAAAAAAGAGAGAATATAAATGTGAGGAGTGAAAATGAGTCAGACAAGTTTGCTGTTTGTTTGCAAGAAAGAGAGAATGAAGCTTGCCCAGTAGCTATACTTTGAGTGAGATAGAGAGTGAATATAAATATGAATGATCGTTTTAAGGCCATTTTTCCCCGCTAGAGCAGGGGTTAGCCTTGCGGGCCCCATGACAATCATGGTGCCCTGTTTGAGGCAATGTTTTTATGGCCGGATGCCCTTCCTGACGCCAACCCTTGTAATACCAGAAATAATGTAATACCAGATAGAGAGTAATACCAGAAATCCTGACCCGGAGAGTGGAAGATGGTTCCGAGCACCACTTTAACGCTCCGAAGTAAGAATGGGAGTACTACCCTGAGCGGTAGCTGTCTACAACCTACTACCTAAAAAAAATTGTTAGGTCTAGGCAGCCCAAAATATTTAAAAGTAGGGGAAGGTTAAAAATTTTTTATACTATTGCCAGGAAATTGAATACTATACAGTAATGGAAGAGCTTGAAGCTAAAGTCGATAGTAAAGGGTATGACATTGTTGCAGGAAGTGAGACATGGTATAATGAGGAATCAAACAGGATGACAAGAATGGAAGGTTATAATATGTATAGGTGTGATAGGAAACGGAATATAGGAAGGAGTGTTGCAATCTGTGTGAAATACAATATTGTGTCAAGAGCAAGGAATGATATATAGAAGGTTGTTAATGTGGAGGATTCTGTGTGTATTGAGATTAGAGATTATAAGAATAGTAAGATACTTGGAGAATGCTTCTTTAGGGCTGCTGGTACGAGGGAAGAACAGAAAAGATAGGTTTATGAACAATTCAGAAAGGCATGTGGAAATGGAAGAGTATAAATTATGGGGGATTTTAATTTGCCAGGGATAGATTGGGTCTAGGAACGATGGAAGAGCAGAGCTGAGGAGGATTTTCTAGAACGAATGCAGGATTGCTTTATAGGTTAGTTTGTAGAAAAATCCATGTTGGATCTTTCCAAGCAATGATTCCAACATTGTGGAGGAGATGGAAGCAGGAGAACACTTGGGGACAAGTGACCATAACATCGTGTGTGCAACTATATTGTTGAGATGTGGACTTCAGGATAGAAAGTTGAGACTCTTATGTAGATTTCAGGAAAGGCAAACTTTGAGGTATGAGAAGAGGTTCTGCAGATTGTGAAAAACTAATGAATGGACAGTCTGCATCACAGAAATGGACAGACAGGTGGTAGACAAATGTTTTGGTTGCAGAGTATGTCTAGTCCAGTGAGGTAGAGGTGGAAATATACCAAGGTGGATGAGCAGGGAGTAGTCGGTTTCCATATGTAATTTTGTGCAGATTTGTAACCATTTACATTTTTGAAAAGCTTGAGAGTCTCTGACTCCGAAAATCAATGCTTCCATTTGATTTGAAAATGTTTTGATTTCCATTTGATACGATTTGAAAAAAAAAATTCAAATCAAGTGGGAAACATTGGTTTTCGGATTCATAACCTCTCAAACTTTTCAAAAATGTAAATGGTTACAAATCTCCACAAAATCGGAACGAACCTTAAAAATCTGGACATATGGAACCTGAGTAGAGGTAAGTCGTATAATTAATCATAAGCAAAAGGGATTCATGAAGTACAAATTAACAGGACAAGAGTTCAACTCGCATCAGTATAGCAGTAAACAGAGGCTAGTTAAGAAAATAGCTCAAAAAGCCAAAAGAGAATATGAAAAGGATAAGGACAAAAAAATGAAACGTTAAAGCAAGGTATTCTTAAAGTATACGAGGGGTAAATAACAGGTTAAGATAAGTGTGGGCCCCTTGACGAATAGCACAGGCGAATTGGTGGATGATGAAGGTGATATTGCAGGCTTATTAAAGAGCTTTTTTTGCTTCAACAATTACATAAGAACAGTCGGGGGAATCTCCAACAACTGAGTGTCTTTCTCGGAGGTGATTAAGAGTTTTTAAGAGGAGATCCAGTGAACCAAGTGTTACGTGCTCCTCCCCGACCCCCTGGTCACGTTGTACCTCCGAGCCCCGAGAGGAGTCACGGCAGAAAAATGTGTTATTCTGTATGTCAAAGATCAAGGGAGAAGCCACCCCAATTGTTACTCACAAACAAATATTGTATTAAGATCACACAAGAATAACAGTACAACAATAATAGTATTCAAAAGTACAATCAATATGTCCTATGATGGTACCATCAGTTTTGTAATATTTAACTCACTGTGCTCCAAGTGAGTGAAACACGAACATTCCCCAATGTCTCTTATTCCCGGCTTCGAGACGAAATCGATTCGCTCCAGCAATCGCCAGAACGAGGTCCAATCGAGACCAGAATCCCGTGTGGATGGCAAATACAGTCACACAGCCAAAGCTGCACAAAGGCGCCCTCAAGGCGACTGGGATATCCAAAGGCGCCTTACAGGCGACTGAGAGATCACACCCTCGGGTATGGACGAATTAACCTTCAAAAAGCCACGTCACACACACGCCCCAGATCGACGTCTGAATGCGGTGGAGATGGTCGAAAAGAGACGAAACCGCGAGCGAAGCACAAGTCCTGCGCGATTCAAAATGGCCGACGACCTGGTATCGTGGCGCACGGCACGGCGATGATTCTCTCCTGAATCAATCGCAAAACCTGACACGCAGGTTGACCGGTCACAGCGATGACAACTCTGTCGTAGGAATCCCTTTCCCGGAAACCCGAAAGTTCGCTAGTGACTCTGGCTCGCCAACGTTCGCTTCAGAACCCGGAGCAACTCGGCTTTCTTGTCCGACTCATTCGCTCCGCCATTTTTTCTTTTCCTCCTCCTCTTCCTCACCGTCCGGTTCCTGTTTCATTTAAAACATTAACTTTTAACTTTTTAAAATAGAAATATCTATTCCCTTTAAATGACAACAATAATAATACATGGAATCAGAAATGTTTCAAGTGGATGAAAACCACAACAACGGAAGTGACGAATCCGTAACACAAGTAGGAACGGAGGATGTGAAGAAACAACTAAGGAAACTAAGGAATGATAAGGCTCATGGGCCAGATAATATGCATACAAGAGTATTGAGGGAGGTGGCAGAGCAGATAAGAGAGATGTTAACCAATATATTTAATAGCTCACGGGTGTCAGGACAGGTACCGGAGGATTGGAGAGTAGCAAATGTAACACCGTCATATAAGGAAGGTTGCAGAGAATAATTGGGGAACTATAGACGCCTTTGGGCTTTGGGCCTCTGGAAAAGCGCTATACAAAATAAATGAATTATTATTATTATTATAGACCTGTTAGTTTGACTTAAGTTGTGGGGAAGGTATTGGAAATGTCAATTAAGGAATGGATACAGTGAACTATGTATTTGACTATGTTTCAATTTATTAAATAGTCAGCACAAAGTTACTTAAGAGAGGTCATGTTTAACAAATCTATTAGTTCTATGACGCAGTTTCTGACTGGATGGGTGAGGAAAGTGCAGTGGATGTAGTGTACCTATTCCTTAAAATAGCTTTTGATAAGGTAGCACATATAAATATATTGGCTAAGGAGTGGGGGAGAGACATGGGTGGGGGAGAGACGTGGGTGGGGGAGAGACTTTAGTGGGGGTGAGACTTTAGTGGGGGAGAGACGTGGGTGGGGGAGAGACGTGGGTGGGGGAGAGACGTGGGTGGGGGAGAGACTTGGGTGGGGGAGAGACGTGGGTGGGGGAGAGACTTTAGTGGTGGAGAGACTTTAGTGGGGGTGAGACTTTAGTGGGGGTGAGACTTTAGTGGGGGTGAGACTTTAGTGGGGGAGAGTCTTTAGTGGGGGAGAGACTTCAGTGGGGGAGAGACTTTAGTGGGGGAGAGACGTGGGTGGGGGAGAGACTTTAGTGGGGGTGAGACTTTAGTGGGGGAGAGACGTGGGTGGGGGAGAGACGTGGGTGGGGGAGAGACTTTAGTGGGTGAGAGACTTTAGTGGGTGAGAGACGTGGGTGGGGGAGAGACTTTAGTGGGGGAGAGACGTGGGTGGGGGAGAGACGTGGGTGGGGGAGAGACGTGGGTGGGCGAGAGACGTGAGTGGGGGTGAGACTTTAGTGGGGGAGAGACTTTAGTTGTGGAGAGACTTTCGTGGGGGAGAGACGTGATTGGGGAAGAGACGTGATTGGGGGAGAGACATGATTGGGGGAGAGACGTGAGTGCAGGAGAGACGTGAGTGGGGGGGGGGGGGGGGCAGACGTGAGCGGGGGGGGGGGGGGGGGGGGGGGGGAGACGTGAGCGGTGGGGAGACGTGAGCGGTGGGGAGACGTGAGCTGGGGGGAGACGTGAGTTGGGGGGACACGTGAGCGGGGGAGAGACGTGAGCGGGGGGGAGACGTGAGCGTGGGAGAGACGTGAGCGTGGGAGAGAGGGGAGTGGGGAAGGGAGTAGAGATGGGAGGAGGATCCTTTGCTAGCTTTTCCCATCACTTGGTGTTTAAATTAAAAATTAAAGTGTTTAAATATGATGTTTCTTAAGTTTTTCATTGAAGCTCTACTATTCTTACAGAGAAGCACCCGCTCCCTCCAGGAGCTGCCAAGGGGTCATGTTAGTACCTTTGTTATTATGATTACCATAGCACAGTATCCACCCTATGGGCGATCTTGTTCCATAAATCGTTTTCCAAGCGTGCAACATTTTCTTTGACGTATCTCTTTATTTGGGCAGTGTATAGGCAACAGACTGCTGCCTCGGTCACTCTCAAAAATTAAATTAACCCTGGATGAGTATATGAAGCGAAAACATGCTTATTGCTTATGTGCATACATTATACATTGTGGTTATATAGCTCAGATAATTCCAATTGCACCCACCTGCCTCCAAAGGAAGATAAAAAACAAGATTGTCGATTTTTTTTTTTTTAATGGAATCAAATGAAACTTGCACATGCACAACTTCAGGGTGCCATCATTAATCCCTGAAAGTTTGAGCTTCCTAGGTGCTGTTGGAGGAGTAGATGATGCATACATACATACAATACAAACAGTACATGCATACATACATACATACATAGATACTATATCCACTTGCTCCATTAGATATAGATGTGTTTTAGGGTTTCTGTCCCATCTGCTAGCAATCCATTTTGGTTGTTAAACATCCCATGATACCATTTGCAAAAAGAGCCAGTGTGTGCTGGTACACTGATTGAATTGTAATTTTTTCCCCTTTGTTTCTGGCAACGTTGACCTCACCCTGTGAATGGGCGACCTGCCCAGGGTAATTCTCAGCTATGGTAGCATTCACAACTAATTGTGTTGCCCTGTTGCCCTTGCAGTGGTGAGTGACAACATGCTGCTGTATTAGCAACATTGTTTATCGGCTTTAAATAATTAATGAAGTCCACATAATAAATGCAAGTAATAATTATCATTCATGAAGAAGCGTTCAAAAACAGATGGAAAATTCTTGCAATAATGTTTAACAGACATGGTGTATATACTGTAGTTGTGCACATTGCAAAGGAACGTGGGTTTTATTGGGGGCTCTGAGTCATGGACCTTGGTTAAGGTTGATTGCGCTTGGGTGATTAGAAGCTTTGTTTTTGTCCCTCCATTAAGACCTCCCAAGCCCTCCCAAGCCTGGTGTTGGCTTAGCGGCTAGGGTGCCGGCTTGGGATCCTAGGATCCTGGGTTCGAATCCCGGTCGATCGCTGAATTAACGCCAGGGGGGTTGACTCAGCCTGTCATCCTTCCGAGGTCGGCTAATTGAGTACCAGTTCACTGGTAATTCCCTGTGTGTCGTAAAAAGGCGACAAACAGGGTTGGCGGCAGGAAGGGCATCCGGCCGTAAAACATTGCTTCAAAAAGGGGACCAAAAAAAACAACAACAACCACGGTCCCCGAAAAAAAGGCCAACCCCCGCATGGCCTCTAAAGGTTTTTTTTATTTTTATTTTTTATTAAGACCACTGGAAGCAGTGTAATTGGATTTTCCATCAATTCACAACATTGGGAATAGAAGCATTCATAATGAGGGACTAAACTAGACTAGCCTAACTAGACTAACTAACTAGACTAACTAATGACAGTTTAATGAAGGTGTTAGGGATGAGGGGGTGAGGTGTAGTTTTGAGAGGAAGTGTTCTTGCGGAGAGAGGGAGAGAGAGAGGGGGTCATAATCAACATTCACCGATGTGTGTTGTAGGAGTGCCAACAAAACACCATTGTAGGAATGTTCATCCTTTTCGATGCTCAACCTTATTAGTTGTGCATTTAACTACCTTGGAATCAACGAAAGACAGTATATGTCTTCATTGGGCATTAGTCTTGGTAACACCACACATCTTATTGGAATTAAGACTGGGGTTAATTAATAATTTAATTTAATAAGTAATATAATAATTATTATATATATATACTGTATATATAATTTAATAAGCTAATTAATAATTAGTTAATAAGGACTGGTATTGAGTGATCCAAGTCACTCTGCTTGCTGAATCAACGATGCTATCTTTTGAAACGATTGCACATGCCATTGAACTTGTCCAGTCCATTGTGTAAGTAATCCATTTTTGTTACAATTCCTCTTTCTTTATTGCCATTTATTTGACTTTGTCTCCTTGCATGAGGTTAAATTTTGAATACAAATCTGTGCATTATTTCTCCTTAGTTTCTTTCCAGTACATCATTTTCACAAGTGTATTTAGAGGTTTCAAGGTACATGGAAGAGCAGAACAGAGACCAAAAGCTCAACGGACATGATGGGGCAGGATGGAAACAAGAGGACAATAAATAATAGACAGAGTTGGGAGAACTGTATAATATGAATATGAGAAAGCCTTAATTGCTAACATTGTGTTCTGTAAAACGTTTCTTTTTAAACCATTTATCCCATTGGGTGATCTATAAAACCCTTCTACTTATTCAATGGACTCATGATGGTCACTCTGGGTGATGCACTGCGAATGCCACAATAGAGGTGGCACACAAAAGCCACTTCTGTCAGGAGGATGGTCAATAATTTTCTTTCAAGAAATCAAATCCCAAAAGATATCCTTTGAAAGGTAAAGGCAACATGCTGACATTTGCAGCATCAATTCTTCTCGGCGGGAATGAACGCCCTTGGTGTGGAACGTGGTGTTGGGTGAGCTGTCGGAGATCTCCTCCTGGAGAGCTGCAAGCTGCCTTTTGAGCCCGCACGTACGAGGAACCTTTTTACAAACAATGCATTCTGTGCCTGGTACTGCTGAAATTATCCATGAAGCATTTGGTATTTTTCTTCTGCCAGTACTTTTGATACAAACTCTAGTTTTCTTTGGATCGTGAACAGTATCGCCGGTTTCAAATTTGGTCCCGAGGGTTAGGACGCAGGGTTATATTGTATTGCATCTTCACTTCCCGTTGTGTGGCATGAGCTTTATATGCTGGGAAGCCATTGTAAATGGCCGGATTAATTCCTATAAACATAGGCTTAAGGACGTAAGAGAACTGTGTGTTTTAATTACCTTTACGTGATAAAATGCCCTTGCTGTTTGGTAATTGTGTTTGATTTCTGACCTTTGGACATTGTAGTGTACAGAGCCTTTACAATATAGTCTGTAGTGGAATGAAAATACGTTTCTCCATTCATCAGAAATCGATGGATGTTGTTCTGAAACTGCGGAATGGCATTGCCGGATGTTTTCCTTACGAAGTATTTCACATAAACATGCACCAGCAACGCGCTAGCTTGTAGAAACTCTATATTTCTAAGAACATTTTCATCAGGTTAGATTGTCCAAAATTGTACATGCAAATATTTTAGAGTACTTTTTCCTCTGTCACTGAAGGTATAAGTGAGTGGACAGACGAACACAAACAAACAAACAAACACAAAAAACAAACAAACAAACACATACACAAACACACACACAAACCGGAGTGATCAACAAACTTGTCAAAAAATCACTCATAGAGCGACACTTGGCAAAACAGAACAAAGTAGAATGGCACTCAGTAGAGCATCCTTTTGACCTCAAAAATAGTTGGTGGTTGAATTCAGTTGGCTGATATGCAAATCGTATTCAGATTTCAAGTCGATCGGATAAAAATTGAGGATTTTAGAAATTTGAAAAAGGGGTTGACCTTTGGCCTATGTTGACCTTATGACCGATGTTGATCTCAAAAATAGTTGGTGGTTGAATTCAGTTGACTGATATGAAAATCGTATTCAAATTTCAAGTCAATCAGATGAAAATTGAGGATTTTAGATATTTGAGAAAAGTGATTGACCTTTGGCCTATGTTGACCTTTTGACCTTTTGACCTCAAAAATATATAGGATTTTGTCGGACCACGAACCCTACCATTTGGTGAAGTTTCGTGAAGATCGGTTTAAAATTGTGACCTGTGGGCAAGTATAAGTGAGCGAACAGACAAACACACACACACACAAACCGGAGTGATCAACATACAGTATTTGCAAAAAAAAATTTTTTTCTGCCAAGTAATAACGCACAAGACCAACCCATATCCTTGAAAAATCTTCGATTTTCATAAGTAATAAAATAAACCAGGGTCTGACAGTAGACACAATTATTGAAATGGACCCCACAAAAGGTTGCTAGGTTGGTTCCATTGTTTGTCGAGATATCTTTCAGCATTGAAGAAATGTATATTTTCTGGAAAATTATTTACTGAAACATATTTTGTTCATGTATATAGTTGTCCAGGACACCTTTATTGCAAACACGTGTTTTGGCTACTTTCGCTTATCATTATGATACAGCTTTTAACATGTACAAGCAGCTTTTGTACAGTTTTGTTTAAAAGTAGTGAAATAATTTTACAAATCTTTTTTTTTTTTTTTTTTTACAATATGTGTATGTGCCATTGTGGGCTTGAACAGTAAATGAAATTCATTCTCACACATATGTTCTCCTTTCAATCCTCCAGGATGGTAAGCTACGTGAAACGTTCGAGTCCGGAAATACAGAGGTTCGCTTGGAGAAGCGAACCGTCACAGTGGTGTATGGACCTGATTTCGTGAATCTCACATTCCTCAGTTTCATTGCTTTTTCAGAGGAAATAGCCAAGGTGAGTGTCAAGCCTAAACATATAGTATTTGGCAAATGGAAGTGGGGGAGAAGGAGGAAGTACCTGAAAAGTTCGGAGGGGATGATTGTGCTTCTTAGTCTGAGATTCTGAATTATATATTTTTTAATTCCAATGACTGGTTGAGTTGAGCATGAATGGAATTTACATTACATTTATGAGAAACCCATTTGCTTTGGTATATATATATGCTGAAGTGCATATGATGCTTTTGGAAGCTGAGAGCATATTTCCGTTTTGTTATACTTTCATAGAAATTTTGATTAATAATTTAAGTCTTTACTTTTGGGTGATTATCGAAGTTATACTTGTGTAAATTTGGCACAATAATGACAATATAATCTATATATAATTCAATATTATACGCGAACAATCATAGTCTTCTGTGGCATTGTAGTCTCCTTAGAATTGTTCAAATGAAGGGCCACTTTGACAGTTGGACACAAGACCTAGAGATGTTACCAAAAAGTCTCGACAGAAGGACTATTCTTGATTTGCAATGCTGTGATATAGATACCCTTATCTAAAGCCCACAACTTTGCCCTCAACATCGACGGTTTCCCAGTATCCACCTCCCCTCACATCCGGAATCTTGGCATCATCTTTGACCAAACCCTCTCCTTCGACAAATACACTAAACAGATCACAAAGACAGCCTTCTTTCACCTGAAAAACATCGCCTGTCTCCGTCCATCCCTCTCCTCCACGGCTGCAGAAACCCTCATCCACGCCTTCATCACCTCCCGTGTGGACTACTGCAACAGCCTCCTCTTTGGTTCACCCTCAATAATCATCAATAAACTCCAATACATTCAGAACGCCGCTGCCCGTCTACTCACCCATTCCCGGACCCGTGACCACATCACCCCCGTCCTTTACAAGCTTCACTGGCTCCCCATCCCCCAGAGAATCCAGTACAAAATCCTCCTCTTGACCTACAAAGCCCTCCATAACCTGGCCCCATCCTACCTGGCTGACCTCCTCTCCAGACACACTCCCACCCGCAACCTTCGCTCTGCTGGTACCAACCTCCTGACCCCCCCCCCCCCCCATGTGGACCAAATTCAGATCCTGGGGGGACAGGGCCTTCTCCATCGCTGCTCCCACCCTCTGGAACTCACTACCTCACACCATCAGAGACTCCTCCTCACTCACCACATTCAAAACATCACTCAAGACCCACCTGTTCAACACTGCATTCAACATTTAACCCACAGCATTTAACCCCTGACTATCTCTTCTCCTTCTCCTTCCTTTTGTTTTGATTATTTACCTGTTGATTTTTGTCTTTTTGCACTTGTTTTTTTGTACTCTGTCAAAGCGTCTTTGGGCTTCTTGAAAAGCGCGATATAAAATAAATGTATTATTATTATTATTATTAAAGCAAATTATGCCCTCCCTTCTGATCCTACTTTAGGAGGGCCAATTTAGGTGGTGGTATTAGGATGGCAAATTATTTATCAGGATTTTAGACAGGCAGCTGATAAATGTACGCCTTGATTTCTGGAGTTTCTTCAAATAATTCCAACATCACACACTCAGTCGGTAGCAGGAAATTGGATTTTTGCCTTGAAATTCTGCTGTCTGTTAGGTCCTGATACCATGACCGTGTGAAGTCATTAAACATGGCTATGCCTTGTTCATTGTGCAAGGCATTTGCTATTAAAAGCATCGAGTGTTTAAAATGCATCGCCCAACTTCCGTGATTAATACAAAATGGTAAATTTGAAGATTTAGATTAAGAAACTCAAAATTATGCATTTCCAAAAACATTGAAACATGTTGTTGTTCATGGTTGCTCCGGCCTAGATAGGCTGACTGAGGTGGACATTAAAAGGAATCCAGTTGAGGTGCTAACACATCAGCTTGATTAATTAATGTTGGAAAACACGGCAGAGCAATATTGCATGTCCAAACGCCATGATTGCATTGTGCAGAAGCTGATTAATCCATCTTCCCCAGCATAGTGCTACTGACATGGGGATTGACCATCCCATCCATCATTGGCCTGAGCGAGTGTATCCATACATGCGTATTTATGTGCTTCCACGTATCTTTTGAATAGAGCATGGCCTTGTGCGCCAGTACAGATTATAAATTCTTACCCTGGTTTAGGGCTGCAGTACCCCTTGCAGTGGAGAAATGACCTATGCAGGTTAAATATTCAGCTCTAAAATATGAGATCAGATGTGAAGGCCATGATCTTCCGAGAGAGGTTGAAATGGCACACTATTCTGGAGATGCTTTCCTTTATATACAGGTATTACTGAAAACAGAGACGTTGTCGAAGCTTTTCATCGTGGACTCATCAGGACAATTGCAAGAATACCATAAGTCAAAGATCAAAGCAATTTGTGCTCACAGGTGGTTGTTGATTTGATCACAAGACAGACGTTGATTGGCTAACCTTCATGCACGTCATAACTGCGAGGAAGCGAGGGAATAGAATAGTCCAAGCCTACACAATGGTGCAGTTGCATCAGAACGAGCACAATGCTTGCATGCATTTTTTGCTTGCAATGAACAAGACTTAATGTACATAGACGTGGCCTCAAGTGTGGGTAAATGTGCTGCGCTGCGAGCTCAGGCCACTCATTCGAAAGCAGTCAGTGCAATCGTTTTACTTCGCATTTTGGATCATTCAGCAGATTACCGAAATGCAATTTTGACTTCCTCGCACATCTCAACACACTCCATCCTGTGCTCAAATTAAACTTTGGGATGGAGCAACTGAACGCGCTGCCTTTTCTACATGTGCTATTGGAGAAATCGGACGATAGATTATTATTGACTACCATCTACCGCAAGCCTGCCTTACTGGTCAGTAGTATACATGGTGGAACTCTTTCAGTTCCCTCATCAACACTCTTGTTACCCTGCGCTCGCGAAGCGAAAATCGGGGTTAAGCATTCAGGTACGTACGTGTGCCGTGTGCCACGTGTGCCGTGTGCCGTACGTGTCTGCATTTTAAAAATTCATTTTCTTGGCAACCGTTGGTCCGATTGACACGAAAGTTTACGATAGAAGCGCCTCCTCATGTGGAATATTTTAATGATAATCATGACGTCATTGGTCAGGTGCTACAGGCGCCATCTTGGAAAAACCGAAACATGTTGCACCTCTATATCTCCAAAACTGCTGCATGGAAAAAATTGAAACATTGCTCATTGTAAAGAACTCTATATGGGGAATTGGTGTTGTTAACGATGACGTCATTGGTGCCATAATTATGACGTCATAATTCGACAGTGACAACGCTTAGTCTGATCAATTTGAAATGTATTGAGCGTGATCTATGCAACAATTATATTAGAGAATATAAATTTATGATGTCATCGCTCACGTGGTCTGGCAGCCATATTGGATCAAAGAAAAAAATGTTCAAAAACAGAAGAGTTGACTCGCACCAAGTTGCGAGACTGCGCAGGATAAATATTCTATGAATACCATCTAGTTAATAGAACTGCGGCCATCTGTTCACCATGTAAGCTTGCTATGTCAAAGCCATTCTGCAAGATAATGACGACCATGAGCAAGTCAACGTTAGGTATATGTCACGCAAAATTGCCAGTTGTTTGACAACCGCTATCCTCTGACCTGAACAAGGGCCTGATCTACCTAAAACTGCTTTGGAGAGTAAAATCTCTCAAATTTTTAAGCAAGCGATCTCGTACTTCTCTCATGCAGTCGCAACGTGAGTGGTATTTACCACTTATAAAATGCTCATTTGTATCTGGAAAGATTGTTGCCTACCACACAATTGAATAATGCTATTTATGAGTTACAGTGCCGGTGTGATGGCAGAGGCGTAGGCTGATTAGGCCTTACAGATCCCAAAGATTGCAGGACCTAATTCAACAGCATGTTGCATTGGCGATTCATAACGAGCAACTTACAGGTCGTGTACAACCAGCCCACATATGCTGAAACGAAACCAAAATGCGTGCTCAAAATTGAGATTTGGCAATCGGATGATATCTGCTGAATGATCCAGAATGCACAGAAAACCATTGTGCTGATTGCTTTTGAATCGTGGCCTGAGCTGGCAGTGCAGCAAATTTATGCACACATTTATACACGCCCGTTATTTGCAAGCAAAAATAATTCGTGCAAAGTACTCCGTTTGTTTTGATGCAACTGCAGCATTGAGAGGGCTTGGGTTATCCTATCCTCTCGCCGCTTTACATCTATAGCGTGCATGAGTGTTAGCCAATCAACGCTCGTCAGGTGTGTAAATCAGCAACCACCTGAGCATGAATTGCTTTGATCTTTGTACCTTGCGATTGTCCAGACAAGTGCAACATGAAAAGCTAAGACACTGTCTCTCTTTTGGATGACTGTTAAATTTTGTAGTACCAAGCATTTATTTCTTTACAGTAAACCCTCCATATTGGTGAGTTCCAAGTATTCATGAACTGGTAGATGTACACCAATGCCTAATTCACGACCCATCGACTTCCAGTATTTGTGAGTTTGAGAGCCCCCATCATCCTACCCCAATGTTTCCTCACACACACCCTACCACCAACACCGGGGACATAAGTGTGCACAGATGTTGATACTGTACAGTTCTGTATTCGGTTTGGCTGCACATTGTGGGCACTGCATCCTTGAAAGTGATGAGTTTGAGCGAAAAAGCGAATGTGTTAGACAGGCTATAGCTACAGGTGTGAATGGATCCGCAGTGTGAATGAATCGTCCTTCTGACTTCACCTCCACCACCACCACCACCATCACCATTATCATCATCATAATGCGTAAATAAAATACACACTGTAATTTATTTATTTTAATCATTGCGCTTCAATATTTACCATTTCCTCCGATATTCAGTCTGACCCGGGAACATAACACCGTCCCCCCCCTCTCCCCCCCTTCCCCCTTCCCCTTTCCCATTATCCATATCTGCAAATTTTGCATTCGCGAGGTTTTCCAGGAAAGTATCCCTCACGGATTGTATTTAATTTTCCCGATTTTATAACTTTTGTTTTGTTTCTGTTTGCTTGTTGTTTTTTATTCCCTTCTCGTGTTTTTTTTTGTATTCTCATTTTCATATTGTTGTATAATAATAAACATTAATATTCTAGGAGGAAAGACAATCTGTAATATGCAAAACCAAAATGTGTCTAATTTCCACCAATTTAATCAATGAACATTGCATGATGTTAGTTTAAATTTTGTAGTTCATCTTTCTTTCACTTTTATCGGGTCTGTTGTTTCCTTTACAGTTTGTGTATAAAAGTCTCAAGTGTTAACTTCCATTAAAAAAAACCCATTTATAATGATGTATGCAAACATTCTAACGTCATTGTTGAATATCAATGCATGGAAAAATAATTAAACAAAAAATAATTCTCCAAAATCATTACCTCTGCAAAAAGTGTTGTTTTGTAAATGGATTCGCGAACTCTGCACTTAACAGCAGCAAATAATTAAAGTGCTCTGAATTAAATTTTGTACAAAACATTTAATATTGCCAACGAGCCAAAAACAAAAAAAGAGCATTGCTTCGAATTACAAGTCATGGTTATGAAGCTTTTTTGTTGACAAATGTTTGTGTCTGTATGTGCATGTGCAGAATGAATTTAGAGATCGGTGCATGTTTATTCGCAATCAAAGCTACCTGCAGAGTGGTATAATATTGTGTACACGGCATCGGGTTACTGTCTGTGAATTCAAGCAATACAAATTTCAGTGTCTGTGAAAAAAAAATACTGTAAAGAGTGATTTGCATTCTCTACTCTTGACATCATAGACAACACGCGCTTAAACACCATATTCCAATAGCTGAAATTTATGCACCTGTAATGAATGTGTATATTCTATTCATGAGCCTCAGATGTCAAAAAGAACGCATTTTCTCCACTTTGTGATAGGAATGGACCGATGGCATATTCCTTCTGGCTTCAAACTTGCTGGCTCAGAATGCATCTCGTGAAACGCTTCTGGAGAAAATGTAAGTTACTTGCCCATTTCGAACTCAAAAGCCTCCTGACTGTGTGGAAGGTATATTGTAAACAATTAAACAACAAGATAATAGCAATAAACAACCCTGTTTATCTTTGCCTCTTTAGCTTTCCAATCTGAACTAATGACCGATGATGCTCAAGTTCAAATTCAATATTAGGAAATTTGGATTACAAGATTGATCTTAATGAGCAATGGCTCCAATCTGGGAAGTAAAGGGGTCAGTAAACCACTTGTACTGTTGCACGTGTACAGGCGAAAGTTGTGAGCCATCTTCTTTGTGCCCTTGACCTGACCCTGGGCACTACTGACACAAATTCAAAATTTGGTGGAGATCCGCCCAGCCCTATTTATTTTTTCATATGATTTTCAGAAGTACGCACATACATACATACATACATACATACATACATACATACATACATACAGAGAATTGCCATCTAATATATAAAACAGAGTGGTGTATGTACTATGTCTATGTCTGAGACCGTTGGGCCAATCAACACCAACATTTCAGGATATATTCAGGGTGTATAATCTGTATATATATACAGTGGAACCTTGACTTACGAGTGCCCCAACTTACGAGTTTTTCGAGATACGAGCCGTCGCTCGGGCGGTTTATTGCTTTGAGATGCGAGCCGAGATCCGAGTTACGAGCTTTCGCCACCCGGTCACGTGGTTATCTTGCCGTGCAAGTACAGTATCTCTGTCGTATAGCGCTGCATTTTTGTTTTCGCATGTTGGTTATTTTGAGTTTTGCCGCCAGGTGGGTTCTGGTCACGTGGTTATCTTGCCGTGCACGTACAGTATCTCTGTCGTATAGCGCTGCATTTTTGTTTTCGCATGTTGGTTATTTTGAGTTTTGCCGCCAGGTGGGTTCCGGTCACGTGGTTATCTTGCCGTGCACGTACAGTATCTCTGTCGTATAGCGCTGCATTTTTGTTTTCGCATGTTGGTTATTTTGAGTTTTGCCGCCAGGTGGGTTCTGGTCACGTGGTTATCTTGCCGTGCACGTACAGTATCTCTGTCGTATAGCGCTGCATTTTTGTTTTCGCATGTTGGTTATTTTGAGTTTTGCCGCCAGGTGGGTTCTGGTCACGTGGTTATCTTGCCGTGCACGTACAGTATCTCTGTCGTATAGCGCTGCATTTTTGTTTTCGCATTTTGGTTATTTTGGAAAATTTCATGTTCATGTCGAACATTTCATGTTCATGTTCATGTTTTCATGTTCATGCCATGCCAGGCCACAACTTGTTCAGAGTGCCGGCGATAGCTCGCCTTCTCTTTGTGGAAAACACGGTGAGATCCTTAACATCCAACAACTAATGGGACGCAAACGGGGCGCCCAGTTTAGCGGTACACACATTGATGAATCACCCTGCCTGTGATTCACCCATGACAGGTTATAGCTGGGTCGGGATTCAAACCCAGGCTGGACAGTTTAGACTTTAGAGTCAAGTGTGCGTACCTCCAGTCCAGGCCATCCTGCCAACTTGTATGCTGCATACAGGTGAAATATAAAGCGCGAGATATTTTTATATATACTGTATATTTAAAAAAAAATTGGTGTGGTTTTTGGCGGGCTGGAACGGATTAATAGCATTTCAATGCATTTCAATGGGGAAATTTGATTTGAGATACGAGCAATTTGAGTTACGAGCTCGGTCACAGAACGAATTAAACTCATAAGTCAAGGTTCCACTGTATATATTGTTACAGACGCGGTTTTGGATGTTAGTTTACCGAGCGGTTTGGTATGACCGCGTCTGCACAGTTTACCCGATTATACTCGAACGTTGGCCGAGTCGCGCTACGCTAAATCAATTAAGGAAAGGACACAACGGCTGGGATTAAATGACACGACACCAGGGGTACAGTTCTCAAGACCTCCGGAGGAGGTTATAATATTTGTATGCAGAACGTTTAGATTACACGGACAAGAGGTACAGCATAGGAAGGTGGGCACTTAAATACGGTCTTATCTTAGCCCCGACAGACCACAGATAAACGGGACAAGACTGACTCACACAGGGATTGATGGCAAGGAAGGGCAGAATCGATGGCTCAAGGTGCACCTTGGCTCAGGGGCAGGATCCACACGGTCCGGTCCAGAGATGCGGGAGGTCTCTCTCAGCGCTAGAAGGTGACGTTCTTTCTCCAAGCTGGGGGCGCATCTGACGTCACCTCCGGTAAGTGGCTGCGTATATCCAGCGGGGAGTGACACGCCCTCGGCTCGTTAGCTCCGCCCCAGATGGAATCGGCCCGCCGCTTCTTATTGGGTGCGGGGGGTTACCGGGCTCCGCCCTTGACGAGGAGCTGACAGTCAGCCCCTGTGTGGTAACCCCGTCGGAGCACATGGGCAATGGCGGCTAACCAAGCCGGAGTGAGGACGCACACTCCCCGCGCGGCTGCCGCGCCGCCCCCGCTGTTGTTGTAGTTGTTGTTGTTGTTGTAGTTTCATGAGGAAGATGGGAGGATGCGGAGATGAGATTGTGGGGAGGTATTGGGAGGTCCTAAACTTACTACTGGTGCCATACAATCACATTCTGGTGCAACGAAGAGTCAGAATTAATGGAAACGAGTCCTTAACTGACATAGACTAAGAATAACTAGCAAGATGTCCTATAGTTGTCTACGTGAGATGCGGTGAACCTGGGCACGACATTTAATGGGGGAAAAAGGGGAAGGTCGGTTCTACAGAGTGTTGTTTACAGACAATGGGACTAGGGAATGGGGGATTGGGGATAGTTGGGGAGTATTGGGGAAATAGGGGAATATTTACAAGCGGATATGGATGGAGGCCAAATCCCATATCCGCAACATTGCACCCTTCTCTACCTCGGGGCGTCCCGACCCGATAAATCTTTACCTACGTTAGTGTGGCACTCAGATGTAGTTCCCTCTACTATTAACTCTACCCTGAGTGCGACAGTTTTACAGATGTTCACAAATGAGTAAATATGTCCCCCTGCGACGTTGCACCCTTCTCCTCACAGAAACACACCCACAGGATAACCGAATCACGGAAAGAATCCTCAAACTAAACATACAGCCGGTAGGGAGCATCATTTATACAAGACTACACTGATATTTACACTACGATCCAGGACCTGTTTTTGGAGGAACACATGCAGATGTTATGCATAGAGAGAGCACGCATGCCAGCATCGATACACCAACCCACGAGTGCTCTGTGGCCCTACGGCCTTTAATAATGTGCAGAGCACCCCATCCAAGCACCAAAAGCACCACCCCATCACACAGTCAGCACCATCCGGTGCACCAATAAAGTGTTTATAGTCACCGGTGGTGTCGCAGCCGGCCGATGTTCTGCCGCTGGTCTTGCCTTCGTGTGGTGCACTTGGCCTTCTGGCTTCTTTAAAAAAATAAAGAAAGGCGCCAACCGCGTCCATTTCTTTATTGTGGCCGTCAGGGGGCCAACTATTAGTGGTTCACCTGTCTGGCATAGGTGCCACGTTGACCCATAGGTCCATTGATGGGTGGTGCTTGCCCGCAAAAGAACTGCGGTCCATGGTGGGCGGCCACAAAAATTGCGGTCCATATGGTGTATCGATCCCAGCAGCAAGCAGCGAAAGTGCAGGCCCACAACTGCGGAGCCAGCACCTCTCTCTCCTCTCTCTCTGCCCCAAAGCCAGATCCTCGGAGGTGGGAGACAAAAGAAGAAGACAAGTGAGTAAGGTGGTAAGGGCGCAAAAGTGCACGCAACATTAGGTAATGCACACTAGGGGCACATGGGAACCAGGTGAGACAGGTACGTTCCTACCGTACGCCCCCCCCCCCCCACCAGGTAACCTACATTGCCCCTCCCTTACCCCTTACTGTATCCACAAAACACAACACTACCCATAAACATCTACTTTACAAATCAACAAACGTCCCTACTGTCTTCCCCGTTCCTCCCATAAACCAAATTCGTCTTCTCTCCCTCCTAACCAATCAAATTTGCCATTTCCAACTCTCATCACAATTTGCCATCTCCAACTCAACATCAAAATTTGCCATCACCAATTCATCATCAGTCCCTCCTAAGGAGGGAGAGATGAAATCACCCCAATGTCTTATCCACGTCGTGATGCGTCTCACAAATCCAACAGCAATTCTCACTTCCTGCAACACAACACAAGGGAACACAGGTGTGGAGTCATCATCATCACCTCAGGTAAGTGGCTGCGTATGGTGCGACAGGTTCATCAATCCTAACTATTTCCTAAATGACTTTAACAACTTTACATTACCCGGGGTCTTTCTCCTGCCAAACCATTGGCCCTCTTACACTATGGGTTCTAAAACCAATTCCCATTGACCAAACTGTGGTGCTTTTCAATTTGGGGTCTCACTCCCCCGATTCATCTCCCGGTGCCCTCGCACAATTTCTGGGCCGCGACGTGTAGCTCTCCCAGCAGGTCTACCCACCTGCACACCTCCACCACTGTAGTTGCCACCCGAGCTTACCTGCTCCTCACCCTAACCTATCTACCTGGGGAAGGCCCTCTGGCGCTCTCCACACTCGGTGCCCTCTCTGGCACTGGGCTGCCCGGGTCCGTCCTCCGGATCCTCGGGCCCCACTGACACTAACGGCTCCCAGAGCCCACCTGCGGCCTCACCTGGCCGACATCCTCACAGTGGTGGAGTGCCCAACCAACTACACACACTAACAGGCTACACGCCCAGCCATTTCCACAACACTAATGCACCCATCCACAATACCATTCTGCGACCGCACCACAAATGCCAATATCCAACCACAATTTACCTATACCCTCTAACTAACACTTACACTACCCGCCCCGGGTATCCGTGATGGGGGTCCACTCTTCCCCCATTCACACCTTCGCACCATGCACACCACTCCGTACCACTTACTCCAACTCTCTCCACACCATCCATTCCAATACTCCATGTACTCCACACACCTGTACTTGCACACCTGTGCTCTCACTCTTGGTGCCACCTGCACCCTTCTCTCCCCAAGCGCATTCGCGCTGATCCACAACACTCACTACTCATACACTGCTCCACACACCTGTCCAGTTCTCACACAGCATCATCTCATCTAACTACTCCCCTCTGAAACTTGCGCTTCCCAGTCGTCCCTTTAAACTATTGCGCTCCCACGTCATTATCATCCACACTAAACTACCTGCGTCCCCACTACAAGTATCAGTCACTAACTAACCTTAACGTTACCTAATGTCATCTTCGCTAGATCCCTACCAATATCCTAACCCACCCGGGCTAGTTTTCACTGCCATACACCCCATAATCTATAGCTCCTTTGCCCCACCATGGGAAGGGTGGCAGGGATGCCACCCTTACCCACCGGGCCCATCGCTCCTCAATCCCCCAGTCCTCTGGCACTAATAAGCCCCCCTTATTCAGAGGTACTGGGTCCCGCCTCGGCATCTAAAGCCGAGGCAATCCACGGGGGCGCCTGCTCGCCGGTGTAAGGCCTTATTCGGTCGGCGTGGACGATCCGAGGGAGGGCTCGTGGCCCCATTTTGATCTTGATGACCACGTCACAGATTTGCGACAGGACGACTCCTGGGCCTTGCCAGGGGGAGGTGAGTTTTGGGCACCTTCCCTTCCGCCTCCGGGGATTAAAGAACCAAATCTTCATCCCCGGAGCGTATTGACTCCCCTGGCTCCGGTCGTCGTACCTGCGCTTCATCTTTTCCCCCGCCAGATGGAGTTGGCGGCGGGCGAAGGCATGGACTAGCTCCATGCCTTCCTCTAGGTGACGTGCGTACCCCTCCCTCGGCGGGTTAACCACTGTGTCTGGCACGGGACCGCATAGCAAGTCGGCGGGAGCCCGTAACTCCCGCCCATACATAAGCAACGCTGGACTGCATGCGGTGGCCCCGTGCTGTCTGGTTCGGTAGGCCATGAGCAAATAAGGGAGATGTTCGTCCCAGTCATCCTGATGGGTGGCGGTGAACAGTGCCAGTTGTTGGATTAAAGTTCGGTTGAATCTTTCCACCATCCCGTCAGATTGAGGTCTTAAAGGCGTTGTTCTGGTTTTCCGAATTGACAGGAGACTGCACACATCTTTTAGCAATTTGCTCTCAAAATTTCGTCCCTGGTCGGTGTGCAACTCCTGTGGAATCCCATGCCGGCACACAAATCCTTCCACGAAGGCCTGCGCTACCACCCCTGCTTCTTGGTTGGGGAGGGCGTAGGCCTCCGGCCACTTGGTGAAGTAGTCCATCACAACGAGGATGTACTTATTACCTAGGCGGGTGCGGGGTAGTGGGCCTAGGATATCCATGGCCACCCGCTCTAGGGGGGCCCCCACCTGGTGTAATTGAAGGGGGGCCCTCATCCTCCGTGCTGGTCCCTTTTTGGCAGTACAGGCGTCGCATCTCCGACACCAGTCCTGTATGTCGCGCCCCATATTCACCCAATAAAACCTCCGGCGTACCTGCGATGTCGTCTTTGTCCTGCCCAAATGGCCGCCGGGGCGGGTACCATGCACCTGTTGCAATATATCGGTCTTAAATTTGTTTGGGACTACCACCAGCCAGGAAGTTCTATCAGAGGGAACCTCCACCCACTTGCGATACAAGATGTTGCCTTTCAATTCCAGGGTCTGCCACTGAGCCCAATACGCCTTTGTTTGCGCCCCGAGGGGGGTGACCTCTTCCCCCTTTGGTCTTTGCCCCAATTTGACCCATTGGAACACCGGCCCCAGAACAGGATCCTCCTGCTGGGCCGTGCTCCAAGCCAACTCTCCAAATTCCTCGTCCGCGGTTAGTGGCAAAATTGGCCCTCTCACCCGGGTTGCCCGGACAACGAGGGTCGGGTCCGAATCGCCCAATTGTTCCCTCTCCTCGTGTCTCGCACAAAATTTGCAGTTTTCCCCCAGACAAGGACGCCGAGAGAGTGCGTCCGCATTACCATGGGCCTTCCCGGCCCTATGGGCCACATCAAAATCGTACTGCTGCAACTTTTCCAACCACCTTGCAATTTGGCCCTCTGGTTCCTTGAACCGAAGGAGCCATTGCAAGGAGGAATGGTCAGTTCTAACCAAAAATTTCCGCCCGTACAAGTACGGGTGGAAATGGTTCATGGCAGCCAGCATAGCCAATAACTCTTTGCGAGTGACGCAATAATTTCGCTCGGGCCTACTTAAGGCCCGACTATAATAACCAATCACTCTCTCCACGCCCTCCTGTGTCTGAGACAAAACTGCGCCCAATCCTTCCTGGCTCGCATCCGTGTCCAGGGTAAATGCCCCGTTGCTAGTGGGGTACGCTAGAAGGGGTGCGGATGTCAGACACCCCTTCAATTTTTGGAAGGCCTCGTGGCACTCCCGTGTCCAATTAAATCGCGTCCCCTTCTCCGTAAGCCGGTGGAGGGGACGGGCCAACTCCGCAAATTTCGCCACAAAGCGCCGGTAGTAGGAGCAGAGTCCCAAAAATCCCCACACCTCTTTGATGGTACGTGGTGCGGGCCACTCCTCTACCACTTTAATTTTGTCTGGGTCCGTTTTTACCCCCTCGCGGCCGATCACGTGACCTAGATAGGCCACCTCTCTTGCAAACAAAGTGCACTTACTCGGGTTCAGCTTCAACCCTGCCTGTCTGAGGCACCCGAACACCTGGTCCAAATTAGCTACTGCCTGGGGGAACGTTTGGGCATGTACTAGGACGTCATCCAGGTACACCAGGCATGATTGCCATGGCATGCCGCCTAGTACATGCTCCATCAATCTTTCAAAGGTGGCGGGGGCGTTACACAAACCAAACGGCATCACAGTAAACTGATACAGTCCCTTACCTGTGGAAAATGCCGTTTTCTCCTTCCCTGCCCTATCCATCTCCACCTGCCAATACCCACTCTTGAGGTCCAAAGTTGAGAACCAATTTGAGCCCGCAACGGCATCGAGGGTGTCATCAATCCTTGGCAGGGAATACGAGTCCTTGAGTGTCACGTTGTTTAGCTGGCGATAGTCCACGCAGAACCGCGTGGTCCCATCCTTCTTTTTGACCAGCACAACAGGTGACATCCAAGGACTTCCCGAGGGCTCGATCACGCCTGCGTCGAGCATTTTTTCAACCTGCTCGTCAGCTTCCGCCCTCTTGCTCCAAGGGAGCCGTCGGGCGGCCTGACGAATAGGCCGGGCCTCACCGGTGTGGATCTGATGTTTCACCAGGACCGTACGTCCAATATCCTCGGTGGACAGGGAGAAGAGGTCCAAATGGGACCCAACCAGTTTGTGTAAGGCCTCCCTCTGGGTACCTCCCAACTCTACGCTACTACGATTTACCATCTCGCAAATGGGATCGGGCCAATTCCTACTTCTTATTGAAGGCTCCCCCCGGGGTCGGCTCGGCTGGACGTTCTCGCCCCTCACTGTCGCGACTTCCTCAACTGGGGTGCAGCCAGCTACCCTCGTGCCCCTTACTATAGTGCGTGGTTCTGTACTCATATTTATTACTCGGACGGCCACTACCGGTCCGTCCGTTTTTACAAGGGTGCGGCCCACGATTAAACCCGGTATGGACTGCGCTGCCACCGGTTCGACCAGGCCGCAGGACTCCTGCCATGTTGGGCGAGCTGCCCACCGGGCCGGCACTATCGCCTCGGCCCTTGGGGGGATGGTCACGGCCTCGGAAGCCTCCAGCTCCGCTCTCTCGGCCGTGCTCACTCCCCCTAACGGCAGCTCTTCTACTCCCACCTGCAGGATCCCCTGGCACAAGTCGATTTTACAACCGCTGGCAGTCAACAAATCCAACCCTATTAAACATGGGTCGCACACCTACGCCACCCAAACATCTATCTCCCTCCTTACCGACCCTAACTTGAGGGTCACAGAACCACGCCCTATGATCGGGGCCGTTAACCCCGGTAGCAAGTTGCAAACTATAATTTTGCAGGCGCTGGATCTTATCCCAGCCACCTGCGCTCGAATCAAGGACCACAGGGCTGATGATCGTGGCGCTAGCTCCTGTGTCCACTACGGCGTCTACCCCCACGCCGGCAATTTTGCATCTAATTGTCAGGCTACCGGTTCCAATTTGGCCACAATAAATGACCTGTCGCGTCAATGAGGGCTCTCCTCCATCCTCTTCTGCCGAACACCGCCCTACGTGCCCGACACCTTCTAGTTTCCCGGGGTCTGGCGGGGGGGGTGTCTGGGGTCGGCTAACCCGCTCCCCCCTGGGCGGAGTTGAGGACCTCAACCGTCGGGGATCATCCCGGCGCGTGGCTCGACAGTGCCGCGCCAGGTGACCCAGACGGTTGCAAGTATAGCACCTCACCTGATAAGGTGCTTGCCTCCGGAATTCCAAATTTCCCCCCCTGTAGGTCCGAATTGGATTACCCGCTCGTGGTCCACCGCGGGCCACCTCCGGGGCCGCCTGCCATGGTCCAGGTCCCGCCAGGCGCTGGTCCACCAGCCTCCGGACCATGCCCGCCAGGTCAGGACTCACGTCGGGGGCGGGCCCCCTAAGGGGTCCGCCCTCCATCGGGGGTCCCACCTGGCGGACCGCCATTGCGAGACGCTCGCCCCCCCGGGCCAGGGGCCTCGCTGCTTCCCAACGGGCCGCAGCGTCAGCCGCCTGGCTCAGAGTCTGCGGGCGCCACATGGCGAGCTGTTGCCGGAGCTCAATATCCGGGAGGGCCTGGATAAAATGGTCCAGCGCCAGGCTTTCCCGGGAATCCGCTGCCATGCTAGCATGTGCGATCCCCACTGCGCGGCGAATGTCGTGGGCAAGTTCCCCGATGGCTTCCTGGGGCTTGCGTTTTCGCAGCGCGAGCTGAGCTTTAACAAGCTCGCTCTGCTGTTCAATGCCGAATCGATTAATTAGGGCGTCGCGGAGGGCTGGCAGGGTGAGAGCACCCGCTGGTAATGCCGTCAGCACCTCCGCCGCCGCGTCGCGCAATGCGGCCACCAGGTGTACTCCACCTTCGTCCTCACCCCAACCGTTGCCCTTACACACACAGTCAAACTGCGCCAGGTACGCGCGTAGATCACTCTTGCCGTCATACGGCGCGAGTGGGACCTTGTGGGACCACCTCGTATGCGAGTCGTTGCCCGCCTGCCGGACCCCGTGCGTCGCCCCTTGCGGGGTCAGTGCGGGGCCGAACCGGCCGGGCCCCCACAGTACATTACCCCCAAGGGGCTCTCGTGCCTCCCCGGTCCCTCCAACAACTACCCCTGTTGGTGTCGATGCATGGGTCACACCTCCGCAACCCGCTACCCATTCCATACCACCACAACCTTGCTCACCCACACCTCACACCTCTCGTTCCATACCCTCCGGACCAGCCATACCCCTCACTCTTGGCCTCTCACGAACATCCGGGTCTATCTCGACCCCCAAGCTTATTAAATCACCTGGCGCATCATACGCACGACCATATTGGTCACCACTTACACCGGGTCCTTTTTCTCTTCGCTTCTCCTCCATCACCTGCGAATCCCTCATCCGGTTAATGAGCACATCATCACGATCCGAACACAGACTTTGGACCAATTCTTTTACTTCCTCCTTTATCTCTTTCTTATCCTCTCTCCGTCGCTTCTTAATTTCGCTCACCCCTTCTTCCACTTCTTCTAATTTCTGCTTCACCTCCTTCATCTCCTCGTGCACCCCTTTAAGTTCTTCCTCTAACTCCACTTTATTTTTTTCTATGTGCTCCCGCACCTCCCGCTCTTTAACCTCCATCACCTCTACCACCTTGTCCATTTTCCTCGTCAGGTCCTCATGTACCGTCTGACACTCTTTTTTAATTACCCCTACGTCCTTTTTCATCTCCTTCTGTGTCGATTTTAAACCCTCTATTACCGCTGTGTTCTTCTTTACCTGGTCCCCCAACTCCTTTTGTCCCACTGTCAGTTGTTCTACTCCCAGCGTCAACTCCTCTATACCACCTTGCAATTTTACAGTCCCCTTTCTCACCTCCTTCTCCATGCGCTCCTTACAGTGCCTCACCTCCTCGCGCACTCCTCCGACCTCCTCACTCACTCCTCTTCTGATCTCCTCTCCCATCACTTGCATCTCCTGCCCAGATGCCACCCTCATCTGCTCCATTTCCTCCCTGTGAGCATCCAGTTTGGTTTCTACCCCCATTCTAACCCCCTCTATCTGCTGCCCCATTTGTTTAACTTCCCTTTCCGCTTGGTCCCTCATGTCCCTCAATTTGCCTTCCATACTGTTTTCTAACCCCTCTAACCCCTTTTGCATCCCCTCTATCTGATTCTCCTGGGCAGCCATTCTATTTTCTACCCCCGTTAACCCCTCCTGTATTTCCCCTAATCTATTGTCTAATCCCTCAAATTTGTTTCCTAATCCCTCTATTCTACTCCCTAACCCTCCGATCTGGGCCCCCATCCTTTGTTCTAACCCCTCACCGGTACCCCTCGCTTCGTCCCTCATTACTCCCAATTGCTCACTCTGAGCCCTCATTTCCTCCCTCATTTTCTCGCTATTCTGGGCCATAAGGGCCTTCATTTGTATGAAAAAAAGGTCCAAATCTACCAGCGGCGCTACTACGGTCGCGGGCGTGGGCGCCGTGGCCATGTGCGAGGCGCCATTTTGCGCGCCCGAAACCTCGTGCGCGACGACGCCATTTTGCGACCCTGCTACCCTCACTGCTTCGCTCTCCTCATGTCCCTCATTTTGGTCCTGGATCGACCCTGCCTCACTCTCCTCTACCGGAACCCAGCTGTCTTGGTCTGCCATAGCGCGACTTTCAAAATTCGGGTTTTTATTTTTTTTTGTAAAACACAATCAAATTTCGCTGTTATAATTTCGAGCGCGTGAAACGTGCTCCGGATCGAATCCCACTTCCCGACACCAAATGTTACAGACGCGGTTTTGGATGTTAGTTTACCGAGCGGTTTGGTATGACCGCGTCTGCACAGTTTACCCGATTATACTCAAACGTTGGCCGAGTCGCGCTACGCTAAATCAATTAAGGAAAGGACACAACGGCTGGGATTAAATGACACGACACCAGGGGTACAGTTCTCAAGACCTCCGGAGGAGGTTATAATATTTGTATGCAGAACGTTTAGATTACACGGACAAGAGGTACAGCATAGGAAGGTGGGCACTTAAATACGGTCTTATCTTAGCCCCGACAGACCACAGATAAACGGGACAAGACTGACTCACACAGGGATTGATGGCAAGGAAGGGCAGAATCGATGGCTCAAGGTGCACCTTGGCTCAGGGGCAGGATCCACACGGTCCGGTCCAGAGATGCGGGAGGTCTCTCTCAGCGCTAGAAGGTGACGTTCTTTCTCCAAGCTGGGGGCGCATCTGACGTCACCTCCGGTAAGTGGCTGCGTATATCCAGCGGGGAGTGACACGCCCTCGGCTCGTTAGCTCCGCCCCAGATGGAATCGGCCCGCCGCTTCTTATTGGGTGCGGGGGGTTACCGGGCTCCGCCCTTGACGAGGAGCTGACAGTCAGCCCCTGTGTGGTAACCCCGTCGGAGCACATGGGCAATGGCGGCTAACCAAGCCGGAGTGAGGACGCACACTCCCCGCGCGGCCGCCGCGCCGCCCCCGCTGTTGTTGTAGTTGTTGTTGTTGTTGTAGTTTCATGAGGAAGATGGGAGGATGCGGAGATGAGATTGTGGGGAGGTATTGGGAGGTCCTAAACTTACTACTGGTGCCATACAATCACATTCTGGTGCAACGAAGAGTCAGAATTAATGGAAACGAGTCCTTAACTGACATAGACTAAGAATAACTAGCAAGATGTCCTATAGTTGTCTACGTGAGATGCGGTGAACCTGGGCACGACATTTAATGGGGGAAAAAGGGGAAGGTCGGTTCTACAGAGTGTTGTTTACAGACAATGGGACTAGGGAATGGGGGATTGGGGATAGTTGGGGAGTATTGGGGAAATAGGGGAATATTTACAAGCGGATATGGATGGAGGCCAAATCCCATATCCGCAACAATATATATCTATATCTGTGCAGTGTCTGTGTTGTGTTGTGTTGTGTCACGTCTTGTGTTGTCTTGTCACTGAACTACTACCTCAAACTTTTGTGAAACCGTACCAAACTTCTGGTATGCACCTATCTCTCTCGTGTGGATGTCCGAAGGGTGTTTTTTTTTTGTTTTGTTTTTTTGAAATATATATATTATATTTTTTTACTTAAGTCTTCAACTTCAATCAACTTCAATTGTTTATAGAATGTAATATCACATATATTACAAATACATTTGTGCAAAATAATTGTTTGTATTATGATTGGTGTAAACCATGACAAAACAGCAACTCAGGTTCAATCATCTATCTATATATCTACATATCTGGGCAGTGTCTGTGTTGTCACTGAACTACTCCCTCAAACTTTTGTTTCCGTGGTTGTGAAGTGTTTTTAATAACGTGGCTGTGAGGTGTTTTGAATCATGTGGTGGTGAGGTGTTTTGATTTATGTGGTTGCGGGGGGTTTTGAATTATGTTGTGGTGAGGTGTTTTGAATTACGTGTTGGTGAGGTGTTTTGAATTATGTGGTGATGAGGTGTTTTGAAAATATGTGGTGGTGAGGTGTTTTGAATTATGTGGTGGTGAGGTGTTTTGAATTACATGGTGGTGAGGTGTTTTGAATTAGTTGGTGATGAGGTGTTTTGAATCACGTGGTGGTGAGGTGTTTTGAATTACGTGGTGGTGAGGTGTTTTGAATTACGTAGTGGTGAGGTGTTTTGAATTACCGGGTGGGGAGGTGTTTTGAATTATGTGGTGGTGAGGTGTTTTGAATTACGTGGTGGTGAGGTGTTTTGAATTACATGGTGGTGAGGTGTTTTGAATTACATGGTGGTGAGGTGTTTTGAATCACGTGGTGGTGAGGTGTTTTGAATTTTGTGGTGGTGAGGTGCTGTGAATTTCATGGTGGTGAGGTGTTTTGAATTACTTCGTGGTGTGGTGTTTTGAATTACGTGGTGGTGATTTTTTGAATTATATGGTGTGAGGTGTTTTTAATTTCGTGGTGGTGAAGTGTTTTTAATTTCGTGGTGGTGGTGTTTTTAATTTTGTGGTGGTGAAGTGTTTTTATTTTCGTGGTGGTGAGGTGTTTTTAATTTTGTGGTGGTGAAGTGTTTTTATTTTCGTGGTGGTGAGGTGTTTTTAATTTTGTGGTGGTGAAGTGTTTTTATTTTCGTGGTGGTGAGGTGTTTTTAATTTTGTGGTGGTGAAGTGTTTTTATTTTCGTGGTGGTGAGGTGTTTTTAATTTTGTGGTGGTGAGGTGTTTTTAATTTTGTGGTGGTGAAGTGTTTTTATTTTCGTGGTGGTGAAGTGTTTTTATTTTCGTGGTGGTGAGGTGTTTTTAATTTTGTGGTGGTGAAGTGTTTTTATTTTCGTGGTGGTGAAGTGTTTTTATTTTCGTGGTGGTGAGGTGTTTTTAATTTTGTGGTGGTGAAGTGTTTTTATTTTCGTGGTGGTGAGGTGTTTTTAATTTTGTGGTGGTGAAGTGTTTTTAATTTTGTGGTGGTGAAGTGTTTTTAATTTCGTGGTGGTGAGGTGTTTTTAATTTTGTGGTGGTGAAGTGTTTTTATTTTCGTGGTGGTGAGGTGTTTTTAATTTTGTGGTGGTGAAGTGTTTTTAATTTTGTGGTGGTGAAGTGTTTTTCATTTCGTGGTGGTGAGGTGTTTTTAATTTCGTGGTGGTGAAGTGTTTTTATTTTCGTGGTGGTGAGGTGTTTTTAATTTTGTGGTGGTGAAGTGTTTTTATTTTCGTGGTGGTGAGGTGTAATCGTCCCATACTTCCAGTCTGCACCACCTCTGAGGGCAGGAGTACTTGCTCGTGTTTAATATAGTAGGAGGCATGTTTCGGTTATCGACAGAGGAGTTTCTCGCCTTGTCTCATACAGTACATAATTGCAGCATGCCTATCAGTTCCATGGAAATGTAAAGTAGGTTACACTGTTTGCAGTTTGTGACATCTGGGTATATGCGCACCATGACTTATGAGTTATGACTCTGGAATACCATGTTCAAATCCTGTATACTTCATTGATTTATCCATTGACTCTTAATGTTCTTCTCCTGCATATGATATTTGTACAACATTATTCATGACCCTCAGATTACTGTTAGAAAAAGTGCCATTTAGCAACAAACGAAATATTCCATTGCACTACCAACACTTTTGGTAATATGCATGAACTGAAAGCAAACTTGGATGAAATTATGTATTAATTTATTTTCCACAGGTACACAAGACTGACCCTTCAGCTAAACCAGGATGGAAAAATTCCCGTTAAATTGTAAGTGTGGCTTGTATTTTTGGAAAGCATGTTTCAAAATCTGAGATTCAAATTTCACTCTTATCAAATGACATGGGACAACTGTTGAATTGAAAAAACTCGCCACTGTTCTTTACATTCTGATGAAAAATTAACCTGGAATTATTCTGATATCGGTATACGAGATCCTTGCAATGCTTGGCATGGTATGCTTGTCTTGATTTTATACAAATGGTGAATCTCCTAATTTGGTGAATCTATGAAAGTTAACATTAATGTTAAGTACAACTTTTACCCTCATGAATTTATTTATTTAAAATAGGTTGCTCCATAATGAGGACATTAACTGATGGTTTCACCCTTTGATTATACTATACTGTCTTTTAATGCGATTGCACATAAAGTACTCTGCAAAGTTTATGGAAACTGTTTTGAGCTTTCCTTTTGGGAAGCATGTTTACCTCCACAATTGAGGGTAGACGGAGATTATGTTTTCACCCCTGTTTGTTTGCATATCTGTCTGTTTGTGAGCACAATAACTCAAAATGTTTTGGACAGATTCAGACAAAACTTGGTGGACATGTTGGGTGTGCAACAAGGAATAATTGATTAGATTTTGGATCCAGATCTGGATACTGTAGTTTTTTAAATGTTTCTTCACAATTAAGAGATAGAGCCAAAAACGATATATAGCACGATATTTCAAAAATGGTTTGGACGGATTATGGCAAAACTTGGTGGACATGTTGGGTGTGCAACAAGGAATAATTGATTAGATTTTGGATCCAGATCTGGATACTGTAGTTTTTTAAATGTTTCTTCACAATTAAGAGATAGAGCCAAAAACGATATATAGCACGATATTTCAAAAATTGTTTGGACGGATTATGGCAAAACTTGGTGGATGAGTTGGGTACATGACAAGAACAAGCGGCTTCGATTTTGGTTCAGATCCGCATCCAGATCTGACCTATGAGTGGGATACAAAACGTAAACTGTTCAGCCTGGCAGAGGTATGTGCTCTTTTGAGTGCATTCTATTTTCATGCTGTTTATTTTGGGTATTTGAGGATCATGGTGATAAAACTAGTGTTTGTTTTCTCAAAGATGCCCAAGTGAATTTGTCATGATGAGGAAAATTATTATACCAAGATGCAGGAAAATTACTATAACAAATCAGCAAATAAACCAAAAAAAGGCTAGCATATCTGTATTTATATCACAGGCATCTTTTAGGCTGAAACTCCCTTCAATTGTAAAATAGTTGTGAGCCTTCTGATGAAATATTGGTCCTTAGGAAATCAGAATTTACTGACATTATGCATTGTATCATCAAACTAAAATACGCAATTTTGTGTTTGTCTGTCTGTCTGTCTGACGATTTTTGACCGCGATACATTCGGTCATTATTTATCCAATCTCAACCAAACTTGACAGAAAGACGAAAGGTCACACAATGAAGGTTGTAGCAAATCTGCCCCTCTCCCCAAGGGGGTTTTCCCACCCAATGGTGTTGCTTGTTGAGGTGTATATCCATGTTAAGATAAGCTTTATCGTGGCGTTTTTCCAAAGACACTTCTAATAACAATAGCATAATATTAATGTTATTACAAAACAAAATTAATACTAATAATATCCCATCTTCCCAAGGGGTGTTTTCTCTTTGGCCAAACACCGTGTTAACGTGTATAAACAGCTTATTGTGTCATTTTCCTGGGAGCACCTCCACCAGAAGTAAAAATATTATAAACCACAAACACGTTTGATTACCTTTTGAAACAGTCGCTACTGCTGTTTAACACGAAACTGAAAGAAAGAAATATGGAGGAATCCTGACATCTGTGAGGCAAATTTTACTTACAGAACTGAGGGGTTTTGTAACTTTAGATATTGCTCCCCCCCCCCCCCTCTTCCCCCCACCCTCCCCTCTCCCACTCCTTCCCTGCACCCTCACGGAAGTAAATATTACTATCAGGAATTTAGAAAATGATCTTTTCAATGACGTGGTCGAACATAAGTAATAGTAATATTAATTGTCAATAATAATATTAATGATAATAACGTGACTCCCTTGCCACTCCCGTAGGGAACGGGTGTACTAGTTATATAGACGAGTAAAATGACAAAAACGGAAATTAGTGATGCCATTTGCATCAGTCGGTTAGATTTGAATGATATTCACAACGTGTTGAGGATGCAGATAGAAAGAAAGTGTGAGAATGAAGCATAAATCTTGGGGCATTAAATGCCAGCCTTTGTTACATATAATATATGAGGCTCATTTCACAAGTGAAACCATCACAGTTGCCCAAACCACCATCGTCCTGACTTTGATGTGAGGGGATTGGTATGGATTATTTTGAACAAAGTTCTTTCCAAAGCAATTTTTCTCATGCCATTGGTGAATGGTGTGAGAGAAATTGACATGAGGGAAAACCATTTTAAACTTCCGGTTCATGCTGGACATTTCCTTTCACATTGCGCAATTCCTCCTTCCAATTCATCAAAGCTAGGCATTCTGGACCAGATACCAGATCCGTGTCTTTCTGTTATATTTTTGTCCTTGTGTTGCTGTTTGCGTTATCGTCCATTTTTCCATGTTATACCCTACCTTGTTGTGTTATATTGTTCTAATTTGTGTCCTCGTGGCTCTGGCCTACTCACCAAGACCTCGGCTAATTGTCATTAACATTTTCTGCTCCGACGCCACGTGCCTCATTCTGCTTCCTTTCTTCAACCAGTACTTCATTATTTCTCCCTTCATTTTCTCAATATCTCCAAACTGAATATTCATTGAATGAAATGCTTCTTTAAAATATGTTAACAAAATTTAAAAATGCTTCACTTTCCTTCTTTTTACATCAGGAATACCCCACGTGTTCTCTTCTTTTTCTTTTTCTTTTTCTTCACAAGGCTTAATTCTCAAACCTGTCTCGCTCCTAAAGGCTTGGTCCATCAACCCTCCTTCCATTCCTACAGCACCACTTTCACCATACCTTTAACAACCATTCATTCCATCCCTCCCACGGTGTTTGTCTCCATATATCCAGATTAGGAATCTTTTAAGTTTGGGAAGATTGGGAAAATTTCAGTTTACAGAGGTCATCTGTACATGACAATAAATTCCCCTTCATGTCTATTAACGGTGTCAAACCCCTCCACGTCAAACCCTTCTTCCCCACATCTCCTACATATCCAAGTCTTTGCAACCCCACCCATTCTCTCTTGAAGGAGATGATGCCATTTGCACCAGTGTCCCCCTCTTCAGCATCCCTCACTTTAGGTGTCCTCTTTCTGCATCCCCTCACCACACCAACATCAAAACTTTCCCATCGCCATGCCCTCTCCCATCTACCCTTTCTTCCCCCTCATACCACCTCTTCTTGGAATCCTGCTCACCCACTCCTCTCAGCTTCCCCCTCATACTACCTCCTCTTGGAATCTCCCTCACCCACCTCTTTCAGCTTCCCACACCCTCCCCTTTCCAGCTTCTTTCACATCCCACACTCCTCCAGTTTTCCTCCAATCGCACATCCTACCAGCTTCTCCCCCCCCCCCCCCCCCCCATCCTGCAACCTCCCAGCTTCACGTCCGTCCCACACTATCCCAGCCCACACAGCCTGACACACCTTCCCTAACACACCATCCTTGCCCTGTACCAGTGCAGTATATAAAGAGAGTCTGGCCAACTGAACAATCGGAAACCATATTTTTCCCCAGCGAGCTGTGACCCATTAAGTGCGCAGTATGAGAGAGTTGGAAGCCGATGCGCGTACTCGTACTAATATTTTATTGCTGCAGATCTATGCAATTTACAAGTACTAGGGCATGCCCGTACTATATATAAGCTAGGACGTGCCCGTACGTGGGTGCCCGTTCCTTGCCAAAAAAAAAAAAAAAAAAAATTTGTGTAGGGGTGTGTGTGTGTAAACATCCTAGGGCGTGCCCGTACGTGGGTGCAAAAAAACATGCGTGCAAACAACAACAGCAAAAAAAAACTTTGAAACCACGTGGCAGTAACGACCACAGAACCCCCCCCTCTATTTACATGAATGGTTTGGTCCATTCGCAACGACCACAAAACCCCCCCCTCTATTTACATGCAATGGTTTGGTCCATTCGCAACGCCAAAGCGAACGGCGAACGGCTAAATCGCCATAGCTCGGTAAGTACTTGTCCGATTAATTTCAAACCTTGAAAAGGCACATCCTCGGGTCCCCAGCAATATACCTGGCAAGTTTAAAGTATATCGGACCCGTGGTTGTCGAGAAACAGCGGTCACAGACACACAGACACACAGACACACAGACAGACACACAGAGATTACTGGAATTATAGATAGATGAATCTTGGTGATATCATGAATAGAGAGTTTTTTGGTACGTTTCCTGTATTCACGGATTTAATTAGGTACACGCCAACAACTAAATTCAGAGTACTCCAGCCGTAATTCAGCACATCGAACGGCCAGCTTGGCCAGCATATGAATGAGAGGAAAGTCTGCATTTCCACTGGCAATTAAGTTATGTTCGCTTGGAGGTGATGATCAGAAAATAGGGAACAATATCTTTGTGTTGAGTGCATTAGAGGGATTTGTATGAGACAGAATCAAGAAAATGACAGAATTTTATTGAAACAAATTAGGGCACTTGTCTTTCATATAATGGCAAGATGAAATAGGAACATTACGAGTGAGATCATCAGTTTGCTCAACTAGTTTCACGAACAACTTTCATTTTAGCTGGCCTTCAACCTCTCTAAAGTAGCGCTCTCCGATGATGAAGAGTTTCAGTCTTATGTCCAAGCAATGGGAGAAACAGCCTTTCTTGTATTCCTTGAGCATAGTCAGAGCTGCTCAAATGGTGGGCAACATGGCGCCTTGAAACCACATGACTGTGATCGGCCAATCACAGCATTCCTTGGAGATAACAAAAGATGGCCAGACTCTCTTTATATACAGCTCTGCCCTGTACCCTCTCAGCTTCCCCCATGCCACACCCCTCTCCTAGCTTTGTTCCACATTCTTGCATCCTGCCAACAGCACCTCCTCCACTGTCCTTAACTGTGCGGACCTAAAACATCTGAGGCCTCCGCTCCAACCTGACATCCTTCAATCCACGCCATTGCTGATAAACCGGACATCATCTGTTTAACAGAATCCTTTCTCCCACAGGATATCTCTGACTCCTTAGTGTTTCTCCTTAACTTATTATTAGTGTTAGTGCTTATTAGTGTCTCTCCTTATTGTCTCCTTCGGTTTGATAGGCTTAAACCTTGTCTTGGTGGTGAAGTTGCACTTTAAAATAAATAACTCCATTTCTCACTGTTTGTGTCCTTGTCTTACACCTCCAAACCCATTGAGTACCTTTGGCTATGTCTTCCCCTCCACTCCTACCTCATTTCTGTCTGTGTGTTGTACCCTCCTCAAAAAACAGGCATCTGAACAGTTGCAATTGGTATGTGAATCTGTTACAAGCACGAGAAGACAAATGGCCTCTCTTTGTCCAAACTTTCTTGGACTTCCTTGAATTCAAGCCGGCTGGACCGAATGTTGTCATCCTTTTGCTGAATTTGTACAGAAGGGTTGTGCCATTGCCTTTGAAAATTACCAACGCTCAGATATTCATTATGTATTTCGCTCAGATATTCATTATGTATTTTTGTTGTTTCTCTCGCGTTTAAGATATTGGAGGCAAATACAAAATGACATTTAAGAATTTCAGATATTATTTGATTTGAAGAATTGAGATTTTTATTTTTTGAGAAAGAGTCAAAATGGTAGCAGCGACAGGCATGTTAATATGATTTATTGATAGCCTGCAATACTGATCAATATTCATGTAGTCGAAATCATTTTTTAATATAAATTTTCATTAAATACCTTTGACATTATTAAAAAATAATTGGTGTGTAAAATAAGCAAGTCAATTAACCTTGAATCAATCTGGAAGATTTGTGATGCTGAAAGAGCTGAGTGAGGAGTTTTGGGTGGGGTTCAAAAGTGAGTGATGGAAGGCAGAAGAAATAAAAAGAAAAGCAAAGGAGTACTTTGGGATTGTATTTATAGTAAGTTCTTTTTTTTTTCTTCTTTTTTTTTTGGGGGGGGGGGGGGGGGGGGGATACAGCGTCAAGGCTCGTGTAAGAGCTAACACATTACACACGAAAAAATGCGCGGATCCATAACACAATCAATACATAAAGGGAGCGGGAGACAAGAGGAGGAGAGAGGAAAGTGTACAAGCACAACAACAGTAGAGAACAGGGTTGTCAGTCGATCTGTGGAAGGGAGAGGGCCGAGGGCCGTGTGGGGGTCGGGGGGGGTGGGGGGGGGGTCGGGTGGATTGTGAAGGGAAGGGGTGCACGATATAAAGCAAATGAACACTACTAGGAATTTCAGGAAAGAAGTTGGAGATTGAAAGAGGTGGATTTGGGGTGTTTTAATGGGGGTAGAAAAGATAAAGGTTTTGGATGGGGAAAGATAAGAGATGGTGGTGAACAGCTGTTTTAAAGACCTGGAGGGAGGAGTGGGATTGAAGAGAGTGAGGGAGTTTGTTTCAGAGGTGGGAGAAAAGAGGAGTGAAAGATTCAAGGTGAGCAGAAAGTCTTGATTTTGGCAGTTTCACCAGAAGAGGGTTGCTGGCAGATCTTGTGCATCCTGCAGGAAAATTTGGGGGTGGGGAGTGGGGGCAGACCACAGACAGAGCAGGGGGAGCTAAGCCGGAGAGGAGTCGGTAGAAGACGGAAAGACCACCTACCTGCCTGCAGTGAGTGAGTGAAAAGGCCTCAGAATCGGCTTCATCACTGGAGATACCAATAATTCTGAATGCTTTGGTTTGGGTGGAAAAGAGGTAATCTTACATTGAAAGCCACTCAAAGTAGCAGTGGCATTGATTGGGAAATTTGGTATGGGTTCCAACTCCATTATAAAGGTTTGAACATCGGACTAGACAACATGGAAATAATTTTGTTACTGACTTATCCATCTTCCAGCAAATTTTAATGATGATTATCCTTTTTGTAAAGAGTGCAACACCAGTAATGCCTGCATGAAAGCTTCCAGGTACAACTGCTGTTAAAGTTGATTTCAATGAGCGATCAAGGCCCGTCTTTGCCGGTATTTTCACTTAGAATTACTCGGCTGCTGTCGTCAGATCGGCGTCGTGTGGAGAGCTCGCTGGAGCACTGCAACCTGCCATGCGGCAGGGTGAGTATACCATCGGAACACACATACCTTGAACTGCCATACGGCGTGTTTACCAAAGACAGAATGTTCTTCCGTGTCCCTATTTCCAAAAGGAAATTGCTTATCCTTTGAATTGCCACTGTAAAACCACCGTTTAGAGGCCATTTTTCCCCGCAAAGTGGGGGTTGGCCTTTTCGGGGACCGTGGTAGTTGTTGTTTTTTTTTTGGTCCCCTTTGAATTGCCACTGTGATAAATCAAAATGCTTAACACGTACCTTATTTCGAGAATATTATACCTGTACTTCAATCCTCCATAACGCTAACCTAATCACAAACATCCTTATGTGTCGTAGTCACTAGGGATTAAATGAATGGGTGAACATGTTGACAAAGAAGACAATTAGGAAATGCAGATTGCATACTCCATTTGTCCATGAGTGAGCCAGTTGGCTTTTATCGACTTTCCAAAAAAAAAAAGGTTATTCTCTGGAGACTCGCTCATTTTCCTAATGTTTGAGTCCAAATCCTTAATACTGCTGCCCTCAGTCAACTATTAAGATACTACCTCTAGGATTTTGTCCCATGTGCCAAATAGAGATGCGGTTTGGTTAGATTTAGGTTTTAAAGATGGAGTGGATCGATAAAGTTTATGATCTGTCAGAGTGTGAATTTAAACAGAGAGGAAGTGAGTGAGGACTCTGGAAAAGTATAAGAAGACCAGTGGAGTTACATTCTAAAGAAAGAGGCCAGAGTGCACAAAGCGGGTGGAATGATGCACTGGTCATGGTGGTAGATATGGGGTTCATGGTAGTAACTGCTGCTGAAGAGTGATTCGTGATCCCATTGTGTCATTCACACTTTGTCCTGCACTTGTCCTGTGCCCCTGAATCAAGTCCTCTGCATACATTGCATGCGCTGCCACCAGCATGCACTTCTACCTGATCACTTGCTGGGTATTACTTTGCTACTCGGTGGTTCCCAGTGGCAGACCTCCCTCTGTTGCAATTTAATATAACCTTGGGGCTGGTATTCTTCCAAGTTCCTGAGGGGTTCGAGTGTCCACTGGCTTTGCTCATCTTGCATTCATACTCACCTGGACTTCTTGTAAACTGAGAGAGAATTTCCAAACCTTCAATCTCTCTCCTTTGCACACCGAAGACTCTCCATCAGTACACATTTCAATTCCTGATGGTGCTATGAAAAAAAACCCCCCACCCACATACTGGCACAAAATTGGTACCACCTCCTCCAGCACCCCTCTGTATTTGTACAAGTGTGTCTGTGTGTGTGTGTTTTTTTTGTATGTGTACAAGGAGGTCTGTATGTTTTGATACTGCCTTGTATTTTTATGCCTCTGCCAACGAAGTCGCCGGAGGCATTATTTTTTGGGGTTGTCCATCCAGTTGTCTGTCCGTCCATCCGTGTTGTTACCGCGATAACCTGAGAACGGCTGAAGGGATTTGAATCAAAATTAGATCAAGATGTAAAGTATGCAAGTCTGCACTCTGATGTAAAGATGAACTGATGATATTTTGGGGGCAAGAGGTCAAAGGTCAGAGGTCATGTTAGGTAGAAATCCTATTTCTGTGATAACTTGTGAACCAGGGATGGGATTTATTTTATTTTATTTTTACCAAAGTTGGTACAATAATGTATTTTGATGTAAAGATGAACTGATTTGATGTGGGGTCAAGATGACAAAGGACAAAGTTTGTAATGGGTTTTTGTTACCTCGATAATATAACAGCTGAAACAGCTGTTATATTATCTGCGTAGAGTACAGTCTGTCAGTATGGCCTGAACGGAACTAAATGAAAGGTCTGTTCCTTGAAATGGAAATGAATGTAGAAGAATGTGATGGAAATGAATGTAGAAGAATGTGATGGAAATGAATGTAGAAGGAAGTAGAGGATGGGGAAGACCGAGAAAGACTTGGCTAAAGATGGTGGAAGAAGAAATGTGGGCAAGGGGGTTAACAAGGAGAGATGTAGAAAATAGGGCAAAATGGAGAAGATTGTCATGGGGACCGCAAGGCTAACCCCCGCTCTAGCAGGGAAAATGGCCTTAAAATGCCTGTTGTTAATATAACAGCTGAAGAGAACTAAGTCAAACTTGTTAAAGTATGTATAATGATGTAAAGATAAACAGATTCGATTATGGGGTGAAGAGGTCAAAGGGCACAGGTGCCGTTAGGTAAAAATTATGTCACTGCGCTAACTTGTGAACCAGTGATGGGATTTTGTCCAAACTTGGTGCAAGTATATATTTATGATGCAAAGATGAACTGATTCGATTTTGGCACCAAAGGTCAGAGGTCATGTCAGGTAAAAATGTGATACTTGAGAACAGCTGAAGTAATTTAAATCAAACTTTGTACAAGTATGAGGTGTGATCAAAAAGTTTGAACGTTGGAATAAAATCATTTCATTAAACATTACATCATTAAGCTCCTTCAAATTACTCCACTCCCGTACTTGTACACACTTGTTCCACCGTTCCTGTCACTGTCACTGTTGGAAACATTTCTGGACGTTTTAACACAAGTGGAGAAGGTCTGTAAAGTTTTACTTGATGTCTTCTATTGTGTCAAATTCCTTCTCTTTCATCATTTGTTTCAATTTCGGGAACAGCCAGAAGTTGCATGGTGGCAAGTCAGGCAAATAAGGCGGATGGAGGACAACAAGAATGTTTTTTTTTTTTGCCGCCAAAAGTTGTTGGATATAGAGCGCCTGACGTGTGGCAGGGCACGCTGTCGTGATGGAGGAGGCCTCCATTTTCCATTCCATTCCATTCTTCCATTTTTTCAGGGCCTTTTCCATCTGACTGCCTCTTGAAAACGTTTCATAACTTCGACGTAGAAAGCCACATTAGCGGTAGCACCCTTGGGAAGAAATTCTGCATGAACCATTCCTTCCATGTCGATGAACACAATACGCATGACTTTCATTTGCGATCTTCACTGACATGCCTTTTTCGGTCTCGCTGATGCGGGTGTCTTCCACTGGGAGCTCTGTGCCTTAGTTTCTGGGTCATACCCATAAACACACGACTCATAATCCGTTATCACCTGGGGTAAGAATGTTAGATCCAGAACACATCAATCAAACAAGTTGGATGAAATTAAGACACAATTTTCTTTTTGGTCATCTGTGAGGATACGTGGAACGTACTTTGCACTCACATCTCATGCTCAAATCGTCTGTCAGTATGGCCTGAACGGAACTAAATGAAAGGTCTCTTCCTTGATTTCTCGAATGGTTAAATGTCGGATTGCTTGGACGACAGTGCTGACTTGAGCAATGTTTTCATCGGTTCGTGCTGTCGACGGACGACTGCTTCTTTCATCATCTTCCAGCGACTCATTTCCTCCCCGAAACATTTGAAACCACTTGAAAACAGCGTTCTTGGTCACAGCCTCATCTGCGTAGACTGTTTCGAGCATTTTGTGTGTTTCTGGAGACGTCTTGCCAAGTTTAAATCAAAATTTCATGTTTGCACGTTACTCAAACTTCGACATTTTCTACAAAAGTGCCAGATGCCACAAACACGTGCTCGCACAAAGCAATGCCCAGTACACTGCCGCATAGTACTAATGGTGTTGCGTGCTGGCAAGTGAGAGGGTTAACGAAACAAGCCCCGTCAACTGACCTCAACAATGTTCATGCGTTCATTAGTTGCGGCACCATTCACCAAACTTTTTCATCACACCTCGTATGTATAATGATGTAATAATGTGGGCGGATGCATATCGGTCGACATCGGGATGCTGAAGAGTGCCGTTCTAGTTTATGTTGTTAAAATTATTATACTTAGAGAAAGATTAGTTCAAGGTCGACATTATTATAGAAAATCAAAAGTTACTGGGTGGTTTATGAAACTGTCTAAAGCTATAACTTTCGTCGATATGAATTCCATTATAATCTTCTGCTACACATGCTTTGCTTGTCCAAATAAAGTGGTTTTGCTTTGATGCAATCTGCATATAATTGACGTATTTACCATTCATAAATATAATATCACCGAGCTGGGGCATTTTATTTCACCTGCTGTTTCGAGGGAGAAATCTGAAAGTCAAATAGTCTTTTTAACATAATTTTCAGCATTCAAATGAAAGTGGTATTTTCAAGATGGTTTAACTTAACTGATGTTTTTCTGGATGCAAATCAGACTCGAAAATATAGGAAATACGAGAAATGTCCATGGATGAGAGGTGTCGAGTTCATACAAATTCCTGTTAATACAAAGGAGTGGCGTCAGTGGATATAACACACACACACACACACACACACACACACACACACACACACACACACACACACACACACACACACACACACACACACACACACACACACACACACACACACTTCTCCTTTCAGCAACAGATGCAAAATAGTAGAATTTCTCCTGTGGCCCTGGAAACGAGCAAAAATATATGCAGTCGGACCTCGACATTCACGATCCCAACATTCACGGACCCGGCGTATTCGCGGTTCATAACATGCCACCTGCTTCTACATTGAGGACAGCCACAGATCATTCCACAAAGGTCACAGCAAGTCTGTCTACTCTCTGAAGAGCCAGAAAACAACATCTGTTTAATCTCAAGAATGAGCTTTCAAACTTCTCTCCCTCCTCTAAAACCTGGTGGCACCTTCTTAAGACTTGCACCCTCCACCAACTCCGTGCTTTGTACCCCCTCAGGTATCTGCAGGATGTATGCGGTCCAGCAACAACCCCCTTCTAGTGAAACTGCCTAAATCCGAAACCATTGTTTACCTACACTCATTTATTCCTCCTTCTCCCACCTGTGAAACCACCTTCCATACTCTGTTCAATCTCACTCTTCCCTCCAGATCTTCAAGACAGCTGTTCACCACCATCTCAAGTCAATCCCCATCGAAAATCATGATTTACTTCTGCACCTCCACTCCTCCCAAAAATTTTGCATATGTATCCATCTTGTCCACCTTTTGCGTTTTCTCTTACCCCTCATCGTTACCTGCATCCTTTGTCCGTCTTCGTCTATTTTCTCCCCCCGCCCTGCTGTTGGCATTTCCACTTTCTCCTGCTGTTCCCTTTGTTATGTTGTCCTGATTTGTTATGTGTCATAGCTCTTCCACGAGCCGAGACAATGTAATAAAAAAAATTAATCCCCCATTCTTTCCTGCTCTTGCTTTCCTGCTTTCCCACTCTTGCTCATACTCTTTCTGCTCTGTTCATTTGATCATCCTCTCTGGGTCAGTCTGGCAAACACTCCCATCCACTTCCTAAACAAACCACTTTAAGAGATAATCACTCAAACTTTAGGGCCTCACTATTAGCCATAATCTTTCTTGGGCAGACCATATTTCCAAAATGCCCTCCAAAGCCAGCCACCGACTGGGCATCCTTCATCATGCAAGGTCTTTCCTTGGCTAGTCTGAACTTTTGACAACTGACAAAGCCTTCATTTGCAGCCATCAGAGTACTGCTCCTTTGGGTTTTAGCCGTTGCCACACACTTTTCCCTTCTTGATGCCGTAGAATGCAAGGCCTTCAAAACCATTGGGATCTCCCACGATGAAGGGGAATGTCTAAGCCTGTTACTTTTGCATCATAGGCATGTTTGTGGCATCTTGGTATTCTACCCCCTCCTTTTTTGTCTTCCACACATCTCTCTCTTGGCTCTGTCCCTCCAAGGTTTTTGCAGGGTGCACCCAGTCTGCCAGTAACCCCCTTATTGTTAAACTCCCAAAATCCAGGCTCACTGCTCACCTCCACTCATTTGTTCCTCTTTTCTCTTGCCTATGGAACCAACTTCCCCAGCCTGAGCAAGACCCATTCATCCATCCAGGGCTTCAAGGCAGCTGTTCACCACCAGCTCACCACCACTTCCCCTCGCCCCTTTCATTTGTTAGTTGTCGGTTCTTTTGTTCCTTTTCTTTTTCATCATCACCTTCCCCTTCCTCGTCTTGCTGTTTCATTCAGATTTTGTGCAGCTTGTTTCCCCCTCATGTATCCTTATCCCCCTCAGCTTGATCTCACTCTCATTTCTACCCTGCTGTTAGTGTATTACCCCCTTTCCACTTTTCCCTCCCATTCTGCTCTAGTTCTTCCACGAGCCTCAATTATGTGTACAAAAACCCCTTAGCCATTTGAGGCACCATTACCTTCGTCTGGCAATTGAGCTAGTGAATGAACCATGGAAGAGCCCTTGTGAATAGTTTGCAACAGGTCAGGTTTCATGGTCCTGACCTGGTCCTGACCATCAAACCTCACATGAGTGGTGGAAAGCTGTCGGGGCTCATGATGATATTCCCCACTAGCTCTCTGTATCTACAGACACGAATTTTGGTGAGATTGAAATTTTGATATGGTAATGAGTTCGAACACTTCATTGACAGTTCTCCAGTGTCATTTTCTTGCAAAATTGCACAAATCATTACAGCAAATCTGTCGTTAAAAGTGATTTTTTTAAATGCACAAACATTTATTGTTATTATTTTTGCAAATTTGTGCTTCTTTTTGAATCCCACTGCTGTGATATAAATTCTCATGCATCAGATGTCTTGGAGCTTGGAGCCAAGGAATTCAATGAGCTGCAAGAAGTCGTGTGCTTCTGTAGCCAATGCATTTTATAATTTACGGGAGACTTTCTGAAAGGAAGATTGCATATTATTCATTGCGGCTCAGTGAATCATGCATGATTGTGTTCAGAGTGGTGGAAAACCTCAATATAATAGTGGATCACAATGCTTGGAATACATGTCTTTATTTCGACTTTGTGATTGCCAGCAAGTTCACTTTCTGAAATAACTGTTCAGAAACATTTGTCGCCCTGACACTCGCTTTTTCTTTTGCACAGAACGACGCCGTCAATCTAGCAGATTTTACGCCCGAGATGTTCAGAAGATTCATCAAACATCTCTGCCCGCGGCCCGAGATCGATACGATATTTTCTGAAATGTAAGGCTCCTCTTGAAATGTCTGATGATTCGCTTAACTAAAGCAGAGAGATCATGCTGTTGTGCCATGCCGTCGGTTACTTGAGCTGATTGATGTCTTTGAGTGTTCCTTGCAGGTGTGGATGTGAGTATTCATTTGAAGCTCATGAAAAGAACAACGAAAATGTTTTATATGAGTTGCATTACGTTTGAGATTTTTTTGGATTATGTTGCATCACATTTTTTATTGCATTACGTAGGAGATTAAATAACTAGTATCAAACACGTGATTTGCTACATGCGACCTTGGTGTGCAGAACACAAGAACTAGCAACGCACCATCATTAATACATGTCTGTATATAGCACCAAGCAGATGGCACACAAAATTGTGCCAAGGGTTTTGGATAAGACACTATATTCTGAGAACTGCATGCCTTGTGTCATAATGTCCTTGGGGGTGTTCATATGCAACATAATGACAAGTGAACAAGTGGGGTTCTAATTGTGTTTGATAAGTATAATTCAGGGATCGGGATAGGAGGAATAGGAGGATGGGTTGAGGAGAAGTGGGAAGAGTGGATGAAATTCAACATATTTACCTCTGCCTACAAAGGTGGATGGAGGTTATGTTTTCATCCCTGTCTGTTTGGCTGTCTGTCTGTTTGTCTGTTTGTGAACAAGATATCTCAAAGTTGTAGACTGATTCGGATGAAATTTGGTGGAGAGGTACTGTATGTGACAGACGAAATGATTCGATTTTGGTGACTATCCGTATTCGGATCCGGCTGGTAGAATTTTTAAAAGTGATTCTTCACCATTGGGATATAGAGCCAAAAACGATACATAGCAGGATATCTCAAAAGATTGTGGATGGATTTGCACAAAACTTCGTGGAGAGGTTGCGTATGTGACAAAGAAGAATTGATTCTATTTTGGTGAAGATCTGAAAGTGGATTCGGATGCGAGAGTTATTTAATTTTTTTAAAGTGATTCTTCACCATTGACAGATCAGGTGAAAAGCGATGTATAACATATTTTTAAAGTTGTGGACGAGTTATGACTAAACTTGGTGGATGAGTTGGTTAGGTGACAACCACAAGCCGATTCTATTTTGGTTCAGGTCCGAATTCATATCTGGCCTATCAGTAAGATACAAAAAAAACTTCAGCCTTGTGGAGGTATGCGCTCTACCGACTGCCGTTCTTGATTTCTATGTAAGATATTGCTTTGGGGCAAGTCTACATGCTAGCAAACACCATGGATGATCTTACTCAGTGGCCGGACACCTGTGGCATTTCTACAGTACCTGTATAACTTGTCTGACTAAAGCCAGAAATGCAAATATACTTTTGGCTGGCCTGCAAGCAATTACAAAATCAGTACAGTATGATTTGTACCCACAATTCCATTATAGTCTAGTAGGAAGACTAGGTCCCCCTGCACCCCCCGGAGATATACTTCTAATCAGTGTTTCTAGATTGGAAAAAATGTGTAGAAAATGACTAGCTATGGCCCCAAGCTGAAAAAATGTCCCACATACCATTTTTATGCAAATTACTGCTGCAAATTTTATGCAAAATTATGCAAATTTTATGCAAATTTTTGATGAGGAGTAGAGTTGAGGGGTCTTTGAGGGCTTCATCGAGGTGCTCTCGGTTGCAAGACTGGGTCATTCTGAGAAGCACAGCAGGGTCAGAGATCATGATGTTCTCCTCCTCAGTGAATCTCTCCATCAACAGCCTCTCCATTGCCTCACACACTGTTTTGAGGCAAAAGAGGGACTTTGCGTAGGCCTTTCCACTGAGAACACCTTTGAGAGATCCACTTGTTACTAGTTGTGCCTCAAAGAGAATCTCTGCATATCCAGAACCACGCATCTTGTGTCCAGTGAGCATCCCGATGTAGTTCATGGATGTGTGGAAGGGTCCAATCGTTACTACATGACTAGCAAATTCATTTGGCCAGCGCCAGATGATGGGAAGGGCTTTCATGCAGACACCCAGATCAAATGTATTCAGGACCCATCTCTGACCCACCTCAGCAGTTGCTGCCTCGGAACGCTTCAGTAGCTCACGAACAACTGCGTTGTCTGTGATCGGTTGGTGGATAGGCGTGCAGTAGTCGACTGTTGATTTGCTGGGTGGGGGAGAACCAGTTGCAGAGGTGAAACCCCCTAGCCCAGGCACAGGCTGCAGGCCATTGCCATGCCATGCAGGCACCAGGCACAGACCGATCACAGACAACGCAGTTGTTCGTGAGCTACTGAAGCGTTCCGAGGCAGCAACTGCTGAGGTGGGTCAGAGATGGGTCCTGAATACATTTGATCTGGGTGTCTGCATGAAAGCCCTTCCCATCATCTGGCGCTGGCCAAATGAATTTGCTAGTCATGTAGTAACGATTGGACCCTTCCACACATCCATGAACTACATCGGGATGCTCACTGGACACAAGATGCGTGGTTCTGGATATGCAGAGATTCTCTTTGAGGCACAACTAGTAACAAGTGGATCTCTCAAAGGTGTTCTCAGTGGAAAGGCCTACGCAAAGTCCCTCTTTTGCCTCAAAACAGTGTGTGAGGCAATGGAGAGGCTGTTGATGGAGAGATTCACTGAGGAGGAGAACATCATGATCTCTGACCCTGCTGTGCTTCTCAGAATGACCCAGTCTTGCAACCGAGAGCACCTCGATGAAGCCCTCAAAGACCCCTCAACTCTACTCCTCATCAAAAATTTGCATAAAATTTGCATAATTTTGCATAAAATTTGCAGCAGTAATTTGCATAAAAATGGTATGTGGGACATTTTTTCAGCTTGGGGCCATAGCTAGTCATTTTCTACACATTTTTTCCAATCTAGAAACACTGATTAGAAGTATATCTCCGGGGGGTGCAGGGGGACCTAGTCTTCCTACTAGACTATTATGTCTGGTAATGTTTGGTGGTTTTCACAGTGCCGGATCCCTCATCTCCAGCATCCCAGCAATACATTTTATCTCCAGCCAGAAGTAACACTGGCTTGTTGCCTTTGGGTCTAGCTTATGATAATGAAATTGTGAAAGAAAGCTTGATATTGATTGTTGATACAATTATGTGGTATCGAAAAATTTATGATACCACACCTGAATATTCCCATCCAGGGGGGCCAAAAACCGTCCATATCTGACACTGGAACAGTTCACAGAGTTTATTAACAACCGCCAAAGAGACCCTCGCCTCAATGAGATCCTCTATCCACCACTGAAGCCAGCTCAGGTGCAACAACTGGTGGAGAAGTATGAACGGAATGAGACTTTCGCCCAGAAAGGTGAGCTTTGATAAACCACAAGGTATATTTTACTTGAAACTACAGCAGGTCTCTGACCAGTTTCCTGCCCTCACACCCTCGGCTTGCTTAACTTCGATAGCACTTTCTTTCAAGTGGCAGATACAACGTACCCCATTAAACAAGTTAAAATATGAAGGAGGTGCCCTTTTCTCTGACATCTCATCCACATTGTGACATAGCTTTTGCAACAGCATTGTATAGTAGCTTGTATTGCTATTTATTAGTGCTGGGCCAATTAGGAAATTTGACTGTAACCAATAACCGATTAGATAAAAAAAATAATCTACAGATTATGCTACTGATTCTGATAATAGATTAATTAAATAATGACATCATTGCGCACACATGAAGTGTATACCGTGCTGGATCGGTGCCGTGACTGCGATTGTCGGATTGACGTTATTGAGTGGCTGAGAAGCAATACATTTAAAATCCCTCTCTAATCGAATGGTGTACCGTATCGAACGGTACAGCTACCTGTCATTCTTAAATGAATGATGAGCTGCTGTGTACTCATTCAATAAGCTATTGAGGATATAAAATGAAACGTTTCATACTTGTCTGGTCATGTGAAAAGCAAGTTTTATACAAAATACAGTACAGGGCATCCTCGGGTTATAAAGGGATTCCGTTCTGAACAATCGTTCATACAGTAAGTAAATCGATTGGCCAACGTTTGATCAAGATTGAAAATCAGAAAATAATGCTGGACTTCGGAATCATGCAGCAAAACGTTAATATTCATCCTTATGAAGCAGCATTTGCATGGTACGAAGGAAGGAAGGAAGGAAGGAGGCCAGCGCACCAGGAAGTGGAAAATGCAGTATGAACTTTTAACTTATCGTTAAGATAACGTGTTACAGTGCATTCAGAAAGTATTCAGACCCCTTCACTTTTTCACATTTTGTTATGTTGCAGCCTTATGCTGAAATCGTTTAAATTCATTTTTTCCCTCATCAATCTACACTCAATACCCCATAATGACAAAGAGAAAACAGGATTTTAGAAAGTTTTGCAAATTTATTAAAAAGAAAAAACTAAAATATCATATTGACATAAGTATTCAGACCCTTTGCTATGACACTTGAAATTTAGCTCAGGTGCCTCCCATTTCTCTTGATCATCTTTGAGATATTTCCACACCTTGATTGGAGTCCACCTGTGGTAAATTCAATTGATTGGACATGATTTGGAAAGGCACACACCTGTCTATATAAGGTCTCACAGCTGACGATGCATATCAGAGCAAAAACCAAGCCATGAGGTCGAAGGAACTGCTTGCAGAGCCCAGAGACAGGATTGTGTCGAGGAACAGATCTGGGGAAGCCTACAAAAAAATTTCTGCTGCATTGAAGGTTCCCAAGAGCACAGTGGCCTCCATAATTCTTAAATGGAAGAAGTTTGGAACAACCAGGACTCTTCCTAGAGCTGGCCGCCCAGCCAAACTGAGCAATCGAGGGAGAAGGGCCTTGGTAAGAGAGGTGACCAAGAACCCGATGGTCACTCTGGCTGAGCTCCAGAGATCCTGTGTGGAGATGGGAGAAACTTCCAGAAGGACAACTATCACGGCAACACTCCACCGACCTGGGCTTTATGGCAGAGTGGCCAGACGGAAGCCTCTCCTCAGTGAAAGACACATGAAAGCCCGCTTGGAGTTTGCAAAAAAGCACCTAAAGGACTCTCAGACTGTGAGAAACAAGATTCTGTGGGCTTTCCTTTGTGCTCGTGGCTTTTAAAAAAAGTAATATGGTGTAGCGGTTACCGGAAGCATGACACAATCACCTTGCACCGGCCGATGACGTAACCGGTGGGCGGTTACTTGCCCGGACTCGCCCGGGCGGACTCTCGATTTGCATACCATGCCCCGTTGAGAGGCGTGGCTGACTTATTTGCATACCACGCCCCGCCTGAGAGGCGTGGCTTTTGTGTGGTGAACTTTTGATATAAATTTCCGCCCGTGTTAACGGACTATTGAGTGCTTTTGAGTTCTTTCGAGTTGAGCTCGAATAAATAGCTCAGTGAAACTTCGTTCCTGGTGTCGTCCATTTTGCCCGGCTTTATCGTGCGAGCATAGCTCCACAATGGTAGTTTACATGAATCGGGTGTGATTTTGAAAGGTATGTGAAAGGTATTTATGATTTTGTTTCTCTTTGTGAGTTTGGAAGCAAAATAAATTCGATAACACACAATTTCTGAGCCGTTTGCCATATTAACATGTTTTCCAAATTACCGAGCCAAATGTTACTCCCCGTCACACAATGATTGCGAGCTGTTTATAAACAATAGTGTTTATGCACATCTGCTTGTGTTGTTAGCCCGGCTCCTGCTGCACAGCAGGATACAGGGTTTTGCAATCACTTCTGCGTTTCTGTGTGTCTGTGTCTGTGTCTGTCTGTCTGTCTGTCTGTCTGTCTTGGCTGTAACGTTTTTACCATTTGAGTTTTATCATCACATTTTCAACAAAGCTTTGTTATGATAATAGGGAGAAGTCAAGTTAATAATTTTGTTTAAAGGTTAAAGGTCAGCCTCACGTAAAATCATAAATTTTCATCTAATTGACCTGAAATTTGAAATTACCATTTGAGTTTTGTCATTAAATTTTCAACAAAGCTTTATTATGAGAATATGGAGAAGGCAAATTGATAATTTGGTCAAAAATTCAAATGGTCAAAGTTCAGTGTCGCATAAAATCACCAATTTTCACCCGATTGACCTGAAATTTAAAGAATTTGCATATCGGGTCACTGTATTGGTTCACTAATCAAAAGATAGGAGTCGATTGTTTTTTGTTTTTTAAAATAAAAGTGTTGTAAAAAGTCAAATCCACAACATTGTCCCATTGATAGGTTTAATGCAAATTCGATCTCTGGCAACACCTGTAAAAATACGATCATGCAATATATCAGGATTATATAATCAAGGAGAAGTCCAGCAATTAACAATCAGTGCAAGCAAGCCTGGATCATCTAAAGATACGCACCATTCGAGTCTACGCTGTCACAGATTATATGTCACAGGAATGATCCGGAGCGATGGTCGTCCGAGTTCTTATAGACGCCTCTCAGTGGTTGGAGAGAGCATAACACTTGGGTTCAACTTTGGTACAATTTCATTACATTCTCCCCGCCGTTAAAACTACACTTCCGCTCAGGCAGGAATCAAGCACGCAGCAGCATAATAGTAGGGGCAGCAATTGTCCGTCCATGTCAGTCGGTCCATCCGTAGCGATCGGGGCGACGAATCTCCCTTCCGGCACGGGTCTGGAAACTACCGGGTGCTACATCCCCAAGACCAGAGTCCCCAGCGTCGGAGTAGCCGCCTAAGTCAGGTGATGGAGGTGGCACCACAGAGCCTACAGGTTGGGGTGCGTTTAGCGGTGAGATGGCCGGCAGATACTCCACAGGCAGAGCAATGGGAGAGTCCATGGACTCTTAAATTGGTTCGTCAATTTCCCTGCAAGGGGCCAGGTGGCGTACGGAGACAGTTGACTCGCATCCATCAGACATCAACACACGAGCATGCTCGGGATTAGCCTGGAGTACTTGCACCTTATCCACTCGTGGATCATACTTACTCATGCGAACAGCACTTTTGAGGAAAGCCGGTCCCGGCTCTGCAAGCCAACTAGGTAAAGATCGGGTACTACCCGAACTCCTCGGGTGATGAAACATCCGTTCGTGGGGAGTTTGATTGGTAGCCGTACACAGTAAAGTCCTGATCGAGTTCAGTGCCACAGGTAGCGACCAAGCCCATTTGTCTAGGCCTCGGCTGAGGGACTTAAGGCTCAGCGTAACGGCTCTCCATATAATACCATTGAAGCGTTCGACCTGTCCATTCGCTTCTGGCCTATACGGAGTGGTATAGCTAGAAGCGACATTATGCTGGAGTAAGAAGTTCCTCACTTCCTGGGACAGGAACACCGCACCTCGATCGGTGTGCACGTAGGCCGGATTCCCAAACATAGAAAACAAGTTCTGCAGGCACCGGATAACCGTGGCGGCTGTCATATTACGCACGGGAAAGCAAAAGGGAATCTCGAGAACTCATCAACGATTGTGAGCAGGTAACGAGAGTTACTCGAAGCCGGTGACGCTGGCAGTGGCCCTTTGAAATCCATCGCCAATCTCTCCCACGGCCTAGTAGCTCTGACCAGCGTTCCCATAGGAGGGTTGTAGAAGCGCGGTTTGAGTTCAGTTTGTGCGAGCAGAGTAACGACATTTAGCCTCATTCATAGTGAAACGATACCTCTGCGCGACCTCGAGGAAGCGCTTCAGATTAGCATCATGATGTCCCTGGTCATACCCGCAAACCGCGAGATTATCCAGATAAACAAAGACATCGGTCAAGTTCTCCTTAGCGATGGGGTCGTCCATAGCCCTCTGAAAACAAGGGACCCCGTTCGTGACCCCAAAAGGTAGCCGGGTGAACTGGTATAACCTCTGACCAGATTCAAATGCTGTGTAGATGCGATCTGCCTCGGAGATGGGGATTTGATGATACGCAGTACGCAGATCGAGAGTGCTATAGACCGAATACTGTGCCACCTGTCGAACCAGGGAGTCCATTCCCGGGAGTGGGTAGGGATCCAGCTGTGTAAACCGATTAATAGTCTGCGAATAGTCGATTACCATGCGTTTGTGATGCGATTCGCTTCGTACCACCAGAACTTGGGCCTGCCATGGCGACCGACTAGGTTATATGATACCTTCCTTTAGTAGCAGGGCCGTTTCTTCCGCAATGAAGTGCGCGTCAGCTCGTGAGTAGCGTCGCGATTTAACCGCGACAGGTGTACAGTCCGTGGTCATATTGGGGAACAGCGACAGTGGCTCAATTTCCATCCCTGCAAGAGCACACACAGCAAGAGTATCAGTACCACCAAATTCCATTTCCAAACGTCCATGTCGCTTGAGAAAATCATGTCCGAGCAAAACTTCTGCACATAATGCTGGTAAGACTATTAGATGCACAGCCGGAAACATTCGACCCTTAATCACAAGCATCAGTCGAAATTCCCCTTTTGTGCTAAGCCATAGCCCCTGAGAGGCCATAAAGATTCGGCGTCTTGTCCCAAGTATCGGCCATCCATGTTTCTGCACAAGTCGAAAATCAACATAACTATCCGTGGATCCCGGGTCGATCAAAGCATTAGCAAAAATTCCCTCGATCATGAGTGGGATTATAGCACGAGCCAGGCCAGGTGGACCTGTAGTTATTGAGTCGTCAAGGTGAGGCGCTCGTGCCTCGCGTGTGGAACAAACCCCAGCTAAAGTCTTTCGTGCCGTTGAAGTCATCTGTAGGCCAGTCGTGCCGCCTCCAGAGGGCGCACGTGCCACGCGTGAAGTTTCCAGCTTTCGTGCCGTTGAAGTAGCTTGTAGATCATACGTGCAGCCTCCGGAGGGCGCTCGTGCCACGCGCGGAGTTTCAAAGCCAGCATTAACCGATCAGGTGGCCGATCCCGGAAGTTGGCAGGGTGTCGGAAGAAAGCCGGCCAAGGACGGTCGCACCGCGTACTGAAGTGTTTGCGCCACTTGTTTAGTCGGCGCGGTGAGTCTCACCAAGGTCGAGCTCTCAGCTCGGGCCCCACGGAAAGGGGCGATCCCCATCAAAGTCGGGCGAGGCGCGCCGCGCGCCGTTCGGACCGCTGGCTCGGAGATAAGCACATTCATCGTCGAGCGGGCTCGTTTGCCCCGCGACGCTCCGCAAACTTTTGCAAAATGTCCCGTCTTTGAGCACAAATGACACTTCGCATCTTTAGCAGGGCAAACAGACCTGGGATGATCCCGATTCCCACAGAAATAGCACGTAGCGTTACTTCCGGACCTGGGTCCAGCTGCAGCGGCCACCGTCAAGCCCAGATCGGGATCCTCGGGAGTGGCCGTGGTCTCCGATTCCGGCGGAGGTGTCGAGGCTGCATCCACGACCTCGGCGGTAGCTCTCTCTGGTCGAGTCTGTCGAGATGTCCCCGCAGTGACGTATGGGCGTTCATACGCGTCGGATTGTTCCCGTGCTTCGGTGTACACGTGAGATAGCAGGAGTGCTTCGGCTAGTGTCAAATTGGCTTCTTCAAGTAGTCTGTTTGACGACCGGTGACCTAAGTCCTGCGACGAAAGAATCGCGAACAAGGTCATCACAAACTTGTTCATGAGTGCATACCACAGGGGTACTCTCCTTCAGTAGGCGTCGGAGGTCTTGAGCAAATTGATCTAAAGTCTCCGTGGACTGTTGTCGTCGCGTCGCAAGCAAATGTCGTGAATAGACCACGCTTCGTATTTTTATGTAAATATGCTTCAGCTCAGCCACAGCTGCATCGAATGTCCCACATAGTTCAATTGACATGTACACGGTATGGTGCACCTTTGATTGCAGCACTTCGAGTTTTGTTTCTTCGGAGACGGGCGCCTGAGCCTTGAACTGGTTATCCAAGATTTTCAGCCAATGTGTCAGTTCGGCGGCCACGTCCTCCGCCTGAGGATCAGCTGCGAAGATCGGCACTTGGATCATCTTATGAGTCATGTCAGTCTCGTTCGTGTCCCGTTCTCGTTCAAGATGAAGATAAGAATTCGCATTAATTGTTGTAAAAAGTCAAATCCACAACATTGTCCTAATGGTAGGTTTAATGCAAATTTGATCTCTGGCAACACCTGTAAAAATACGATCATGCAATATATCAGGATTATATAATCAAGGAGAAGTCCAGCAATTAACAATCAGTGCAAGCAAGCCTGGATCATCGAAATATACGCACCATTCGAGTCTACGCCGTCACAGATTATATGTCACAGGAATGACCCGGAGCGATGGTCATCCGAGTTCTTATAGACGCCTCTCAGTGGTTGGAGAGAGCATAACACCTGGGTTCAACTTAGGTACAATTTCATTACAAAAAGGTCAAAGGTCAAGGCTGCATCAAATCATCAATTGTCTTTTTTTTAATTTTTTTTTTACTGTTTTCATTATTTTGAGCATACGGAATAAACTTCCGTATTAATAATCATACGGAATAAAAGAATTTCATAAATGTCTGAACTCATTTTCCTTTCAAAATGGAGAAGGTTGTCATGGGGACCGCAAGGCTAACCCCCGCTCTAGCAGGGGAAATGGCCTTAAAATGCATGTTGTTGTTGAGCATACGGAAGAAGGAGAGGATGTCTCAATACTGGAAGCAGATGATCAAATGGAAGCAGATCTCAAATGGAAGCAGATGGGCTTTGCATTTTCAGATGCTTTCTTGTTTTTTTTCATTTACTTATTGAAGTTCGTTCTAAACAAAGGTGAAAGCTACTCAAGGTTTTTCAATTGTATGTGATGAAACTTTAATCGGTAATCTGCACTCTGCACTGACTCCATTCTGCCGGTGCATGTTACCCAAAAATTGCCGATATCTGCCTATTCCGATTACCAGCAACGATATCGGTCGGCCAAGCACTACTATTTATCCTATTTCAATTCATTTCACATGTGGACACTAAAAGGTCTCAATAGTGAGCTTTTCTCAGTCTCCACAGCTGTTCTTATTTTTCTCAGTTTTCCATATTTTGAGCCTTGGCCATATTTCTTACTTGCCCACTTGCTCCACCTGCAGTACATTTTAATGTTCTGATGGAATAATGTCACATTTATAAATGACAATGCTGCTTTGCCTTTGCATACTGTGGGTTGACATCACAACAAAAATTTTCAAACAGGAAAACTGTAGATGACAACTGCTGCAGGACACTTGCAGAGATTAGTTTGTGAGGATGATGTGAATGAACAGTCACTTTGAATGGGCCCTTTGCCTACAAAGCAGAATAAACTGATCCCTCTGTCCGCATCTTGCCACCCTGTTTTTACTGCCTCCTGGATACTGAAGTTTTCATCTGAGAACGTCGAAAAATGGTCCGATTTCAACACATTCTGAGTACCGTCTCTCAACAATCGTCAGATCTCCTGAACTGTAAACATGTGGTCAGGTTTTAACATATCCTGGATATCGCTGTCTGCTCACCAAGCTTTTTCCTTGTAGTATCAAAGGCCACCTTCATTCCTGACTCAGCAGCTTCATTAATTTGCACATGGAATCAGCATGTAGCTAACAATATCCTTTCATCTCCTCTTACAGTGGACCTCTTACATCCTCTTAGGCTGCAGTGCCCTAAAACACCATATTGAGCCCTGTTTTGTTACTCATATATATCTTGAATCTCCTGAAATACCCTCCCTTTCATTTCGCAGATAACTCTACATTGTACTGTTTCGTACCACATCTTAATCTTAATATCCGTTTGCAGTACGTGGCTGCTGGTTTGTATTCTTTCTGGAAGTGTGGCTATGCCACTGATGGTACGTTAGAGCAGGAATTTGAAATTTGCGCAGGTGTCGACGATAACTTGTCTCCTGTAGGATATTTAACGTACACAAACTAATGCTAGCAGATGGGACACCCATAATAACATGCATTCAAGGGATGGTGCACACCTTGATTAATCGCCCTGCAGGTGACCCATGGTGTCAGTTTATAACTAGGTTTAGATTAAAACCTTGGATAGACAGCTCAGAGATGAGTACACATACGTCTCGGCTATCCAGTCCATCTCCATCTCAATGACGGACAGGTATCCCTTGAATCCTCCCTTGCTGATCGACAAAGGATCAGATGCTGGGCTGATACATAGAACATGTCATTCAATCCAGGAAATTCTTACATTTCATTTTGTTTGTTTCTAAGGATTACTTGCGTACTCACCTATCAATTTCTTGATCAGTCACTGGAAGAAGTTCAGGCCCTCAAACTTCTGGTTCTCATCATTAGCCTTGACCTTTCCTGGGTAGACCATATGCCAAAGCTGGCTTCCAAATCCAGCCGTACATGGAATCGCCTCTGAGTAAATCTTAACTTCTCCTGGCCGATAAGGATCTTGTCTATAGCTTATTGGAGTACTGACTGATGCCCCCTTTGGGCTTATGCTCCCACTTCATACCTCTCACTTCTGGATGCTTTGGAATCATAATCTCTCCGCATCATTGGCATCTCCCACAAATATACAGATGCACAGGTCCTGTTGCTCTGCCATTGCATAAAGGTTGGTGGCCTCTTTTCTTTTCTTTTTTTTTCTTCTACTGCTTAAATTCTGGTCTTGCTTCTCCTACAGTTTCCGTTCTCTGCCTCTTAACAAGCGTACTGCTCCTTTGTTCTCCTTTTCTCCCACCTGTAGAACTGCTTCCCTGAGACAGTCCAATCTTTCTTCCCTCCAGGGCTCCCAAGACAAAATGAAAATATCTTGCCATGTTTCATCCCCATCTCTGAGCTATTCTACTCCCGTTACTTTCGGTTATGGTTTTTCTTTCACTTTCTCTTCTCTCTCATCTCTCTCTCTCTCTCCCTCTCCCTCTCCGTCTCCGTCTCCGTCTAGGTCTCTGTCTCTCTCTCTGTCTCTGTCTCTGTCTCTTTATCTGTCTGTCTCTGTCTCTTTCTCTGTCTCTGTCTCTGTCTCTTTATCTATCTCTGTCTCTGTCTCTGTCTCTTTCTCTTTCTCTGTCTCTGTCTCTTTCTCTGTCTCTGTCTCTTTATCTGTCTCTGTCTCTGTCTCTGTCTCTTTATCTGTCTCTGTCTCTTTCTCTGTCTCTGTCTCTGTCTCTTTATCTGTCTCTGTCTCTGTCTCTGTCTCTGTCTCTTTATCTGTCTCTGTCTCTTTCTCTGTATCTGTCTCTGTCTCTTTCTCTGTCTCTGTCTCTGTCTCTTTATCTGTCTCTTTATCTGTCTCTGTCTCTGTCTCTGTCTCTGTCTCTTTATCTGTCTCTGTCTCTTTATCTGTCTCTGTCTCTGTCTCTGTCTCTTTATCTGTCTCTGTCTCTGTCTCTTTCTCTGTCTCTGTCTCTGTCTCTGTCTCTGTCTCTGTCTCTGTCTCCATCTCTGTCTCTTTCTCTTTCTCTTTCTCTTTCTCTTCTTTATTTTCCTGTTAATTCATTGACCTTCTTTTTGTGTAAAATTGTTTCTTACCACCTTTCTTTTATCCATAACCTTTCAAACTTGTCTCCCTCCTCTAAAGAATTGGTGGCACATTCTCCCTCCTCTAAAACCATCACTTCAAGTAACACAACAGCCATAATCTTCTTCACTATGTCAGATTTATTAGCTTGCTTCCAATCAACAGCAACGCCATGGAATCCATCATCACAGTTTTTTTCTTGAACTCTTGATTATATATCTTGAACTTATAGGCCTCACCATCAGCCATGACATTTTCTGGGCCAAACACAAAGGAAAGCTGGCCTCCAAAGTCAGCCACAGTCTGAGCATCCCTTGTCGATCCAAGTCTTTCCTTGGAAAATTAGAGCTAATCAGTCTACATGGCCTTTGTGTGTAGCTCAATGGAATCCTGCTCTCTTCTTTAGGCTGGTGCACCAACATCACATCTGTCTCTCCTGGATTCTTATGGATTATAAAGCTTTCAAAATTATTGGCATCTCCCATGATGAGGAATCCATGAACCTGCCTTGCAGCACGAGGTCTGTTACTCTCCCATTAGAGGCAGGTTGGTCCCTCAGTCCTCCAACCCTCCCCAGCAACTCTAGGAGGCATGCGTTCTTTCATTAACCCCCTACTGGTTAAACGTCCAAAATGCAGGCTAACTGCACAATTAATCTCTCATTCTTCACTTCATCTGTCTATGGAGCAACCTTCCAGAATTTGTTCTGTCTCGCTATTCCCTCCAGTACTTCAAGCAAGCAATGCATCACCATCTCATGTAATGCATCCTCAATTCTGCCTCATGAACCCTATTTACCCACATTAACCTTTCTGAACTCAACCATTTTATTTACTAGTTTCAGTGTTTCCTCCCCTTCTCTCTCTCTCTTTTTTTTTTTTTGTATACAAGATCGAGGCTTGTGTAAGAGCATACATTAATCACAAAAAAAAAAACTAACGCGTAAAACATATGATAAAGGGAGCAGAAGACAAGATGGGGGGAGAGAGGAAAGCACACAAGTACAACAGTAGAGAAGAGGCACACAGGAAATCTGTGGCAGGGTGAGGGCTTTGGGGGAGGAGGCATGGGAAAGGGGAGGTGGGGGGGGAGGGAAGGGGAGGAGAGGTGTACGACACATGGACACTGCTAGAACTTTCAGGAAAGAAGTCGGTATTTCAAAAAAGTGGATCTGGGGTGAATTAACGGGGGTAGAAAAGATCAAGGTTTTGGACAGGGGAAGATAAGAAATGGTGGTGAACAGCTGTTTTAAAGACCTGGAGGGAGGAGTGGGATAGAAGAGAGTGAGGGAGTTTGTTCCAGAGGTGGGAGAAAAGAGGAATGAGTACTGACTCAATGAGTGAAGGTGAGCAGAGAGTCTTGATTTTGGCAGTTTCACCAGAAGAGGGTTGCTGGCAGATCTTGTGCAACCTGTAGGAATATTTGGGGGACAGAGCACAGACAGAGCTGGGGGAGCTAGGCCGGAGAGGGGTCGGTAGAAGACAGAAAGACCACCAACCTGCCTGCGGTAAGTGAGTGAAAGGCCCTCGGAGTTAGCTTCATCGCGGGAAATTCCAATGATTCTGAAAGCTTTGGTTTCAACAGTGTGAAGCCGAGCTAGGTATGAGGCTGGAGCACCAGTCAAGAGGGGAGAACAGTATTCCATTGAGTTGTGGATGAAAGCCTTGTATGTGGTGAGGGGCTCAGGTGTGGCAAGGAAGGAATTCGCACGACGGAGGATGCCCAGTCAGCAACTGGCTTTGGAGGCCAGCTTGGAAATGTGGTTTTCCCAGGAAAGATCATGGCAGATAGTGAGACCCAAAAGCTTGAGTGACAGAACTTCTTCAAGATCATTGTTCAGAAAGTAGATGGGAGGGTTGTCCAGTCGGTCTTTTCGGAGAGACATAGTAAGAGTTTGAGATTTGTCGGGATTGAAAGACATGTTGCACTTGTTTGACCAGTCTGTGATTTTGTCCAGGTCTGCAGAGAGTGAGGAGGCTGCAGACTGTGATCTGAGGGATGAGGAATGGAGCAACAGAGAGTGGAGTTATCAGCGAAGAGATGGAGAACTCCCTTGGGGAAAACTGCCTTGGGGAACTCCAGCCTGAACAGGAAGGGGAGATGAGAGAAATCAATTCAGGGCCACACGTTGACTACGACCAGAGAGGAAGTCCGCAGGCCATGCATGGAGATTTCCATGGATACCAGAAGAGGAGAGTTTGGTGAGCAGTGCAGGGTGCCAGACCGTATTGACGGCACATGATATGTCAAGGGAGACAGCTCTGATTTCCTGTTTGGCCTTAAGGACCTCCTTCCATTGTTGAGACAGCAGAAGCAGCATGTCCAGAGTAAAATGACATGGTCTGAATCCAAATTGATGATCCGAGATCAAGCCATTGGAGAAGAGGAAGGATTTGAGGTCAGATGCGATGATGGATTCCATGACCTTGCTGATTATTGGGAGCAGGCTGATTGGTCTGTAGTTGCAAGGATCTGCTTTTGCACCTTTTTTGTGTAAAGTGGTAATGTTGGCTGATTTCCAAGCAGATGGCAGATGACCTTGTGCAAAAGAGAGGGTGAAGATAACAGAGAGAGGGTGAGATGGAGCGGCAGAGCAGGATTTTAAGACCCGTGGGCTGATGCCGTCTGGTCCAGTTGCAGAATCAGAGTCGAGGTTTGACAAAAACTTATCCACCTTGTCAGGAGAGAAGGACACAGAGTCCAGGAGCAGCTGGGTTCGACTGGGTAAGGTGGGTACAGAGAGAGATGGGTTTGGGACACAAGATTTTGAGGCAAACGCAGAGTTGAGGCATTCAGCCTTTTCACGTGCCGTGTCAGCTGTGTAGCCGTTTGAGGTAAGGTAGGGGATGGAAGGGGAACAAACACCAGAAACAGATTTGACCAGACGCCACCAGGATTTGGAGGAGGGAGACAGGTTTGAGAGTTTAGTCTTGAGAGTAGAGAGATATTGTTTCCTGGCTCTCCTGAGGGTAGACACACACTTGTTCCAAGCTTTGTGAAAGGAACTGAGATTTCCTTCAGTTGGATTAGCCTTTCATGAGGTGAAGGCAAGTTGCTTCTTGGCAACTGCCTCACCACAAGCTTCAGTGTACCATGGACGGGAGGAAGGGTATGACAACTGAAGACGAGATGGGATAAATCTGTGCATGAGAGAGAGAGAGCAGTTTGCTTTGGAATAATTTCCAGGAATAGTTGATGTCAGAGGCACTAGAGATGGGAGACCAGTCCAGATGATTGATGGCTGTTTGAGCACAATGCCAGTCAGCCTGAGTGAAATGCCAGACTCATCGGCGCTGAGGAGGCTCTCTGAAAATGGCCAGAGAGATGTCCACTTTAACAAGCAAATGATCTGCAGAACCGCTTGGAGCAGAAGAAGAGCAGCAGACATGGTCTGAATGCAGGGAAGTTTGTCATAACCAAGTCTAGAAGAGAAGCTAATCCATTGACTGAGATCCGGTTCGGGAAATAGACAGATTGTGTCAGTCCCAGTGAGTCGCACAATGGAAATCCTCATATGAAATGTATGATATTAAATCCTTCCTCTTCTCCAATGGCCCCATCTCAGATCACCAATTAGGATTCAGACCAGGTCACTAGGCCTTGGACATGTTGATCATGTGCTCTCCCAATAATGTATGGATGCCCTCAATGTCAGACATGAGATCAAGGCCATCTCTCTCGACATATACTGTATCAAGCTTTTGATACAGTCTGATATCCCAAATTGTTCTCCAAACTCTCTGCTTATGTCATCCAAGGCCAACTCCACACATGGCTTACTGCCTTCCTCGACTCTTATAGACAACATGCGGCTCTCAAAAGAATACTTTCATCCCCTCTCCCTGTTAAGGCTAGAGTGCCCCAAGGCTGGAGTACCCCAGTGTTCTGGGCTCAGTCCTAGTCCTAATATTCATCAACGATCTATCTGACTCTCTAGAAAATCCCTTTGATCAATTTGCTGACATCTCCACCCTATGCCGTGACATCCCTCATCCTTCAGATATGCAGGCAGCAGCCTCTTCACTCTCTTCAGACCTTGAAAATAAATCACAAACAGGTCAAACACTTGGAATATGTTTTTCAATCCAGACAAATCTCATACTCTCACTCTCTTTCTCTGAAAGGGCCGTATGGCAAACCCTCCCATCTGTTTTCTTAACAATCTTCTTGAGGCAATTTAGTCATTCATACTTCTGGGTCTCACTATCAGCGATGATTTTATTGGTTAAAAACAAAATTTAAAGTTGGCCTCCAAAGCCATTTGCCAATTTGACATCCTCTGCCGTACAAAGTCCTTCATTGGCACACCTGAAGTACTATCCACCTTCCAAGGTCTTCATCCACAGCTTGATGGGGTGCTGCTTTCCGCTCTGGGCTGGTGCTTCTGCCTCATACCTTGCTCATCTTGACACCATGGAAACCAAGGCCTTCAAGATTATTGGAATCTTCTGTGATGAAGCTGTGTCTATGGGTCATTCACTTTCACATTGCAGACAGGTCCGCATGGTCCCTGTCTTCTTCTGCTTCCTTTCTGGTCTTGTATCCTCTACTCTTTCTGTGCTTTGTTCCCCCCATGTATCTGCAGGGTACACAGTTCACCATCAACCCCCTTCTGGTGAAACTTCCAAAATCCAGAATCACTGCTCACCTCTACTTATTCATTCTTCTTTTTTTCCCCCATCTGTGGAACCACCTTTCACATTCTCTTCAATCTTAGTCTTCCCTCCAGGCCTTCAGGACAGCTGTTCACCACCATCTCAGATTCCCCATCCAAAACCATGATCCTTTATTTTCCAATAACCCCTCCCCTCCCACCTCTAAACCCACCTCATTCCAAATTTCCAGTTTGTCCTTCCTGAGAGTTTGCTTCTGTACCCATCTTGTCCACACCATGTGTCTTCCCCTACCCCTCATTCCTCACCACATTATTTGTCCAAGTCTCTCCCTATTTTATCCTTGAACCTTGCTGTTGGTGCGGCCCCTCTCTCTATTGTTCCTTTTGTTCTGTTGCATCCTGATCCATTGTGTTCTAGCTCATCCATGAGCCTGTCTACAAAAAAAAAACACCTCGCTCTGTGACGTCTTGATTTTGGGTGCAGACAAAATTAATGGTGCATTAATTTTAAACACATATGGCCGAAATATAACCTCAATTGAAAGGAAACAGTTTGTCCATGCCCAGAATTGCACAATAGTTGGTTCCTCATTGCTGGTTGTACCCAATTATGTTGGGGAAACTGTGGTGCAATGGGACGCGGCATGCATTGAAGACAAGCCCTCAAAACATCTATTCTTGGCGAATGATATTAAGTGCCAACGCCTGAGCACTTAATATCATAGGCCAAGAATAACTGCTCCATGGGATGTCTAAATGCACCTTGTCTCCCAGGATACGCCAGTTTCCTGTATTGTGAATACCTGAGAATATTTTCAGACCAATCAATCATATTATGCTTCATTACTACCCCAACAAGAAAGAATAATTGAATGAATCGCAAAACATTTTGAGGAGTTTTAACTTGTTTTTCAGCCACCTCAATTTCTAGACCTCATCTTAATGAATATTTTCATCGTAACAACCCTCAACATCACATTTTCATCAAATTGCATGCGTTTCATCATTTCAAATTTAATTACTAAATATGTACTCAACAGTACATTTCTAAAAAGTATATGTGGCAATGCACTTTACCATTTTGGAATATGAAACATGTGTTCCCAGGTTATAACTAAGACATTTCTGAACTTGCAGTGATGACATTTCCAGGCACCAGAGGTAAAACATGCATTGCCATTATTTACTACTAGGGCATGCCCGTACTATATATATATCTAAAATTATATCCCCCCCCTCTATTTACATGAAATGGTTTGGTCCAAAGCGAACGGCTTGCGAGTACGGTGACAATCCCCCCCCCCCCCCCCTCTATTTACATGAAATGGTTTGGTCCAAAGCGAACGGCTTGCGAGTACGGTGACAATCCCCCCCCCCCTCTATTTACATGAAATGGTTTGGTCCAAAGCGAACGGCTTGCGAGTACGGTGACAATCCCCCCCCTCTATTTACATGAAATGGTTTGGTCCAAAGCGAACGGCTTGCGGAGTTTGGTAAAGAAATCGCCATAGCTCGGTAACTACTTGTCCGATTAATATGAAACCTTGAAAAGGCACATCCTCGGGTCCCCAGCAATATACCTGGCAAGTTTAAAGTATATCGGACCCGTGGTTGTCGAGAAACAGCGGTCACAGACATACAAACATACAAACATACAAACATACACACAGAGATTACTGGAATTATAGATAGATAACTGTGAATAATTGACAAAAGGGAAGATTAATACAAAAACATACTTGATTGGCGAATGGCCGTTTTCTCAAAACTTTTCCCGTAACTTCGGAGCGAAGATGAATGCCTCTGGATTCCATCTGCGGGAAAAGGTTATTAAGCCTCTTTATCAGACTTCAGGCGAACTAACCTCTTACTTGCTCTCCCAATGTTGAGGTCTCTTCAACGAGACAAATGTGTTCGTCTCGGTGGAATGAACCAGCTGAGGACTCCCTCACGCAAGCACGTAAAGTTCTGATGGAATGGCAATGGACAACTGCCACTTTCACAATAAAATGTCCTCACATATGAAAGAACAAATATCCCAAAATATCCCATCGCTTCAACCATCTGAGCTACAGTATTTTTGATGAATATCCAATATTGAAGGTGACAGGTGTTTTCTTTCCTTTTGCCAAGATTGTGCTCAGGATAGCTTTGTTTGAGGATTTTGATTGCGAATGTTGGCGTTTTGGCTGTGCTAGATGATCATATGATCCAAGCCTGGTTTGCTTTTTTTCCCTGCCGTCATCAACGGAGTTATACGTCAGGTGTTCTGGAGCATTGTCATCGAGCCACATTGGTTGCTATTTTCAGTTGCATTGAATTCCTCCATAGCACAGTGTACTTCCTTTCATAGGAACTGAACATGCTGCAATTGGGATTGCCTGGTCTGGTCACTCAATAATGATCTGGGAACTGATGTGAATGCAAAGCTAGTGCTTTCACTTTCGTTTTTACTCCTTTTGGGCCACATCAACTTCACACTGGTTTATTATTAGTCTAGTAGGAAGACTAGGTCCCTCTGCACCCCCCGGAGATATACTTCTAATCAGTGTTTCTAGATTGGAAAAAATGTGTAGAAAATGACTAGCTATGGCCCCAAGCTGAAAAAATGTCCCACATACCATTTTTATGCAAATTACTGCTGCAAATTTTATGCAAAATTATGCAAATTTTATGCAAATTTTTGATGAGGAGTAGAGTTGAGGGGTCTTTGAGGGCTTCATCGAGGTGCTCTCGGTTGCAAGACTGGGTCATTCTGAGAAGCACAGCAGGGTCAGAGATCATGATGTTCTCCTCCTCAGTGAATCTCTCCATCAACAGCCTCTCCATTGCCTCACACACTGTTTTGAGGCAAAAGAGGGACTTTGCGTAGGCCTTTCCACTGAGAACACCTTTGAGAGATCCACTTGTTACTAGTTGTGCCTCAAAGAGAATCTCTGCATATCCAGAACCACGCATCTTGTGTCCAGTGAGCATCCCGATGTAGTTCATGGATGTGTGGAAGGGTCCAATCGTTACTACATGACTAGCAAATTCATTTGGCCAGCGCCAGATGATGGGAAGGGCTTTCATGCAGACACCCAGATCAAATGTATTCAGGACCCATCTCTGACCCACCTCAGCAGTTGCTGCCTCGGAACGCTTCAGTAGCTCACGAACAACTGCGTTGTCTGTGATCGGTCTGTGCCTGGTGCCTGCATGGCATGGCAATGGCCTGCAGCCTGTGCCTGGGCTAGGGGGTTTCACCTCTGCAACTGGTTCTCCCCCACCCAGCAAATCAACAGTCGACTACTGCACGCCTATCCACCAACCGATCACAGACAACGCAGTTGTTCGTGAGCTACTGAAGCGTTCCGAGGCAGCAACTGCTGAGGTGGGTCAGAGATGGGTCCTGAATACATTTGATCTGGGTGTCTGCATGAAAGCCCTTCCCATCATCTGGCGCTGGCCAAATGAATTTGCTAGTCATGTAGTAACGATTGGACCCTTCCACACATCCATGAACTACATCGGGATGCTCACTGGACACAAGATGCGTGGTTCTGGATATGCAGAGATTCTCTTTGAGGCACAACTAGTAACAAGTGGATCTCTCAAAGGTGTTCTCAGTGGAAAGGCCTACGCAAAGTCCCTCTTTTGCCTCAAAACAGTGTGTGAGGCAATGGAGAGGCTGTTGATGGAGAGATTCACTGAGGAGGAGAACATCATGATCTCTGACCCTGCTGTGCTTCTCAGAATGACCCAGTCTTGCAACCGAGAGCACCTCGATGAAGCCCTCAAAGACCCCTCAACTCTACTCCTCATCAAAAATTTGCATAAAATTTGCATAATTTTGCATAAAATTTGCAGCAGTAATTTGCATAAAAATGGTATGTGGGACATTTTTTCAGCTTGGGGCCATAGCTAGTCATTTTCTACACATTTTTTCCAATCTAGAAACACTGATTAGAAGTATATCTCCGGGGGGTGCAGAGGGACCTAGTCTTCCTACTAGACTATATGGTCTTTGAAAAGATGCAATCATAGTGTGAACCTTTTTGACTTTTTTTCAACTGCTTTTAGTCCTATTATTGTATCCTTATGACTTTGGTGAAGTACTTAATGTCCACTTCATGTGTTTCAGCTCTCCATTGTGTACTCCTTTTATTCTGCTCTCATTGTCAGTCACATCACGTCACTGTCCTTTTAGGACGATATGGTATATTTGTTCTTCGTCATTATTGGATTTATCGAGTGAAAATAGTACATTAACCTTCATGCACATCTACACCTGTCCTTCCTTATGTCTTGTGTGTATTGCATTTTGGGATTCAATTTAATATTCACAAGGTGTTACACTACTACTGGGTGTCCCATTGCTAACCATTCCTGAAGGTCAAATGACAAGCATGTGGTTCTTTGTATTCACACAGCACACCAATAGTCTGTATTTTGAACCTATCGGGGAGTAGTACGTAGCATAAAGACTTCGCATTATTGCGATGAATGGTTGATGCTTAATCTCTCTGCAAATTTTTATCTTTCTCTTTGTCTCTCACATATTCAGCACCTCACTGCTTTGTTGCATTGTCTTTACCTATGCCATTGATGCAATACCCTCTGTAAATTAGAACAACAACAACAACAACAACAACATGCATTTTAAGGCCATTTTCCCTGCTGGAGCGGGGGTTAGCCTTGCGGTCCCCATGTAAATTATTATTAGAACATGTAAATTAGAACATGAGTTTGGAATTTGACGAGAGTACCATGCACCCACAATACCGTACACACAATTAAATAGTAATTTTTTAATTAGTAAATAGTAATTAGTAAATTAAATAGTCTCGTAAACTTTTTAAACTACTTTTAACTTTTTTTTTTTAATGTATAACATTAATGGGGTTATCATCATCCGCATGCAAGTTTCAACTATTTGCAGTGATTATTTGATGTACCATGTAATTTGGGAGATGGATATACGAGTATGAATGATTGTTGTCCTTCGATTCTTAATATGACGTCCACACCTGTGTTGCTCATGTGAGGACCCATGCAGCTTATAGTGCTAATTAACTTTCTGTTCGTGCAGGGCAGCTATCGGTCGATGGATTTTTGCGCTACTTGAGTGAAGACATCAACAACGTCATTCCACCAGAAAAAATCGACCGGAGTGAAGACATGAACCAACCGCTATGTCACTATTTCATAAACTCCTCTCACAACACTTACTTGACAGGTGGGTTTGGTTGCTTGTTCTCTCACATAACTCAAGAAACTGTCAGTGCTACCAAGCAACTTGGTCTATCGGAGCACATCGATTTGTAGGAGATGTCAATTATAGAGTCTGACAATTGAGCAGGTGAGAAAGGCGGTATTGTTTTGACTTAAAGGGGTGTACAGGTAGTCCCCAATTTCTGAAGACAATGTGTCAAGGAGGTCAACATGTACAAATACAGTACAGTACAGTAAGGTGGGAGCATGAATGAATTCCTGTGTTCTGCTGTTCACCACGTCGCCCACGCATTGGTTTTTTCCCCACATTTGAGCATCCAATTTCTTGCGCGCTCAGCACGTTATGTTCGACAACCCTATTAAACCTTTTCTTAATATAAAAAAGTTATTACATGTACTTTTTAAATCAAAAAATTAATAAATTAGAGTAAATCAAATGTGTGTAGTGTGAAGGAGGACGAGGGATAACCAGCTGGTCAGAGGGGTTTATGGTGAAGCAGGGAGAGCACAGTTGTCTCTTGTGCCGGTAAGAGGAACCCCGTGGAGAGAATGATGTGCGAAATTGTGGAAGATTGGTGGAGCAAAGCCCCTGTGAATGAGCTGTGAATTATGGTATGAATGAGTAATTAACTCTCGAGGTCCGATTCCCTGCATCTAGCATATGTTGAAAAAAAGCTGTGTTCATGTGAATGGATCGAACATTCGAAAGTCCGAAATATGGTTGTAAAGTATAATGTTCGTACGAACAGATGTTTGGAAGCCGGGTGTTTATAAACCGGGGATTGCTGGTAAAGGTACACGTTCATTCTGTTTTATTCCTTCACAAGTAGTGTATACATTTCTGCCTGTACAAATTGTCTTGTGGATACAATGTTTCACTACAGAGCCATGCAGGAAACCTGGTATACTGGATCATCAACAGAAATCATGAAGGCCTTATAGCACCAAGCAAGCCTCAATTACCTTTTCCTTTCTTTAAATATGCTGGCCTGCATGCTTTTGGACTTCGTAGGAAAGTCTTCTCACTCGTCCTACTCTCCCTTTTCTCCTAATTAAACTTTGTCTATGCAATCAACATATGGGGGGCGCACATTAAATAGGTAACAATTTTTTTGATTTGAACTCGTGTTCAGGCCACAGGGGGTGTGGACTTAAGGTCACGGAGTCAAAACCGGAAAAAATTTTTAACTCTAAATTTGATATTTGGTCATTCCTGGTGGAACGTTTTGCCATATTTCAACCTTGCTTTAGGTGGGAAATGTGGGGATTTGTGATGGTGCGCGCAAAGCAACTTCATTCTCATTTGAAATGTGAAAACAAAATCAGTTCCCAGATTATTGACGAGTGACCAGAACTGGCCATCCCAGTTGCAGCATGTTCAGTTCCTATGAAGGAAGTACATTGTGCTGTGGAGTTATTCAATGCAACTGAAATAGCGACCAATGTGGCTTGATGATAATGTGGAAAAAAAGCAACCCAGGCATGGATGATATCATCTAGTGCAGCCAAAACCTCAAAGTGTATAAAATTGCATCTTTAACAGTATAATCATCCTCATACCTTTTGTCTACCCAAATGTTGGTACCTTTTAGTCTTCGTCTTCTATCTTGAGTGCTTGTAATATTTCCAGAAAGCATAATTAATTTATTTTATATGAAGACTTTGCCTCAGGTGAATGCCAACATTATATTTTAATTTTAATTTATAATTATCATCAAGTTGGGGAATGAATTTCAGAAATAAATATTGTAATACGGTAACGATAGTTATCAGTCTGACTGCAGTCCGACTGCATAATTCTCAGTCTGACTCTTCGTCATTGTCGCATTCTTTGTCGAGCAGTTTGTGCAATGCGCTTTTGTCAGCAGTTAAAGGACTTGAGACAGTGTACACTAATGATAATTTCCATTACCAAGTGAAAAATTGATTGTTTGGCCCGCTTTTATGCAGTGCTCAATCTTACCACCATTAGTTCTCGTGGAGGAAATCAAATTGTTCGACACACACAGAAAATGAACCAGTTGGAGAGGTGCCATTAATTATGGTTCACACGGATGACAATATTATCGAAGGCTTGCAATGCTGATCACTCATGAGTCAAAAGTTATAAAACGAGAAAAACTAGAGATTACATTGTCGGAAACAATGATGAAAATGATGAGGGAAAATGGTATAAAAGATAGCCTCGATATTGTATACAAAAATACGACTGGAATATGTTTATATCGTATAAAAATCAATTGTACCAGGGAACAGTCAGATGTTGACAGTTTAATTGTGATATGATGTCATCCAACCAATCAGAAAGTGCAACACTAATCTATTAACTGTATTTATGTATATATGGTTCTCCTGTTTTTCGTTTTTAGGCGTCGCGTCGCCTCTAGATAACTCCAAGAGGACGGCGTGTCTACTAAACCCCGGATACCGTTTGCAACTATTAACTCTGGCAGGATCCTCCCACCCAAAGTCCGTTTACCATACCGGTGATCTAAGTGAGCCAAATGGGGACCGTCCCGGAAATTATATGACAGACTCGAGTCAGTCGGTCGAGCGAAACCAACATCATGTAACCGCACCTGAGATTAAATTTGGATAACAAATCTGAGCTGGTCAAGTGCCTCAGCAGTCTTATGTCGCCATCAAAATGGACAGAATAAGTCGAACCATGGTTTCTTAAAGAAATGGTCTTTATTGCCCGTAACAAAAAAGTGCAAGTTTTTACAATGGCAGGCGAAGGTGCAGTGGCAGGTATTTACATGCAGGTGAGTAGATGAGAAAAGGGGACGGGCAGGCCATCTCCACCCCAGACAACATTCCTCCACCCCAGACAACATTCCCCACCCTCCCCACTCTCCCCCACCCCCTTGCCCCCTTGACCCCAAACCAAAACGGACTCAACTCAAAAACAGGAAGTGACTCACCACAAACCGGAAGTGACCAATTAATTATTATAAATTTCCAATTTTCACGATTTTCTCAATTTTCAGATTTCACAATTTTCAAAAAATAAAAAAATTGATTTTCAAAATTTCTGATTTGTCAACAACAACAACAACAACGTGCATTTTAAGGCCATTCTCCCTACTAGAGCGGGGGTTAGCCTTGCGGTCCCCATGACAATCTTCTCCATTTTGCCCTATTTTCTGCATCTCTCCTTGTTAAACCCCTTGCCCGCATTTCTTCTTCCACCATCTTTAGCCAAGTCTTTCTCGGTCTTCCTCGTCCTCTACTTGCTTCTACATTCATTTCCATCACTCATCTCAACCAGTCACTTTCATCCTTCCTCAACACATGACCAAACCATCTCAACCTGTTCCTCTTCACAGCATCAATCACAGGCTGTATTCCCATCATCTTTCGCAATTCATCATTTGTCTTCCTCTCTCTCTCAACGATACTCCGCACATCCGCCGAACCATTCGCATTTCCACCCTTTCCAGCCTTCGTTGCTGCTCTACATTCATGACCCATGTCTCGCTCCCATAAATCATAACACTTCTCACACATGCAGCATACACCTTTCCCTTCAGCTTCAACGACATCAGCACGCCACTCAGTTCCCGAAACTTCTTCCATGCACATGTAAGCAGGTCGGAATTCACTTCCAATGTGAATGATGGTCTAATTTCTTCAAGCACTGATTTGTTTGTTCTTCTTATCGTCCATGGAACTTTTAACATTCATCTACAATACCACATTTCAAAACTGTCAATCTTCTTCCTTTCTTTATTTTCACTGTCTTTGGCTCACATCCATACATTGCAATTTGCAACTGGAAATACCAGAGCATGCACCAGCTTCCTCTTGATTTAAATTGATAAATGTGGGAAAATTACATGCCCAGACCAGGAATCAAACCCAGGTCCTCTTGATTTGTTTTGTCACATCTTTGTCTTTGCATGTCTTTGTCAATCCTGACAATGCTGTTCCCCCCATTGTTACCCATCTATTATTGGGGAAAATGTCAGAGGCATAGAAAAGGCCCGCCTTTATATGGTATATGTCATGTGGCAAACTATATACATTACCGGTCAAAAGTTTTAGAACACCTCAATTTTTCCAGTTTTATTGAAATTTACACAGTTTCATGTCCAGTAGTGAATAACCTGAAATGGTACAAAGGTAAGCAGTAAACTGCTCGAGATGAAAAAAAAGTTGAGGTTAGCAAAAACGGGAAAATAATGTAAATTGCAGTTATATTGTAAAAAAAAAAAAAAGGCCTTCTTCGGGGAACAAGCAATGGGTTAACAACTTACAGCTGTTCTGCAGCAATGTAAGTAAATTAAGCCTTCAAAATTGATGCAAACAATTCCTACAGGTGTCCCAACCTCTGCTGATTACTTGATTACAAACCCCCTGTCTGTATAAAAGCAGTATTGGAACAGACTGTTATTACACCCTCTGAAGCATTATTTGGACACTATTGCACTGCAGGAAGTAGTATGTTGGAAACTGGAGGAAACTCTGACAGGCAGATGTCTGGCAGACCCAAAGCCACAACAGAATCAGAAGACAAGTTTCTGAGAGTCAACAGCTTGCATGATAGGCAGCTCACAGGACAACAGCTTCAAGCACAGCTTAACACTGGTCGAAGTAAGCAAGTCTCAGTTTCAACTGTGAAGAGAAGACTTCGAGCTGCAGGTTTGACAGGTCGAGTGGCAGTAAGAAAGCCATTGCTAAGATGGCAAAATAAGAAAAAGAGGCTTGCCTGGGCCATGAAGCACCGCCAGTGGACTACTGAAGACTGGAAGAAGGTCTTATGGACCGATGAATCAAAATTTGAAATCTTTGGTTCATCACGCAGGGTTTTTGTACGCCATCGAGTAGGCGAAAGGATGGTTCCTCAGTGTGTGACACCAACTGTCAAACATGGAGGAGGAAGCGTGATGGGCTGGGGCTCTTTTGCTGGATCCAGAGTCGGCGACTTGCACAGAGTGACTGGCACCCTGAACCAAAAGGGCTATGACAGCATTTTGCAGCACCATGCAATATCCTCTGGTATATGCCTAGTTAGTCAGGGGTTCATCCTACAGCAAGATAATGACCCTAAACACACCTCTGGACTATGTCAAAACTACCTTCGAGGAAAAGAACAAGATGGTAGGCTTCAAATCATGGAATGGCCAGCACAGTCTCCAGATTTAAACCCCATTGAGCTGGTTTGGGATGAACTGGACAGAAGGGTGAAAGCAAAGCAACCTACAAGTGCAACACATTTGTGGGAACTTCTGCAACAGTGTTGGGAAGAATTTCCCAAACAATATTTGATTTCCATTGTAGAAAGAATGCCACGAGTGTGTTCGGCGGTTATATCTGCAAAAGGTGGCTACTTGGCTGAGTCAAAAATTTAAATTAAATTTTGTTAAACAAAATGATTCTATGATTTCTTTTTTATCTCCAATTGTTTATTTGTTCTATGATTAATTTCAGAGTACATTGAGACATTAAACTGCGTAAATTTCAATAAAAACTGGGAAAATTGAGGTGTTCTAAAACTTTTGACCGGTAGTGTAAAAGAAGGGACATTCAAAAAAAACATCTCGCGCGCATGCTGGACTACCTCTTGTGTTCTTAGGAGGAACCAAGTAATGCTCCAGAAAAGTTGACAATTGGCACAATCAAATTGGCGCCCCTTTATATGAACTTTTCGAGAGCATTACTTGTTTCCTCCTCAGAACACAAGGGTAGTGCAGCATGCACATGAGATTTTTTTCAATGGCCCTTCTTTTCTATAGTTTGCCACATGCCACATACCATATAAAGGAGCCTTTTCTATGCCCCTGCATTTTCCCCAAGAATTACTAAGGGAGTCGAATTTTTTTGCTATGGAAACTTTTTGGGGGTCGCCCCTATGAACCAAGCAAAAATAGGACCGTGGGTCCTGAAGCTCACCTGGATCGGGAGCAACAGTCACTCAACCCTCCTCCCCCCCTCCTCCCAAATAGACCCCCTCAGACCCTGATATTTTTTATGCCTTGAACAAACTTTGGTACATCAAGTGCAATGAAGGTTGTGATCAAGTTTCATTGAAATTGTGTGTGTAGTTTCGGAGAAGAGAGCAAATACCTATTTGGGGGGGGGGGGGGGGGCAAGGGGGAGGAGGTCAGTCCCCCTCCCTCCCCCATAGACCTGCTTATTTAGCGCAGATTTTGATGCGGTCAATACATCTTCGTTAGGCATCAGATATGAAGCTTGTGGCCAAGTTTCATGAACAACTTATGTATAGTTTCGGAGAAGAGAGCAAATACCTATTTGGGGGGAGGGGGAGGGGTCAAACCCCCCATATACCGCCGTAGACCCCCATAATGAGCGCAGATTTTGAATTTGTTTTGAAAGCCATTAATTAGACCTATTTCCCGATGTATATTCCAAGTTTCAGCTAGTTTCAATGTATAGCCTTTGAGGTATGAGTGCCATCCACATTTTGGACGGACGGACTGCCAACATTAATTTGAGGGTTTTCTTAGTAAAACTCAAGAATATGGAAATGGATGTTGCTGAAATTTGGAACACATTACCTCAATGTACAAAACATTTACTTCTGAACTTTGCAGCCGATTTCGTCAAGTAGAAGCCAAGAAACGAATTTTCAGTCCCCATGTCAAAGCTGCATACAGAGAAACCGTCCCATATAAGGGGAGGGGCGCTTTGTGCCTCCCTTAATTAATTTCTCATCCATATTCTCCACTCACTTCAATCTTATAACCCTGAAAGATGAAACTTTCCACTATTTCCACATGGTCGTCTACCAATCTGAACACATCGATTTTCTCAGTTGACCAGATTTTTCACTTTCCTTCTTCACTGTCTGCAGCAGTTTCATCTCAAGTCCTCTTTACTTTCCACCCACAGAGTGGTATCGTTTGCATACCTTAGATTATTGATGTGTCTTCCTCAAATCCTGACTCCAGCCTGTATGTCATCCAAGTTTGATTTCCATCTCATATACTCATCATACGGTTTAAACGAGTAAGGGTAAGGATGGATGCACCCCCTATACCCACCTTAGATGCACCTTCGAGGATGCACCCCTTATCTGATCCCTTTTCCAATTCCAAACCATTCTGTCTCTCTATACTCTGTTCTTCCTGTAGCTTCTTGTTTAGTGTTCAGGCCTCTTATCAGACATATCAGATGCTCCGACATCCCCATTTTTCAGCATAATCCACATTGATCACATTGATAAATTAATGATCAACACAATCAAAGGTTTTGCTATTTCTACGATGAGAGATGTCTGTGTATCTGCCTGTGTGTGTGTGTGTCGCCATTTTTGTCAGAGATGGCAAAAGTCTCAGAGGTTTATCATTGAGTGTCAGGGAGTTTTCAGGCAAAAAAAAATTTGGCGGGGGGGAAATTGTTGGAAATTTTTGAATAGAAAAGTTGGAATATTATTGATTTTTTTTTTTAATCACCCTCTATAGTGCCTACACCTTTGTAGCTATTTGAAATATTCTTTCTAATCTTCCATTGATTACAATGTAGTCAATCTGATTAGGTGAAGTCAATTTATGTTTTAATCAGTTGAGGTCCATGTGTAGTTGTGTACAGTCTGCATTTGGGTTGTTTGAACCACATGTTTGCAATTAGCTCATTCTCCACATAGAAATCCAGAAATTGGCGTCAGGAAGGGCATCCGACCATAAAAAAAGCATTGCCTCAAACAGGGAACTATGATTGTCATGGGGCCCGCAAGGCTAACCCCCGCTTTAGCGGGGAAAAATGGCCTTAAAACGATCATTCATTCATTCATTCATTCATATTCCACATAGAAATCCAGCATTCGTACGGACATGGACACCAAGTCCGTGCTTTCCTACAATCCCTGGTGCTCCTGCTCCTCCCATTTTTGCATTCAAATTTTCCATGATAATGGAAACATCTCCTTTAGGTACCTGTTCTATCATTTCCTACAATTTTCCATAAAACACCTTCACATTTTCTTCATTAGCTGCAGAAGATGAAGCATATATCTCTATGATGGTGGTGTTCACTGGTTGGCCTTTCAACCTCACTGCCATTAACCTGTCATTGATTGGATTGTAACCGAGTACTATACCTGCCATCTTCTTATTGAAAATCACTGCTACTCCATTTATTTTACATGTTTCCTGACTAGTAGAAACACTAATTTGTAATCATCAGATTGAAAGTGCCCCAAACCAGTTCATCTAAGTTCACTTATCCACAAAATTTCTGTTATTGGCCTCTCCATCTCTCTCTTTATAACATATAACTTTCCCTGATTCATTGGCCTTACATTCAATGTCCCAAATTGGTGAATGTTTGAGAAGCTTAGAACTCGACTTTCAGTCCTGGTGACCTCAGTGAATGGATTTCCTTGCGGGCTTGATCCAGTCCCGTCATAACGGACAGTCCTGCTCATCAAAAGAATTTGCTCTTCCCCAGTAACCATTTGCGTACTTTCATGTGCCTGGCGGGCTCACCATCCGGCTCCATAATTTAATCTCTTCGATTTCCGATCATGATTGTTTTATCAGCATGTACGGAAATGGTTTACCATTGCCTTTTTCTGGGAAGTGTCTACTAAACAGGGAATCTAACCATTGTTCTCCAGAAGAGAATCATCTGCCTCCCATCATGGCCATGTAGGCATTACTGGCAAATATGTATCAGCTGCCTGCATGGCCATCCACCACCTGCTCCCATGGCTTCATGCAAGCCTGATCGGGAATCTAAAATGGGGTAGTACACCTTTCCAAAAGGTGGCTCCGGATTAACAAATGCAAAGGCCACATCCTTGAAGAAGGATTGCCGCTTAACCCCATTAAACCCTTACCTTTTGGTTTCAAAACCTGAACCGAAAGGCAGCGGCAGACTTGGATTCAGTGTCCTTCTCCATATGAGCTGCCTACCGAGGCTAATGATCCCAATCTGCCCAAAGCAACTTATTATGCACACATAATAATTATGTATTTCGCTTCAAATCATGTCTGATAAGCATACATTCATGGATGGATTCCATAACGAGTCAAAATTTCATCATTACAGCTTCGCATCAGCCATTTTAATGTTGCATTGTTGTAAATAGAAGGATGGATGTAATGAATGAACTGTGCCTTAAAAGTTTCATCACGACCATTGAACTGACGGCTGAAAAACTCTAAGCAAAAACATTGTATTCAAACCTTGTTTGTTTTCAGTCGTCACTTTATTTACTTTGTAAATTCCACATTTTTCATTTAATCTAGAGAAGCAGCTTTTGTGAACACCTAGATCGATTGAATGGCTAAAAGTAAGCTTCTGGAGAGTGTGTCAGAGAATGATTTCTTGCTTTCATTTTTCTGCTTCTGGTTACCATGAGTAAAAAGATTTACCGGTACTCATTATATCAGCCTGAAATCCCTGGTGTATGAGGACAACCCAGAACCATGTTCTCTCAATTGCAGCACACTCAGGATATGAATCAAAGGAAAGTACTGTACATGGAAATGATATTTTTGGCCATTTACTTTCCTGGGATTGTAAGTTATGATCACATTAATATCCATTTTACATTTCAAGAAAAGTAATAAAATGTAAGTATAGCCTTACACAAGTTTTACTGTAAGAGTTACTTACTTTATGGCCATCTGATGCAGCCATGCATTTTTGGATATGTAGTTTGCAAGCGATGCACTTAATTTATTTGGCTGCAAGTGATTTATTGTTGGTTTTAACAGTTGTACGTTAAAAAATGTACAACTGTTAAAATTGTGCAAAAGTCGACAATGTACAAAAAATGTACAATCGTGCAAAAGTGCAATTGACTCATCCATCACAAAGCTATATGGTTTTAGAGAATGCAGGAATGATGCCAAATTATAAATTGGACTATTTCCAAAGGCTGGCTCTTGCACAGCCAAAGGCTTACAAGTGTGTTTCAGCTTTGGTGGATTTAGAATTTCCAGACTCTCCATATGATAAATTAGAGAATTGTCCGGCTTGTGATAGAATAGGGCTTAATAATGAGGGTTCATATAAACAATGTATTTTCTGTGATTAAATTTTAATTAATGATAATAAAAAAAATAAAAAAATATATAACTCTTTTAAATTAGAACCAAAAATGAATTACTTTACAAGATTAATAAGAGAGATGAATGTTAAGTATTGTGATGATAATACACCATTTCTTTCAAGGGAAGAGACTATTTGTATTGAGGAAATGTATAAGGGTTTAATGATATTTATTATTCAAAATAATTTTAATGGAAATGTTAATACAAGATACTATATAAATAAAATAATGAATTATTTTGAAATTAAACCCGAACTCAGGATAAAATATAGTTTCTAAAATAGCTCAAAAAAAGTTAGATGACTTGTTTTCCAAATATATAAATGAATGATTTTTTACCCGTTTGGGAAAATAAGATAAAATTTAATAACCATAAAAACATTCCAAATTCATTGAGATGTCTAATAGTTGGTTCAAGCGGATGTGGAAAAACCTGTTTACTTTTAAAGATGCTCCTTGGTCCTAATTTTTTAGATTATGATAATTTAATAATTTTTACAAAGTCTAGTTTTCAACCCGAGTATCAACTACTCTCACAGGGTTTTAATGCAGGTCTTAAAAAGGAAGACATTATCGGTTTATTTAAACTTCAAAACAAACTAAATGATTATAATATTGAAGATATAATACAATTATTTTGTGATACACAGAAATCAAAATCGAAACCAAAACCCATAACTTGTATTCTCAGTGATAATACGGATGATATACCTTCACCTCAAGATTTAGATAAATCAAAAAAGAACCTCGTCATCTTTGATGATTGTGTTAATGAGAGAAACCAAACAGTAATGGATAGCTACTATACAAGAGGGAGACATTCTTCTTGTAATTGTATATATCTTAGTCAATCATATTTTCAACTCCCTCGACGCTCAATAAGAAACAATGCCAATACTTTTATTTTATTTAAGTTAAATTCAATAGATGTAAATAATTTTTGGAGAGATAATTGCTCTACGTTATGTAGTAAAAAAGAATTTGAAAATTATATGAAACACACGATTGAAAAATATAAATATATTGTTGTGAAACAAGATGAGATATTAAAGGATGTATTTTTATTTTAAACATAATTACATATATAAATGATAACTATTATTATTAATCTTGTGGGTAAATCTGCTTCAGGAAAGAACTTTCATAAATCTAAACTCTTGAATAGTAAAAATGAAAAGATTGTAAGTTTTTTTTAAAAACACCCTATGATTCGTTTTGTGAGTACTACAACCAGAGCAAAGCGACCAGGAGAAGTAGAAGGGAAAGATGATTACTACATTTCAATGGAGGAACATATGCGATTGAGGAACGAAGGTCAAATATTTGAGGAGGTCTCTCTTGGTTCTACAAAATATTCACATTGTAAGAGTGAGTTAAATAAAGTAAAATCTAATGGTCTTGGGATTTTAGAAACTAATCCTGAAGGAATGAGACAAATTATTAAACAATTGTGTGGTGATGGAGTTAAGATTTTATCATTCGGTTTTGATATCGATGAGGAGACTCAACGCAAACGTATGAAAAGCAGAGATACAAGTATTAGTGAAGAAGAAATAACAACTCGTATTAATACCAATAAAGAATTTGATGAAATATTTAAAGAAAAGGATTTATTTCAACACATTTACTATAATGACAAAGAAAAGGAAAATTTTCCCATTGACCTTTACAATTCATTAAATGATATTTTTCAATAAATAAATACAGAAAATGAATACCGAAGAAAGAGTAAGAAAGGTTAAAGAACATCAAGAGTTGGTTTCAAAAGTTGTAAAGCAACAGGAAGAGATAAAGAAGAAACGGAGACAGAAACTAACTGGTGAAGAAGCCTTTGAAAGAAAACAAGAGAAATTTTTTAAACCGCTTTTAAAAACTCAACACCCTACAGTTCCCACGGTAGAATTTACTCCGAAAAAACTTCAAATGCTCAAAGATTTTAGTCAGATAACAAAACAAGAACTTGGAAAATTAGAATATAATGATGAAGAATTATTTCAGAAACTTGAGGAGGTAAATCAACCCCCTAATTATGTAGTGGAAGCTCTTCAAAACAATGAATATTTGGCAGATTCAAAAACCAGAGCAGGTCTCATTCCAACAGAAGAACCAGCAGTGTTCCATCTTGTGAAAGAAAAGGTATTGATATTTAATGATGAATTGATGTTCTTGAGTTCTACTCAACCAAATGTTAAATTAACTCCAAGATTAATGTTTCTTCTAACAAACCCCGGATTCAGCGGTTCAAAATATTTTGAGGAACCACTTGATATGGAAAGAGAGGAAGATAGGGTATATATTGAGTTGCTAAATGCACTTGATTATGGAGTTTCTGTTGCTGGTAAAAGTAAGAAGAATGAGAAGGAGAAACATATTATTGATGCTTTAAGTAAGCTTGGTTCGGGTGTTAGTTTTCTTCCAAATGACCCATCACAATTAGTTAATAGGCTATTATTGTTGTTAGGTAGTAAGAAGGCTGGAAACAACAATTGTTTTAATGAATCCTCAGCCATTTTAGATCAGTTGATGAATATGAAAATAATTAATAAATGTCAATACAAAGATATTTTATTAGATATTAAATAAGATGAGAAGCACAATTCTTAGTTTTAATTTCACAACGAGCGATTACACAGCTTCATTCCCTTACCCACTACAACTTGACCCCCTTACCTCATATGAGGCATCTTTATTGTCGATGGAAACTTATAATACCTTGTTTAATATCACAGAGAAAAACAACAAGTTTAGTTATAATCCAGGAAGTGGATATAAAACTATAACCGTTTCACCTGGAGCTTACGAGATTTCTCAAATATCTTCAGAAGTCTCTCGCCTTATGAAAGAAAAAGGTGATGAACCAAAAAATATTGTAATAGATATTCAAAAACACACTTCAAAATCAACTATTAAACTTAAAAATAATTATAAAGTTGATTTCACGATTGAAAATTCGTTTAGAGAGCTATTGGGTTTCTCTTCAAAAAAGATTGAAAATAACGGGACGTTTTACAGTGATAATGTTATCCAAATATCCTCCGGTATAAATTCAGTATTAATTCATTGTGATTTGATTGATGGTGCTTATAACGATGGAATAAGAACAAATACAATATTTTCATTCAGTGCATACTCAACCCTGATTGGTTATAAATTTAATATGGAACCAAAAAATCTTGTCTATTTACCTGTGTCAGAAAAAACCATATACAGAGTAAATTTTAGGATAACCGACCAAGATAATCGTATGATATCCTTTAATGATGAAATTATATCCATCAGAATTCACCTACGTGAAGTTTTTCAATAAATAAATAATGGTTATTGTGAGAAAACACGAGTTGGGAAAATATAAAATAATTACAGGGGAGGGCATGTACCTTTCACCATACTATACAAGGTATGTGGGTAGAGGATACTATAAACCTAAGAGACAACGAGGTGTAGGTCATCAATTTCGAAATAAAGGAGATGGGATAATTGATACTCTAATGGGTATTGGTTCAACCATCCTTAAACATAAAGACCTAATTGGTTCAACTGCTTCTGCCGTGGGTTCAGTTGCGGGTGCTATAAAGAGTATAAAAGATGCTCAAAAGGAGTCTCATAAATTACAAGCAATCAAAGAAATAAAAAAAGGTAAAACTCAACTATCTTCACAAGAACGACAAAAAATCATTAAAATACTTGGGTCAGGGTTTCAACAATTTTAATGCTCTATAAATACAAGTATGGAAGCGATTGATAGTATCTATGATTTGGATGATACGATTATCATTTCAAACTCCACTAAAAAGGAAGACTATTTTAAGGTAAATGCTATAACAGGAACAGACTGGAATTCAAACGGAACAAAAAGTTTTGAAATAAATAATCAACAAACTTACTTGAATATAGCTGATAGTTTCTTGCTGTGTAAATTTAAATTCACTAAGGCTGCGAATAATACTAATGCTACACTCGTAAATGATTTCTTCTGGAAAATGTTTGACAGTGTCCGCCTGTATATTGGAACACAAGAGGTTGAAGCGGTTGATTATATCTCTGCTACATCTGAAATGATGAAATTTACACTATATTCGTTTAGTGATAGAATGGGTAAGGGAGCTGTTGAAGGTTTTATTCCTGATATGTCAACGGGTACAAACGCAGACCCTGGTTATAGTCAAAGGAAGTCAATGTATAATGATGACGCAAAAGCTGAGAATAGATTTACCGTAGCAGTACCTCTGAAAGGTATATTTGGATTTTGTGATTATGATAAAGTTTTGTATGGGCTTAAAATTAGATTTCAACTACAAAGGAATGATAATGTAAATAGATTGCTTTTTGGGGTTGAAAATGCTTTTGGAGAAAATAATAAATTTGTTATTAATGATTTGTGTTGGTATATCAGTGAATATACTCCTAATCTTAAAACGGAAGAGATGTTAAATAGAAGACTTAACTCAAAGAAACCGCTAAATGTATCATACCTTAAAATAAGATGTCAACACGTTAAACTGGAACACACTACCTACACTTGGAATTTGGGTGTTCTTCAAGGAAAGCCATGATACCTCTGGCTCATTTTTAAAAAACCAGATGGAGAGGACGGTACTAATAAGAATAATGCGCTGAGTGATAATGGTAAGGTGAAACAACTTCGGGTTTCTCTTGATGGCACATTTTATCCGCGAGATAGATTGGAAATTGATTGGGAAAAAAATGATTATGCGGAAGCCTAAAAGTCTTACCAAAAGGTGTGTGAAAGCAACGGTAATAATGATCCTATTTTGGATATGGTTGCGTTTCAAAAACTTTATACAATCTACGCAATTGACCTGAGTTCTCAAAAGGAAACTATAAAGTCTAATCGAGTGGATACTTCTCTATACATTGAAAGAGGGGAGAGTGAAGAGGTTAATGCATATTGTTTGCTTTTGGAGGAAACAGAATTACAGATTAATACAGATAATGGTGTTATGATTAATATCACATAGGTTTTTTCTCATAAATAAATGGTTGGGGTATATGTTAATCAAATCAATCTTAATAAATTAACATCTTGTATTCAAAATCAAAAGCCTTGTATTATTAATGTTAATACAATTCAAAGAAAAGGAGCTGTAAGAATTGATGTTTTACTCACACACACACAAGTAAAAACACTAAATGATGTTGGATCTCTTAAAATTAAAATGACGAAACCTATGTTAAAGAAATATTCAATAGACGAGTCAAGAGGAGGATTTCTCCCGTTTCTAATTCCTTTATTTGCTGGTTTAAGTGCGGCGGGAGCATTGACTGGTAAACTCGCAGCGGTAAATTGTTAATTTCAGCAGCGGTAAAAACTGCTAACGAAAGGAAGGCACAACTAAAAGCTCAAAAAGAATTGGAAAGACATAACAAGGAGTTGGAGAAACAAATTAGTGGAAGTGGTGTAATTGTAGATTTTGCTCAAAAACTTGAAAGTCTACCTGATAAAGCTAGATTGTTGGTTAGAGATATGCTTTCCTCTATCGCTCAAGCGGGTGTTAAACTAACTAAACGGGGTAATGGATTGTATCTTTCTCATAAATAAATGGATAAATGGTTTAAACAATTTGGAAAGAATACAACGTCAAATATAGAACTTACTAAGTATTGTAAAACACTAAAAATTGATAATGTGGTTATTTGTATGAGAGATGAATTAATACATATAAATAAGAATACAAAGAATATTATTATGAATTTAGACACACAGAATGGTTCTCATTGGGTTTGTATTCATAATAGTCAGGATAAATATTATTTTGATAGTTATGGTATGCCACCACCTGTTGAAGTAATACAATTCTTACAGAATGGTGTTTATCAAACATTTCAAGTTCAAGAAATTAATTCTAAATGTTGTGGTCAATTATGTTTATATGTATTATTTCAACTCAACAATAATGAAAATTTTTATGATATCATTTTTAATCTAATATAAATGACTTATGTTGGAAAAGATGGTTCTATCTTTGGAAAATCCTCTCAGGATATTGATTTATCAAATTATTATACAAAGGCACAGGCTGAACGACAAAAATATAGTGTAAGTAAAAATATTAATATGAAGAATACTTATAAATTAATCAATTATCCAAACCCTACAGATGCAAATGACTTAATTAGATTTAGTGATTTATCACAATATATATTTTTAAAGAAAACAGCACGTTTTGTTAAACAAGTAAAATTTACAACCACAACACCTGGTTATACTGCCCATACACCTTTCCTCATTGAATTTAACTACCTGCTTACAATTGAATTTTATAAAGAAGGACATATAGTTAATATGCGAATTAATAAATGGGGGTACGATATGCCTGATTTAGGGTATAATTGGTCTTTTTCAATAAACATAGAAGACCTACATGATTTGAATCAGTCTCGTAAAGAAGAATATTATCCACTTGGTGAGGATATGGATTTATGTGGAAGTACAATTAATAAACAACAAATACATGGTTTTAAGAAAAGAAAAATATATGATAGTATAGCGATGGTTAGCATGACAAAGATGGAAGGTCATGAGATAAGGATAGAAAGCCGAGGAATACAAACCGATTTGGTAGTGGGAAGATGGGGTGGTATTAGCTGTCATAATATTAATCTCACATATATTTCTGATACATAAATGGCAGGAAGAAGACTACAAGAGAATTATAATTTTTGTATTCAAGGATACCTACAAGAAAAGGGTGCTCGGTATTACATACCTTATGATTTGGAGCATATACATGGGAATTTTGTCATAAAAAACTGGCCTTATACTGATATTGTTAAACCCACAAATAGAGACTTGTTTAAAGTATTAAATAAAAATGAACTTCTCAAAATTATGAAATATAAAACTCTTTTAGAAATCGTCAACAAATCTTATTGGTATCCTATTATGAGAAAAATAATTATAGATACAAGAATATCTCAAAATCCAGATGAGTATATGTATAATATTCTTTGGGGTTTAAACTCAAGGGTAGCAAGGGATGAGGAAGGAGTTGAAGAAGAGAAGGAGAAGAGAGGGAACAAAGAGAGAGGGAGGAGAGGGAGATGGAAATCAGAGCGATTCAAAAAAGAGTGGATGTATTACAGCAAGAAGATCAATCTCAACTCACCGAAGAGGAAAATAAAGAAAGAATGAATGCTGTGAAAATATTGATATCAAAAATTGCTAAGATAAATGAGGAAGGAGTTAAAGAAGAGAAGGAGGAAAGAGAGAAAAAGGAGAAGGAGGAAAGGGAGAAAAAGGAGGAGGAGAGGGAGAAAAAGGCGAAGGAGGAGAGGGAGGAAAGGGAGCAAAGAGAGAGGGAGGAAAAATATAAAAAGATGGAAATCAGTGAGATTCGTAAAAGATTGAGTGTATTAGAGCAAATAAATCAATCTCAACGCACCGAAGAGGAAATTAAAGAATTAACAACTCTTATGAAGATAATGGTTTCAAAAATAACAACGTCAATGTCTTCAATTTCAGGGAGGAGATTTAAACGAGAAAGTGGTGAAGAAGAAGAAGAAGAAGAAGGAAAAGATTATGTGATTGATGATGTTGGTGTCATTGACTTTAGTTAGTTTTTATTTGTAAATAAATGGAGGAGAGAGTGAAGGCATTCCTTAGGATTCTTTATGTTTTAAAAATAAAGATTGAAATGTATATGTTGAAAACCAAAAAGGTTTTGATACTCTGTCGGAATTTTTCTGATAAATAAATATGAGTTATTGTCTCAAATGTAAAAAGAAAACTAAATCTAAAAATATCTCTTATGTTAAAGCTAAAAATAATAGAGTTTATCAAAAAGGAATATGTCAAGTATGTGGCTCTAAAAAGTGCCAATTCATCTCTCCTAAAAGAGGAGGAGACATCCAAAAGTTTCTGTCAGGAAGTAAATTTACAACAACTGGAATTCCAGGGGAATTACACCTTCCAGGGTATTCTTTCTGTGGTCCAGGAACAAACTTGGATAAAAGATTAGATGAGGCTGACAATCCTAAACCTTGGTCTAAACCTACAAATAGGGTTGACGAAGTGTGTATGAAGCATGATATTGCTTATGGGAAAACCACTACGTTGACTGAAAAACATAAAGCCGACAGCGAAATGTTGTATAATTTGTCTTTGATACAAAATCCAACGTTGAGAGAGAAAGTTGATAGGTTTATTGTGAGAAATTTGATAAATGCTAAATTGAAACTTGGTCTTGGTTATTCCTCAAAAAACTATTAGGCTCTAATGATGTCATCAAGACTGAGGAGCTTTTGGCTGAAGAATTACACAAACCTATAATCACAAAGTTTAAAAGAAGGAAGGTTTATTCTAAATACACCGACCACATATGGTCCGCTGATTTAATTGAATTGAATAATGACAGGGGATACAGGTATGCTTTAACCGTTATTGATTTGAGGAGTAGATTTGCCTGGGTTGTCCCTTTAAAAAATAAAAGGGGTGATACTTTAATGTTAGCCTTTAAGCTAATATTTGATCGGGATAAAAGGAAACCAAAGAAGTTATGGACTGATGAGGGAACAGAGTTCTATAACAAAATATTCATGAAATTTCTTAAGGGGAAGGGTATTAAATTATACAGCACCTTTAATGAAGGAAAGGCAGTTGTTATTGAGCGTTTTAATCGTACTTTAAAAGAGAAATTATATAAAAAATTCACACAACTCGGTTCTCAAAAATGGGTGTATTTAATTCAGGATATTGTAGATAATTACAATAATACAGTTCATTCATCAACAAAATCAAAACCATCAGAAACATTTACAAAATTAGAATATGAAAAGGAGATTAATTTGAGAAAGCCCAATGTTAAAGTTGGTGATATTGTAAGAATATACAAATGGAAAAGTCATTTTGAGAAAGGTTATACACAAAAATGGACTAATGAATTATTTAAAATCATTGATGTAATGGATACAGTCCCTTGGACCTACAAATTATATGATTTAAATGGAGAAGAAATCTTGGGTTCATTTTACTCGCAAGAATTACAAAAAACACAAGTAAGCAGATAATACCCTTGAAAATAATAAATAAATAAATAAAATGTAATGGGGATACGTTTTTAAATCTGTGAACCCCAAACACAGAATCCCACAACTTTTTAGTTGGGGCTTAACTTTTGTGTGTGTATAATGGGGATACGTTTTTAAATCTGTGAACCCCAAACACAGAATCCCACAACTTTTTAGTTGGGGCTTAACTTTTGTGTGTGTATAATGGGGATACGTTTTTAAATCTGTGAACCCCAAACACAGAATCCCTCAACTTTCCAGTTGGGGCTTAACTTTTGTGTGTGTATAATGGGGATACGTTTTTAAATCTGTGAACCCCAAACACAGAATCCCACAACTTTTTAGTTGGGGCTTAACTTTTGTGTGTGTGTGTATGTGTGAGTGAGTCATAATAATATACAAACCCTAACCCAACCCCAACCCTAACCCAACCCCATCCCTAACACAAACCCATCCCTAACCCAACCCCATCCCTAACCCAACCCATCCCTAACCCAACCCCATCCCTAACCCAACCCCATCCCTAACCCAACCCCATCCCTAACCCAACCCCAACCCTAACCCTCACATTCAAAATCCCAACCCTAACCCAACCCCATCCCTAACCCAACCCATCCCTAACCCTCACATTCAAAATCCCAACCTTAACCCAATCCCATCCCTAACCCAACCCCAACCCTAACCCTCACATTCAAAATCCCAACCCTAACCCAACCCCATCCCTAATCCAAACCCATCCCTAACCCAACCCCATCCCTAACCCAACCCATCCCTAACCCAACCCATCCCTAACCCAACCCCATCCCTAACCCAACCCCATCCCTAACCCAACCCCATCCCTAACCCAACCCCATCCCTAACCCTCACATTCAAAATCCCACCCAAACCCTAGCATAATCTTTCTTTTCTTCTTTTTTTAAATACGTTTTTTTTTTTTTTTTTTTCCTCTTCCTCCAATTCTGTCTTTCAAGGCTTTCAAGTTTGAAGAAGTAGAAATGGGAAGAAAGAATTTTCCAGCATTTTCTTCCTCGAACTTTCTTGATATTGCTTAAATCAAGCGTCATTAAATAAAGAACATTGTTCATTGCTTTAGAATCCAAAGAGTCTCCAAGAGGAACCCCACAGGTAGAGTCTCCAAAATAAAACCAACTTTCCAAGTTCCCAAGGTATAACCACATTCCTGTTGAGCCTCCAAGATAGGTATCACATTCCGAGTCATCAAAACAAAACCCCCATTCCGAGTCTCCAAAAATATAACCATCTTTCCAAGTCCCCAAGGTAGAACCACAATTTTCAGAAATATTGGGGGTTTCCGTGATAAGTCTCACATAGTATAACTGCGGACCATCAGGGAAAACTTCCCTTTCCCAATTTTTTAGGGTTTCTATGATGTGTCTCACATAGTATAACTGCGGACCATCAGGGAGAACTCTCCTTGCCCAATTTTTTAGGGTTTCTATGATGTGTCTCACATAGTATAACTGCGGACCATCAGGGAGAACTCTCCTTGCCCAATTTTTTAGGGTTTCTATGATGTGTCTCACATAGTATAACTGCGGACCATCAGGGAGAATTCCCATTTCACAATTTTTTAGGGTTTCTATGATGTGTCTCACATAGTATAACTGCGGACCATCAGGGAGAACTCCCCTTTCCCAATTTTCAGAAATTTGTGGGTCTCCAATGTATGACTTGTATTCTGGCTCATCAAGGTAGAACTTGTTCAGTGGGTTTTGTTTTGATAACTCACAACAAGTATCATCATGGTAAAACTCTTTTTCAGGATTTTGTGGATCTCCAAGGTATAACTCTTTGGGTGGGTCATCAAGGTAGAACTCGTTCTGGGGGTCTTGGTTGTTCAAAATGTCTTCAAACAAAAAAATAACTTCATCCCAAGTTGTGTTAAAAGCAGAATTTTCATTTCGTATCTCAGATACAATTTCCTGTGAAAGAAAATAACAATGTATTAATTTAATACAATATTTTTATTTGTATAAATCAAGCTCTATGAATATTAAAATAAACTTTGTTAACTCTTACACGAGTCTCATCTAAAAAAAAAAAAAATTAAAATAAATAATTAAATTAATAATTAATTAAATAAATAAATAAATAAATAAATAAACAAACTTACCTCCATTGATAAGAGGTTCGAGTCCAGTTCATCAATCTGAAGGTTGAGTTCTACACAGGTAGTAGGACTCCAAGGAATAGCAAAGTTATCCCATTCCATTTCGGCATAGTAGTCCATTCTCAAGTGAAGCAGAAAGCGTGTTTGAAAAAGCCTGTGTGGTCGGTGCCTTTTATAAGGACTGGGTGTGTCATTTCCTGTGGAAATTCCCTGGGCGTGTCTTAACTGGAAATGATGTGATGGGAATTCCCTGAAAATGATGTAATGTATTACCTGGAAATGATACAATGCTAAAGAGTTTATAAAGTGGGTGGGGCTTAGCAAAAGTGGGTGGGGCTTCACAAAAAGTGGGCGGGGCTTCGCAAAAAGTGGGCGGGGCTTAACAAAAGGGGGGCGGGGCTTACCAAAAAGTGGACGGAGCTTAACAAAAGGTGGACAGAGCCTACCAAAAAGTGTGTGGCACTGGATGCGCTCAAACAAGAACATTGAGGGAGGTTTACCATTTTATCTTAGCTCAGTTAAAATATCTTAATAAAGAACCAAACTCAAACATATTTTTTGTTAATATATTAGATGGTGAAGAGAGTGGCAAGAGAATTAAGTTATTTCCCACGCATAAACAAATATTTGTAGGGTCGTTGTTTGAGTGGGCCAAAGATGATTCACCAGATGATATTAAGAGTAAAAGGTTAAAAGGTCCATAAGGTCAGAAGGATCACAGGTTCACACAGAAGGACCATTGTTTAAGTGGTCTAATGAATAAGGATAACATGTCAAAAGGTTAGAAGGTTCGTAAAGAACAGGGTGAGAGAAATAGAGGTGTTTAGGGGCAATGAGGGAGGGGAAAAATTAACATGTAAGTCAATGGGAAAAATGAGAGTGTCCCAGAAGCAACATATATACACTACTTACAACTTACCTCATGGATGTCGAGATTCCTCCAAATTTCTTTGTTTCATGTTATAAACAGCATTAGCGACTGTTTAAAAAGCTAATCATGTGTGTTTGTGGTTTATAATATTTTACAAGCCCGGCTACGCCGCTGTTAGACTTTTGGACTTGTTTGATATGGTTATTAACTTTATGCTGGCAGTAAATAGATTATTAGTTTCACTTTTAACATGTGCTTTTGATCAAAGCATAACTTTATTAATCCATTTAACGTGGCCGATGGATAATGTTGTTTAGCGAAATGCATTGGCTTTAAGAGAGTCCTTTATTTGTTGGCCAAAATCTGACCAACAAAATTTCACAATTAATAATGAATCTGTTTTTTTTAATACTTAGCATTGAAACAATTTAATGCTGAATGTTAGTGGTGGAATTATCAACACAATTTTGATGATGGAAGCAAATATCGACTGAAGGTTTGGGAGGATATCTTGGAGGTATGCCCACTCACCATTGAGCTGTCTAGCTTGGGTTTAAATGTCGGCACAGCTATAAACTTTTACTGTTGTTTCACATCCAGGCAATGAATGCATCAGGATGTGCACTGTCCGTCAGAAAAACGATCAGGCAGAGGACCTGTCTGCCAGCACTTGGGGTTATTGTTGATGTTGTTGAGTTGCCCCAGTCAGTTTTCGTTGAAAAGACCAGTGGCACGGAGATGGCCCATCGATCTCACAGGAGTGACCCAGAGATCCCTTGCTTCCAAGATGTTGTGCTCTTGCTTAGGTGAATCCAGGACCGCGCAGTCTTCCATGATATGTTTTATTGTGTGTGGAGCAGGGCAGTGGTTACAGGTGTCATCAGTGGTGTCGCGAAGTCTATGTTTGTAGTGTAAAAGTTGTGCGTGGTGTCCACAGCGAAGGCTTGAAAGGTGAACACGATCAGTCCTGCGTAGTAATTTCTCTGTGTCATCGATGGGTGGGGGTTTTGTGCTCAATATACTGTTTGAGCCCAGGGTGTTTATTACGTTTATGATGATGTGGTTGTGGATTTGTTTTTTGTAGTTTCCATTATTTGGTGGGGGGAAATTACGACGAATGTCACTGTAGTGTCTTTGTGGTGTAGTTTTCATGTGTCTTGGGGCCTGTGTGTGGTTCTCCATGTAATGGCATGTGTGATTGGGGTTGGCATTTGCCGTTGCAAGGAACTGTGCACCTGTTATGTCTAAGTGGTCTTTGATTTTTAACATTTTTATTTCTGTGTGTAGGTGCTTGATGGGTGTTGTTAATGTGCAACCTGTGATGATGTCAAGGATGTTGGGATGTGTGTTTGATCGGCTGGAGGCCCAAGATGAGCTGACATAGTTGATGACTGATCTAATGTACTATTTTTATGTTAGTGATGTTGTTTCTATGTGGTGCCTGTGTCGGTGCCTCTGAGTGCCCTAATCAGCCTGGGTATGCATGTTTTAATGTTTGTGTTGTGATCTGAGAATGACATGAATGTGTTGAAAGTGACACCGAGTATTTTTGTTTGGAGTGTGTGCAATTGGGATGTTGTTCAGTGTGATGTGTGGTGCGGCGCTATATTCCTTGGTGTAATTTGTTAGAAGAGTGGCTGTTAATTTTGAGGTGGGTAGGCTAGCTACTTTTAGTCTGTTGATGGTGAGCCAGGTTTGTAGGGTGCTGAGGAAGGGTTGAAGTTGTGCTGTTGCGGTGTTGATGTTGCTATCAGTAGAGGTGATGGTTTCATTTCTCTTTTTTATCTATCTGTCTTAGGAGAAGTGAATTCTTACAGAAAATTTTCTGTAAGGTTCACCTGGCTGCGCCTGGATGGGTTTGATGGTTGTGGAGTAGCGGCTGAAACCAGAATCCTATCCAGGTTCCTCCTGATGACTCCATCTTCGCTCTTTATTTCTTCTGGTTCCTTCTGATGACTCCAATGAAGTATTTGGTTTTCCGTTTCAATATCATCCGCATATGAGGCTGTCTGACGAATCCGGACAGCAGAGAAGAGTGAGGAAGATTTGGCCCTGTCTTGCGTTGGGGGGGATGCAACCACCGCGAAGAGGCATCCACATTAGTTGCTTTGCACACGGGGAAGAATCCATTAGTAGACAATAAAGATCCTGCAGTGTTTTTACTGAAAGGTAGGCACTGGCACGCTGAACAAATTACAAATTCTTGCAGCTCTAGTTCAACATCAGGTCTGGCTAGCCAATTTCGGAAAGACTTGGGTCACAATTGTTCCCCCTGGCCGACACCACAGGGAGGTGGGAATAATTATGATACATTAAAGAAGAAGACAAATATCAAGTGCTTTCTTTTTTATTCCATGCATTACATTTCCTTATTTAGAATCGATGTGTTTGATTCATACTTTTTTCTGGATCAACTTAAATAATGGTATAATTTATATCGACGTTAGCAGTGGCTTGGAGACTTTAAATCTCCAGTTGAGCATGCATGTTGAGTAACGGATACCGAGGCGATCAAATAGCATCCCACCTTTCCCCTCCGCAAAAATTCCTCGGAGCTGTGGGTTTCCAGTGAGTATGCCTGGTGTTACTGACGATGATGATGATGATGACCACGCATTACCATGCACTTTCATCTTCATGTTCCTCCGTTCAATCCATTGCCTACCGTGTGTTTCGCCAGAATGTTAAACTCACCCAATTTATTACCAATATTCAACATAAGCCAGGGGGCACGAAATGGTGTGATGTGGTTGAGCAGTACTTCAATTACACCTTGATGTACTAACTCGGATATTATTAACTAGTATGCAGAAAATAGCTGTTATTATGTGGTGCGAGTGACCGTGGATACACACCTGCTGTGAATCGGGAGAGGACGTGAGGAGAATATCAACGCGATAAAGTATAATATGCTCTTGGATGGAGATGCAGCTATTGTTGAAAATCGAAGTCGCATGAATAGTGCAGCTGTTAATTGTTCTTTCAAATTGTTCTCCCTCACTAACCCCTTCATCAAATTGTCATGCCCTTCACAGCCTGCTGATTGGACTTAGATAGGCCGCACTGATGTATTTTCTCTTTGTTTCCGATAATTTGATTGGTCACTCTGCAGGCCGAGATTATATTTCTGATTTGTCAACCTACCATATATATAATGATATTGATGTGTTGGGTTGTGCAAATCGAGCGTTTGCTTCAATTACTTTTCAAGCAATGTGCAGTCAAACATCAGTATATAGACAGAGCCAAAAGCCTTCCAATTTAAAGTTTTGTTTGTCTTGCTTGCGGAGCCGAGGACCAATGTGCATGTGTATTGGTTTTGCAAGGGTCTTTGGACTTAGCTTTGCTTTAATGTGTGGATTTTTCAACCTTCTTTGTAAATTGCATAAAGACATTTTGTAATGGAAGAGCAGCAAGTAAGCTTGTAAGACCATGTATTGTAGTTTTAGAACTAGGATGCGTGCGTTCATTTTGTGACCGTGCATTTTGGCCTCAGGATCAAGGTGAAGGCCTCTTGAAAGTTAATACGTTCACATTTGTGAAGATGTTTGGGTTTTTTTTCAATACTTTTCGAGAGAGATTTTTTCAAGACACAAATACGTGTCCAATATTGAAGCTTTAGATGCTGGTCTGAATGCTGCCCTCAAGTTTTTCTCTGAAATAAAAAAAAGTTTTTTCTTTCTCTAATTTTGCGAAAGTTTTATGTTAGGATGGGCTTTACTTATTAGTTTTATCCCTTTGCCGATTACCTCTCTTGCAATGGCCATTCTCCGATCTTATTAAGCTGTGCTCTAATTCGACACACTCCAGTTATTTTACTCTTTCACAAAACTCACCGCAGAAAGGGTTATAATTCCTTGTTGCACATGTTGCACACATTCAATAGTTTGGTGGCAATGTCTGAGAAACATTGCCAATAATGTAGAACTTTTCTTATTATGCAACGGGAATTTTTTTTCCGCAAACCAAAGCATTACATTACATGCATTGCGGGCTTTAATTCAAAGCATTACTCTTTGAACTTGGCACAATCCTAATGCTACAGGCAATCCTTCTTGTTTCAATTAGCATGGGTGAATGATTATGTGTTGTTGGTTGTTATGCCCATATGCGGGTTTCAGAAGGTGGAACGGAGCCTTTCCAGGTCTCGAAATATCCACCTTCGTGTGTGTGTGTACGTGTGTGTGTACGTGTGTGTGTGTGTGTGTGTGTGTATATGTATGTGTGTGTATGTATGTGTGTGTGTGTGTGTGTATATATATATATATACATATATATATATATATATTAGGGTGGTGCTCAAAATAATTTTTTTTAAATATTTACTGGGACATGGCTTTATGTTGTTCCTTTTGTTCCAAAATGAAAAGAAACCAAATATGAAAGCAATCTGATTTTATTGAGGGGTGCCACATCAGCCTTCAAACTAAAGGTGTCTACAAAACTTTTCTATATATGGATCGAAAGCAAAACCAGAAGCTTGTTTTATGAAAATCCACCCTCCACTCACTTTCTTTGTATTCTAGCAAACACAAGTTACAATAGCTGCACAAATAGCACTATATTGCTATGAAAACTCAAATTCAATGATAACAATCCAAATGTTCAGTTCATAAAATGAAGAGACACCATATCACATAATATTAAAAAACCCAAATATAATGAGAAATGTAACTCCTATTTCTGGGCCTGTTTCACCACTGTTGCCTTCTTGGCATCAGGGTACATCTTCCTGTGAGCAGCAACAACTTGGAGCAGAGCTTGCTTTTGCTCTTCATCCTTTGTAAGGAGCTTATTGTAGTCTTGTATCAATGCGACACCCCTTTCTGCCCTGTCGTTCACCATGACTAAGCCACTGGCGGCTTTCTTTGCTTCCTGAAAGCTGGTTTCTTGCTCCCATGAACCAGGATCCTTATCCATCCAATCAGTTGGGGTCCCTAGGATGCTGAAGAAATGCTTGGTGTGTTTTGTTATGAGGCCAGCGATTGACAGGGCGGTTCCTCGTTTGATAGCTGGTCTCTTTGGAGAGGGGTTTTCACCATCATTTTTCAATGCTTCAATCATATTGATCTTGCTTTCTTTGTCAATTCTGGTGTCAAAGAATGCAAATGCCACTAGTACTGGGCTCATGTACCACGTGTGGCGGCCAAGTGCCTTCAAGGCTGCCTGAGCCATCTTCTGATTGATTTGTTCAAACTTTTCCAACTTCTTGAAGAGGTTAATGTCATTCAGGGGAGCCTCAATAGCTTGTGGAGCCCGAAACCGAGCCTGTACATACACAAGGCAGACAAAAATGTTGAAGGCTCGGAGTTCTCTCGCCTCTCGAAGTGTCAAGTGGAACTCTGACCGAAACATGAACACCTGTAGTGAATATAGTGCTTTTGCCATCCATCTGGCTCTGTGCATTGCTCCTGGAGCCATGATCCGGATTCCACGAGGTGGGATTCCTCCCATGTAGATGACAGTCAGTTCTAGGAGTTCACGATAATCATCTCGTGGCTGCTGATCTTTCAAACACATAAGAGCAAATTCCAGAGCTTCATCCATCATGTCATTGTTCTGTGCAAACTCAGCTGCCGTATCAGGATCTGTGAATCCATTTTTGGGTTGGTGATGGGCAATGGACGGCCAGTCCGCCTGAAACCGCTTAAAAAGCTGGATGTCAGGGCCTGATGAAGGACCAAAAAGAATGGTGAAAACATCTCCCAGAATGATTTCGTGCGCATGATGGCGGCAAGCCAAATGAATTAGTTCAGTCTGTAGCTTCTTTTCAATGAGGACAGCAGCCCCTCCACGAACACCTGAATTGCTGGCCGTTGTGTCAAAAGACAAAGCCTTCACCTTGCCCACAAGGTTCCAGCTCTTCAGTGTGTCCACTACAGCGGTTGCCATAGCTTCTCCTCCCCCGTCAGGTAACTTGGGAACATTCAACAGCTGCTCCATTCCATGGTACTGGTTGGACACAAGGATTGGAAGACGATCCACCTTCACATGCACAAAATCTCCAGTGACATCGGGAAGAAGCTTTCCATCCCAATGGACCACTAAAGGACCCTGCACATTATGATGAAATGCTTCTTTTATTTCGTCCATGGTTTTGCATCGATGCATCATGCGATTCCGCCGCACTGTCCATCAGTTCAGTGCCAGCTCTGCAGGATCCCATCCTACTGCTCTACAAATGGATGCCAAGTTGTGGACAGCCATTCGGTCACTTGTTTTCGTACGATCCAAAGAAGCTGCGACTTCAGGAGTGACAATGTTGATAGGCCTTCTTTTCTTGGGACGAGATATCCCACCATCAGATGATGAAGAACCAGCCTGTGCCGTGGTCTCAGAGTCAGAGTCTGAGTCTGTGACTTCCATAGCAGTAGCACCCTTCATGACCATTTCCTGTCTCTTATTTTCCTTCTCTGCCTTAGTCTTCCCCTTTTCTTCCCTTTCTTTCTTTCGCTTCGTTTTTGCTTCCAACACAGTGTCTACAGATCCCATTGAAGCCTTCCTCTCTGAGAATTGATCGTGAAGAAACTTCCTGTCCTCGGGGTTGGTGATTATGGCCTCCGAATCTGCATGCCTAAGATCAAACGTCTTCTCCAAGGAGGCCTTGAAGGATGCTTCCTTTTTCTCTTGGGTCGCACCACCCCGCTTTGCACCTTTTTGGAGGCTCCTCCATTCTTCATATAGCCTCTCCAAACGATGGATGCAGTGCTGCTTCGTCGTTGTAGGTAGGTGAGCTTTTTCCCAGAACTTCACAACCTCTTCAATGGTGAGGGTTGCACTCTCCCGGGCAGTGCGATTCTCCTTCTTCAGGTGATGGAAAAACAGGACAAGAGATTGATGCACAGTCGGGAGCGTGGCACCTTTGATGGCATCTCCAGAAGTGGACCCAATGAGATACACATTATCCTGAGCCCGAGTTTTCAATGAAACACTGGTACTAGCACATGCCATATCTGCAAAATACGCAAGAATGTGGGTAAAATCCTGTTAATTCTTACTCCACAGGGTCACTCTCTACAAAAGAGCCACAGTCAATAAGTTAGGCCTACATATTACACACTAAAAAAGCGTACCCCTGACCCCGGGAACCTGTACAAAACATGCATGAAAATTGCCCAGATAGTGATCATAGGAAGTCTCAAAACTGTATGTATAATATATTGTATATAACTATATATATAATGTATAATGTGTATTTATGTATATTTATTATTTAATGTATATTTTATGTATAAATTTAATGTATATTTAATTATAATGTATATATATTGTATAACTATATATTTATTTATTATATTTAAATTTTAATATATTATATTTATTTTTAATATATTATTTAATGTATTATATTTGTCTATATTTGTATAATTGTCTATCGTATAATTGTATATATAATGTATAATATAATATATATTATTATTATTTAATGTATATTTACTATATATTTATTTTTAATATTATATTTAATGTATATATATAATTATGTATTTATTTTGTGTATATACAACCCAAAAAATGGGAATTCCTATTTTTGCATGGGGGAAAATTCATCACTGATGTGGCACCCCTAAATATTATTGGATTCCATTCAAATTTGGTGTGGTTTCCTTTGACACCAAAAGGAACAAAAATAGACCATGTCCCGGAGAAAATCTGCATTTTGATTTTTTGAAGCCCACCCTAATTATATATATATATATATATATATATATATATATATATATCTATCTGTGCAGCGCCTGTCCCATCCTGTGTTGTGTTGTCTTGTGTTGTCTTGTGTTGTGTTGTGTTGTCACTGAACTACTTTCTCAAACTTTTGTGAAATCGTACCAAACTTCTGGTATGCACATATCTCTCCCGTCGGTATGTCCTAAGGGTATTTTTTTTTTGGTTGAAAAAATTTCCAATTTTTATTTTTATTTTTTGGGAATTTTTTGGGGAAATTTGTTTTTTTTTACGACTTCAATTGTTTATAAAATGTGATATCACGTATATTACAAATACATTTGTGCAAAATAATTGTTTAAATTATGATTGGTTTAAATCATGACAAAACGGCAACTCAGGTAGTCATTTATCTATATATCTACACATCTGGGCAGTGTCTGTGTTGTCACTTAACGACTCCCTCAAACTTTTGTTTCCTGGGTTGTGAAGTGTTTTTAATAACGTGGTGGTGGTTTTGAATCACGTGGGGGTGAGGTATTTTGAATTATGTGGTGGTGAGGTGTTTTTAAATGACGTGGTGGTGAGGTGTTTTTAAATGACGTGGTGGTGAGGTATTTTTAAATGACGTGGTGGTGAGGTGTTTTTAAATCACATGGTGGTGAGGTGTTTTTAAATCACATGGTGGTGAGGTGTTTTGAATTACGTGGTGGTGAGGTAATTATAATTACGTGGTGGTGAGGTGTTTTTAATTATGTGGTGGTGAGGTGTTTTCAATTAGTTGGTGATGAGGTGTTTTGAATTACGTGGTGGTGAGGTGTTTTTAAATGACGTGGTGGTGAGGTGTTTTTAAATGACGTGGTGGTGAGGTTTTTAATTTTGTGGCTGTGAGGTGTTTTTATTACGTGTTTTATGGCTGTGAGGTATTTTTAATTTTGTGGTGGTGAGGTGTTTTTATTATGTGTTTTATGGCTGTGAGGTATTTTTAATTTTGTGGTGGTGAGGTGTTTTTATTATGTGTTTTATGGCTTTGAGGTGTTTTTAATTTCGTGGTGGTGAGGTGTTTTTAATTTCGTGGTGGTGAGGTTTTTATTACGTGTTTTATGGCTGTTAGGTGTTTTAAATTACGTGGTGGTGAGGTGTTTTGAATTACGTGGTGGTGAGGTGTTTTAAATTACGTGGTGGTGAGGTGTTTTGAATTACTTGGTGGTGAGGTATTTTGAATTACGTGGTGGTGAGGTGTTTTGAATTATGTGGTGGTGAGGTGTTTTGAATTACTTGGTGGTGAGGTGTTTTGAATTATGTGGTGGTGAGGTGTAATCGTCCCAAACTTCCAGTCTGCACCTATCCCTCCCCTATGTATGTGCTGAGGGGTTCTTTCTTGAAATAAAAACATTCAACCTAAATCTTCAACCTAAATTGCCTATAAAAATGTAATATCACAAACACAACAAATACATTTGTGCAAAATAATTGTTTGTATTATGATTGGTGTAAATCATGACAACACAGCAACTCAGGTACAGTCATTATCCTCAGCTAAAATAAGCCTGTTCCTCAGTAACGACGCTTGGTGAGGCGAGCGCAGCGAGCCGAGCCAAGCTAGTGTATATATATATATATATATATTTACATGTCGAAAGATTTGCAGCTCAGTATTCATATTGTAAAGGATAACACACTGAGCAGTAAAAATAATTTAAATTCTTTATTTCCTGATGTAATGCCTGACGTTTCGAGAGCAAGGTGGTTCTCTTCCTCAGAGGCATTGAGTGTGGTGGTGAAACCGTCCCGGTGGGGACTGTTCACGTCCTGGATTGGTCCAAGTCCTTGCCAATCACAGGGCTTCCCTGCGTTCAAATGACTTCCGTTTTTGACGTTGCAATAATTGATTGCGCAGTGCTATGTATGTGGGATGTCAGTCGATGTGTCGGTTGATGGAGTTTTTTTAAAATCTGACAGGCCTCGACAATCTCGCAGCCCACTCTCAAAGATCCTGTGCTGAGGACCGTGGTCTGATTCCATGAGAATGTGTGTTGGTGTGTGTGTGTATGTGCGTCGTCTTACAATGACAAAACCAATGCAATGACAACCCGTCTTGTCGTCTTACAGCACGTTGGTGTTCAGTTAACCTTGTGGTTAAGCATTTGGACGGTGGCCCACATAATTGGCTTCACAATCTTCACATTGTATGTTGCAGATGACATTCTTTCTGTCAAATGTGTTCACCTGGTCTTTTGGCTTTGATCGCTGTGCTCGTAAGGACGCTTGTGGTTTGTGGGTTATGTTTTTTTCTCCGCAATTCTTGGTCTGATTGATACAATTCCGATTGATATAATTCACCATAGGAGAGGCGACCCCTGTAGAATATTTTAATGATAATTGTGATGTCATAGGTCACGTGGTACAGGCGCCATCTTGTAAAAAACGAAAAACGTTGCACCTCTATATATCCAAAACCGGTCCATGGAAAAGATTGAAACATGGCTTATTGTGAAGTACTCCGCATGGGGAATGAGTGTTGTTAATGATGACATCATTGGTGCCGTAATTATGATGTCATAATTCGACAGGGACAACGCTTAGTCTGATCAGTTTGAAATGTATTGAGCGTGAACGATGCAACAATTATATTAGAGAATATAAATTTATGATGTAATCGCTCACGTGGTCTGACAGCCATATTGGATTAAAAAAACCCTTCAAAAACAAGAATTGGCTCACACCAAGTTGACTGCGCAGGGTATGTATTCTTTGAGTACCATCTAGTTTCTGCATGCATCCTGACAAACAGGAAGTGCCTGCCTCACATTAACCTGTGAGGCAGGTAACTGAGTTAATGGCGGCTCAGAACATCACGTGATCGCTCTGAGCGAATCAGCGCGCTGCTCTGCAACCGGTCAGATTCCGTGCATAATAATCCTCGCTGAAATGCGCTGAGGTAAAAATATGGTTTAAAAATATTATGAAATCAATTTTTAGGTCGGCCATGTTCTTACCAGGCTCAATGGCCATGTCTGTGCCAAATATCAAGTACGTGAGCCTCTCCATTTAGGAGTCTATCGGTAACATTACACACACACACACACACAAACTGTGTTTTATATATATATAGATATACTGTATATGGATATATATATATATATATATATATATATATATATATATATATATATATATATATATATATATATATATATATATATATATATATATATATATATATATATATATATATATATATATATATATATATATATATATATATATATATATATATACATATATATATATACATACATATATATATATATATATATATATATATATATATATGTATATATGTGTATATATACATATACATATATATATATATATATATATATAGTATATATATATATATATATATATATATATATATATATATATATATATATATATATATGTTGAAAACACACCTGGTCACAAGTGTGCCGCACTGACCGGGTCCTCAGTCGAGGTCCTCAGCATCATCCCGTTTCGGCCCTTCAACCTCGATACGGTCAGCTAAGGTGGGCCAGCAGGGGCACAAACACATCCACATGCAGAAACTGCACCTGGATGCGTACATACCCCCACCCCCAGCCAGTGCGAACAACAACAACATATATATATATATATTCTCACACACAACCGTTGGCAGTACTTTTCAAAAACATGCTACTATCAGAAATTCTGATTTTGGAAGTCAACTTCATTAAAATATTGTTCTGATGCACCAGCCTTCATCTGTAATAATTTTGTTTTAACAACATCATATCTCTTTGCCCAATGCCTGAGGCAGAAGAGGTATGCTGTTTTTTATTTTGTTTAATTTTCTTTGCACAAATTTGGCGTTTGCTGGTATTTTGTTCAAATAATTATTGCAGTGATGAGTGTTGATGCTTGCATAAATATTTTTTTCCGAAATTCCAAATTCTATGGTGCATTGTGGCAAATCTTATCAGGATGTTTTCTTGATGTTTTAACTGTTGCAGTGCAAAATCATAATCTTTACAAAGACTTTTTTATTTATTATTTATTTATTTATTATTTATAGATTTATTTATTATGCAAACATATACCCATGGATTATATTGAAAAGAGGAGTATTTATTTTCCTTTTTTTTCCCCCTGTCTTGCATTATGCTATGGGAGCCCTTTCTACTTAAGGAGATTTGGAGATATCCACACAGGTTTAAATCCTGTATCCTGAGGTTGCAGATTCAAGCTATGTTCTGAAATGGATGAATTCAACCGGACATTGATCAAAGTATGGTTACCACCGTGGGAAGCAAGGAGAAGCTGATATTTAGAGTGTAACCCTTCATCGGAGAAAAAGACATTTCATATGTTAATCCTTCGTGTATCATCTTTTACTCTGATAAAGGGTTAATACCCAAAAAGTCTGCTCCTCCTTGTTTCCCACAGCAGTTACGAATACTTGATCACCGTTCTTTTGATTCCCTTCATTGTTTTCTCTGGCTGCTGCTGTATAATGACGTTCGCCTTCACAATTAATACGAGTTACCTCCACCACTGAAGGTCGACGGAGGTTATGTTTTCACCCCCATCTGTCTGTCTGTGAATAGGATACCTCAAAAAGTTGTGGACGGATTTGGAAGAAATTTGGTGGAGAGGTTGGGTGTGTGACAAGGATGAAATTATTAGATTTTGATGGAGATCAGGATCCGGATACTAGAATTTTAAATATATATTTAAAGTGATTCTTCACCATTAAAGGAGGAATAAAAAAATGATGTAATATATAGCATGGTATTTCAAAAAGTTGTGGATGAGCTATGACAACTAGGTGGATGTGTTGGCTGGGAAACAAGAACAAGCTGGTTCGATTTTTGTTCAGGTCAGCAGATCTGGCCTATCCGTGGGATACAAAACGTAAACTGTTCAGCCTGCTGGAGGTCTGCGCTCTGCCGAGTGCCATTCTAGTTCTCCATTCTGTGTTCAAATAGATTGCCAAAAAGGATCATATATCCATACCTAGGGTAAGGTGAAGCAAGATACCTCTCCCGTGCTCCTCCATATCACCTCCTCGGTCGTCATGCTTATATATGGCCGGTATCCTGAACATCCACACCAGAACATTCTCTCACTGATGGTAGAGCAAGGCGGTGTTCGGTAGGCAAATGAAAAATGTTCGGCATACCAAACAAAAATACTGAGGATAATGTAGTTTTTCCTGATTGGGGGCATTTCTATAAATCATCTTCTGTATTGTCCCACCATACTCTGATAATCCATTACAAATTGACCTTCATCTCCTTCTTTGTTGTTGTTCATAAAAATTAATGAAATATGCTTTCAATTTTAACTGTGAGTGAATCTTTTGAATACATTTGCATGAAGGAGGTTTTGATAGATGGCTCAGTAAAGTGAAATTATACTTAAGGTCTGGTGTTTTTATGCTTTTGAAAGCATTCTGTGTTCCTCTTTGTGTCTGCATAATAACCCATTCATTTCTCACATTTGTTGCAACATGGTTGGTTTTAGCATTTGTGTGTGGGTTTTATTAGCTTTATACTCTTGTGAAGGGTGTGGATGGTTCTTTTGGCAGCACGACTGTGTTAGGAAGCAATTGTTGACATGCATGCATGCTCGATGTGCAGCTTGAAATGTGTTGTGGGTGGGATGGCTGGAGCTGGGGAGTGACGCCAGGCCAAACAGACGGCACAGCAGCACTTGTTGTCAGCAGAATCCAAGAGGCTGTCATTCTCTAATCACACAGCACACCTCCATCGTAGTGACAAGGCTACTGGCCAGAAAAACAGCACTGCACGTAAACCATATTTGGTATACAGAAATCTTCTGCACAGAATGTTAGCTTCCATTACACAGCCATTTGATTGCTTAATTGTTTGCTTGTTCTGGATTTAGACATTGGCGAAACGTGATGGGAAAAAAATCCACAACTGGTAAATAAAATATCAATTTTTATTTTTTTCGTCTTACCTTTGGATTTGATACAACTTTTATTGTTTAATTATATGATTGCTTTATATTGCTGATATGCATGGGTACTACACAGGATGGTGATAGCAGTCTAGGTTAGTAGGTCCAGCCAGTCAGCCTGGGCAGCACTGCTGATTGATGACCAGAATGTCCCAAACTGATCAAGATGCTGCTAGTTTTGCCAGGTGGACAGCGGTTGAGAAGTGAGGTTTGGCTCGGTCGTTTGAATGTGGGATCAATGTAGGGGAGAGGAGTCGAGGTGGTGTAGATGATGCATGCAGGTGGTTTGAAGTGCAGGAGACCAGATGGAAAGGGGACAGGGTGATGAGATTGGTAAGAAGGTAGAAGCTGTTGCATGTCGGAGGGGATGGAAGATGTAATAATGTTGCGGGAATAATAGTACTGGAAGACATCAGCAATGAGGTGGTCAGAGTAGAAAGATGAGAGAGGTAGATAGTCATGGCATGGTTGGTAATACAGAGGAAAATGGTGCATTTTATATTGATATATGGGCCACAAATGGGAAGGACTGAGGCAGAGAAGCAGGAGTTCAGGGTCACACTGGAGAGGATGATGTGAATGGTTGAGCCGGAGGTGATGATGTGCATTGTGGGGGACTTCAACACGCATATGGGAGTAGTGGAACCAGGTGAAGAGGAATGTGTTGGTAAATTTGTTTGGAGAACGAGGCATACAGGGCCGAGAGCGGGTTGAGCTGATGGCAAGGAATGGGATGGCCATAGCTGGTTCGTTCTTACAGAAGCGGGACAGACACAAAATTAATTATAGGAGTGGACAGCAGAGAAAGGTGGAAGTGGTGGGAGAGCTTGTCACCTCCCAGCACAAGTCTGTGGTGTTTGTTGTACGCATGAAGAAAAGGAGGCAAGTTAAGAGCAGCGGTCGAAAGATGATAGGGTGGGGGAAGTATAGGGACAATGTTGCCGAAGAGTACAAGGAGAGGATGAGAGCCAGGTATGAGGAACTTAATGAAGAAGCTGAATTTTTGAATGAGGAGTGGAAGAAGTACAGAGAGGCGTTTAGGGGAATTACAGAAGTTTTGTGTTGAAGGACAACAGGAAATGGTGCATTGTCTTGGCCAAGGCATATAAACTAGGTATGGTCAACAGAGTAAGTAGTGAAAGTAGTTGATGAAAAGAAGGAGGTTTGGATAGAGAGGATAAAGGATAGAGGGGGGCAACCAGATAAAGGGCAAAATAAAAAACAGCAAAGAGAGCTGTCAATAAGGCGAGGAATTATATTGCAGAGGAGGTGTACAACAAGTTGGAAGAGGATTGTTTGAATAAGATTATCTATAAGTTGGCTAATGACAGGGATGAGGATAATAAGGACATGAAAGGGTGCTGAGGGGCAGTGATTAAGGATGGTGTTGGGAGGCTTGTGACAAATAGGGGGGCAGTATTGAAGGTATAGGAAGGCTATCTCAAGGAGCTATTGAACCGGGAAGGAAGAAATAGCAAGCTGGAGCTTTTGTGTTATGTTGAGGGGAAAGTTGAGTTAGCAGAAATCACAGAGGAGGTACAGACAGCATTAAATAGGATGAAAAAGGGAAAAGCACCAGGCATTGATGAGGTGTGTACAGAGATGTTAAATGCATCAGGAGAGGTCAGAGTCAGTAAGATTAAGAGGCTGTTACATGTAGGTATGAGAGAGGATTTGATTCCAGAGAATTTGAGGATAGGCCTAATTGTGCCAATATGGAAGATAAAGGGTTATGTTCAAAATGTGAGGAAGTACAGGGGCATTGTGCTCCCAAGTCATGTTTTGAACCTACTGGAGAGGATTATGGATGGGAGGATAAAGAAGAGTATGGAGATGGAGATCGGCAAAGAGAAACATGGGTCTTGAAAGGGTAGGGGGATGACAGATGGAATGGTCACCCTGATACAGCTGGTGGAGAAGAGGTTTTTAGGTGCAAGGTGAAATTACATTGGGATTTGTGGACCGGGAGAAGGGCTATGACACTGTCATGAGAGAGATAGTGATGGTGATATTGAGATGGATAGGAGTGCCAGAAGCATACGTTTGGTTGGTGGAAGGGATGAACAAGGGAACAAAGCGAAGAGTTTTTGTTGGCCTTGGGATGTCTGAGGAGTTCAATATGAAATCGGTTTGAGGCAGGGAAGGTCTCTCAGGCGACGTGTTTATCATGGTGATTAAGCCAGTAAGCAAGAAGGTAAACATGAGGGGTATTCTAGGGGAGGATGTTTTATATGGACGATCTGATTGTTGTGGCAGAGAGCAAGTGCGAGATGCAGTAGGTCCTGGGGGGGGGGGGGGGGGGGGGGGGTGAAATGATGCATTCTGGAAGCACGGGCTGAAGATGAGTATGGAGAAGACTGAGACGATGATGTGGATCAGACACCAGAGGAAAAAAAATGAAGATCAGGTAGAAGGGAAGTATATCAAACCAGGAAATAGGTTTGAGTATCCGAGGGAACAATGGATACAGTGCAGATGGGGGAAGAGAGAATGGAAAAGAGACAGATAGGTTGAGACAGAGAGGTAGGAGGAAAAAGAGGTAGACCACGGTTGAGTTGTGAGGAGAGTTTTCAATAAGGTTGTGTGGTTGGAGAGTGGAGAGAATTGACTGAGGACAGAAGAAAGTGGAGGAGCATTATGTGGCAAGGCAGGGCAGAAACTTGGTGCCATTGGACCTCAACCCTTATATATGGAAGAGAAGGGTTAGAAGAAGATCCGAGTGGTTATTGAAGAATTAAATTTAAATTCCTCCATTAATTTGTCTTGTATCCTCATACCAGAGTTCATCACCTCATAAAGTATGATGGGGCAAGATCCACCTCTCCCCAATATCACCTCGTTGGTCTTGGTTAAATGTTCAGTATCCGCAACCTCCTCGGTCCTGGTTATATGTTCAGTCGTCAGAGATGGCTCTGTGCCTAATCGTGCGTGGGTAATTTCAAATTCAAAATGTTGGGTGTGCTGAACAAAAAAGTTTATTCACATCACAGGAAAAGGTAATTAATATTTGCTCCAGAAGCGGTTTCTCTTTTTCTTTTTCTTTTTTTTGCATGACGTCTCTGACCTTACACAGATGCCCACCACTCGATATATTTTTACCCTGACAAATAATTTGAAACACTTTCTTTGTGCCACTGCACTAAGCGGGTGTAATAAATGAGATTAATTTTGCTCCTGTCTTTCTGGCAGCACATGTAATTAAAATTAAGCGCATGGTTTCATCATCGGGCGGAAATGTTCAGATATACAATTTGATGCTTTTTGAAGGTCACAGCTTTTTTCCGAGCGAGTGTCACAAGAAATGTCATTTTTTTGGAGGTATAATGCCCTGCCAGTATTTACCTTTCGCACAGGTGTCTTGATTCCTGTAATTCAACCTACGAATAACAACCCTTTCAATTAGAGCAGCCTGAATTTTTTGGGCGATCTACCACAAACTTGTGCAGTGGAATATTATGAGCTGGCAGGAGGAAAATGTCAGATTTTTTATTCTTTGCCATCAGCGATAGAGATATAATACTTCTGTCTTCATTCATTGTGTGCATGATTAAATCTACTAATGACCATTTTGAAAGCATTTCTGGCCATAAACGAAATGCCACGACATAAACAGTATGACCAAACATGGCATCAAATGCAATGCAAAAAAGCGTTACGCTTAGGTCCCCCGTCGGTGAAGTGATGTCTTGGATTTTGACGTGGTGACCCAATTTTCAATAGCGTTCTCCCTTATGCCTAGATACACCCACACACCAGATTAGAAGTTGGTAGTTCGCTTATTTTTCAAGATATTCCGCTCACAAGGTTTAGACATACATGGCTGTGGCCATCTTGGATTTTGACGTGGCGACCCAATTTTCAATAGGATGCTTCCTTATGCCTAGATACACTGACACACCAGATTAGAAGTTGGTACTTCCCTTATTTTTCAAGATATTTCGCTCACAAGGTTCAGACATATATATGGTGTGACGTGGCGACCCAATTTTCAATAGGATGCTTCCTTATGCCTAGATACACCGACACACCAGATTAGAAGTTGGTACTTCATTTATTTTTCAAGATATTCCGCTCACAAGGTTCAGACATATATATGGTGGCGGCCATCTTGAATTTTGACGTGGGGACCCAATTTTCAATAGCCTTCTTCCTTATGCCTAGATACACCCACACACCAGATTAGAAGTTGGTACTTCGCTTATTTTTCCAAGATATTCCGCTCACAAGGTTCAGACATACATGGCGTCAGACATACATGGCGGCGGCCATCTTGGATTTTGACGTGGGTTGCACCCACACACCAAATTCGAATGTGGTCCTTCGCTTACGCACACACGTACGCACGCACCACTCGCACGGACGGACGGACGGACGGACACACGGACGAAGGGGAAAACCATAGACCCCTTTCGCTCCGCGGTGCGACGGGGGACAATTAGAATAGCACTCGGTGGAGCACGTCCTCTGCCATGCTGAGTTTATGTTTTGCATCCCACTGGTAGGGCCGGATCTGTATCCAGACCGTAACCAAAGTAATTGGCTCCTTCTTGTCACATACCCAACCCATCCACCAAGTATCGTCATAATCCGTCCACAACCTTGAGATATTGTGCTACATATCAATTTTCCTATCTCTCGATGGTGAAGAATCACCGATATCATCTAGTATCCGGATTGGGATCTTCACCAAATTCTAATCAATTCGTCCTGGTCTAACACTCAACCTGTCCACCAAGTCTCGTTTGAATCCGTCCCCAACTTTTTTGACATATCTTTGGTCACAGACAGACAGACAAACTGACAGACAGGGATAAAAAAAACATAACCTCCATCCACCTTTAGTGGCACAGATGATTACATCAATTGCAAATACTCTTACCATGCTTTTTTGTGTACATAGTCGAGGGTCGTGGAAGAGCTAGTACACTGAACGGATCAGGCTATAACAGACAAAAAGAGGACACAAAACACGCATGCATGGTGTGGACAAAATGGGTACAGAAGGAAACGCCAAGGATAGAAAACTGGAAAATTGGAAGGAGGAGGGATTTGTGTGGTGTGAACGAGGGCAGAAAAGATCATGGTTTTGGATCGGGGATGATCTGAGATGGTGGTGAACAGCTGTCTTGAAGACCTGGAGGGAAGTAGGGAATAAATGTTGTTCCTGGACCACCCCTCATTTCTCCATTCCCTTACATGTTAATTTTCCTCTCACCCTCATTTCCCCTAAACACCTCTATTTCTGCCACCCTGATCTTTACGATCCTTTTGGCCTTTTGACATACTAGCTATAGCACCTACTCTTATCCTCAATGTTGTTCATTAGACCACTCAAACAATGATCCTATGAATATTTGTTCCCTCTCACCCCCTTATGAACCTCCTAACATTTACCCTTATGGACCTATGATCCTTCTAGCCTTATGAACCTATGATCCTTCTAACCTTATGAACCTATGATCCTTCTAGCCTTATGAACCTATGATCCTTCTAACCTTATGAACCTATGATCCTTCTAGCCTTATGAACCCATGATCCTTCTAGCCTTATGAACCTATGATCCTTCTGGCTCTTATACAGGGTGTCTCAAAATACATGGAACCCATGTCACTGCTAATAATTCTGCCAATATTAATGTTCTTGTTTTTTTTCAGATTTGAAGAGAGGAGACCATAACAACTAATAATTATCAATCAAAATGCCTTGGACAAAGGAGGAAAAAATATTTTGCGTCACTACTTATTTGGAGACGAAATCATTCAAAACGGTGCAAGCAAAATTTTGCAGGAAGTTCAACTTCAACAACTATCCCCAGAAAAACCAAATTTATCGTTGGGCACACAAATTTCAAGCCACTGGATCAGTAAACAACCTCAACAAGAAGGCAGAAACACCCAGTTCTGGCAGGAAGCTGACTACAAGATCTCCTGACAATGTGAATGCGGTGAGACATTCTGTCGGAAGGAGCCCGAAAAAGTCCATCTGAAGACGTAGCCAAGAGCTGGGTCTTTCACGTGCGTCAGTGCAAAGAATCTTGATCAAGGATCTTCAGCTGTACCCATACAAGATCCAGATCAAGCATAAACTCACACCAGCTGACATGGCAAAACGTGTTGTGATGTGCCGGTGGTTCGAGAACAAGATCGAAGAGGATCATGACTTTCTTGATGATGTTTTGTTCAGCGACGAAGCACACTTCTTGCTCTGTGGGCATGTCAATAGCAAGAACAATGTATTCTGGGGCACACAAGCCCCAGACAAGGTTCTTCAGAGGCCCTTGCACTCTGTGAAATGCACGGCCTGGGTGGCCATCTCAAAACATGGCATAATCGGACCGTTTTCGTTTGAAGACGCAGACGAGGAGGCAGTCACTGTCACAAAGGAGCGTTACATTGTGGTGCTCAACAAGCTCTGGAGGGGACTTGGGAGACGTCGTGGCGTGAATCGAGATGTGCAATGGTTCCAACAAGATGGGGCAACTCCACATACAGCCAACATCACGATGGAGTGGCTGGACCACCGATTCCCTGATCGGCTGATCAGCAGGCGCCGCGAACCCGAGTGGTCTCCGCATTCACCCGATCTGAACCCCCCAGATTTTTTTAAATCTCTGGGGGTTCTTGAAAGACCACGTGTATGAGAATCGTCCTCAATCCATTTCTGAACTGAAAGTGGCCATCACCCAGAAGATTTGTGCCATCAGGAAGGAAGAGTGTGTCAGGGTGATTGACAACTTCGCTCGTTGGCTTCAAGTGTGTCTAAGGCACAAAGGCGGTCATTTGGAACATGTGCTCTAATAAATGTATCCTTTGAGCTAGAGACCTCAAATCTTCAGTTTTTTAAATTGTTATCATATCAGCTTCCAGGAAATGTAATCTTTTTTGGAGTTTCTTTTCTGAGTAATAAATTATTATCATGTTAATGGATTCCATCTATTTTGAGACACCCTGTACTATTGACACTGGCAGATCCTTATAAGGTCCTTATACACTGGCAGATCATCTAGTAGACCACTCAATCAATGATCCTACAAATATTTGTTTATGTGTGGGAAATAATTTAATTCTCTTACCACTCTCTTCACCATCTCATCCAACTCACTGGTATTTAAATTAATTCTCGTATTTGTTTTGTGAACTTTTTTACCAGTTGCCTTTTTAATAAGACTTATTTGATATTTTTTACATTCATTTTGTTTTCCATTTATATATCAAGGCTACCATACTCGAACCTTTTCTAATTAATAGCTCACTGTTGAGAAATGACGTTGTTTCACTTGGATAACTTCCCAGGAGTTCTCTTTGTCTTCTTTCCTGTTTTTCACACACACGCCCTCAGTTTCCCAAAAGCTGACAAGCAGTTCACTTCCCCGAAATACAATTTGTTCATTATAAAAAGAGAGGTCTCCGAACGGGACATTTAAACATTGTGAACGAAGATGAGCTTGTCTTATTCCAGTCTTTCCTCTGATGAAGAATACTCACCAGGACATTGGTAAGTTTCATTCAGAATTAAACACTGTTAATGAGAGCTTTGTATGTGATTAATTATATAACTAATTATTTATTTTTCCTCTTTATTACAGCAATTCAAATATGGTGAATATCCTGGCAGAATTTCAAGTTGTTTCTCAAGAGTTTCACAACGAACTGAATACGGGTTTGAATAACCTACCTCCGAGATGGAGGGCTCAGAATGAATTCAATGTTTCACCGTTCTTAGAAGATTCATGTGAAAGGTATGATACAAAATAAAAAACGAGATGTGTGTGCGTGTGTGTGTGTGTATGTGCGTGTATGTGTGTGTCTGTGAATAAAAGAGAGATCGAATTGTGAGGAACAGAAATGAAAAAACTAGATGTGTGTGCGTGTGTGTGTGTGTGTGTTTGTGTGTGTGTGTGTGTGTATGTGTGTGTGTGTATATGTGTGTATGTGTGTGTATGTGTGTGTGTGTGTGTGTGTGTGTGTGTATGTATGTGTGTGTGTGTGTGTGTGTGTGTGTGTGTGTGTATGTGTATGTGTGTGTGTGAATAAAAGAGAGAGATCGAATTGTGAGGAACAGAAATGAAAAAACGAGATGTGTGTATGGGTGTGTGTGTGTGTGTGTGTGTGTGTATGTGTGTATGTATGTGTGTGTGTGTGTGTGTGTGTGTGTGTGTGTGTGTGTGTGTGTGTGTGTGTGTCTGTGAATAAAAGAGAGATCGAATTGTGAGGAACAGAAATGAAAAAACGAGATGTGTGTGTGATGTTTTGTATGGCTTCTTTCAACGAAGTAATTTCTCTTTTTTTTGTCTGTAGTATTCACCTGGAAGAAGACACAGACGAGATTTTGTCTCTTGTCCAAAACGACCATCAGAGTCTGACCCTGGTAATTCATTATTCATCTCTCTGCCTGGCACCAATAAACGGGAGCTGACATTTATTTATTCATTGTCAATACGAAGTATCTTTCAATAATTTCTCATGTTTTTCTTTCTTTTTTCAAACAGAATACACCTGTTGAGATCAATGACCACAACCACGATCACGACCTCGATGACCACGACTATGAGTGGGATGCTTATGATCTCCCAAAGAGTGGTTATTTCCTGCCAACCTGTGATACCCTAAATTTTCATCTCGACGGTCTTGACACCAAACTCAATTTTTTGAGGTATGGTTTATTTTTTTAAATATCCTCATCCACTTTACCTTCTCCTTGCTTCACCCTATATTAATATTTTCTCTCCCCTCTTGTCTTTAACAGAAAGAGATTCAAAATCTGAAGACATCTGGTGCCTTTGACTTGTGCTGGGAAGAAATTGATGGCTTGTGCTGGGAAGAAGTTAAATATATACCTCAAGAAAAAAGTTTTAATAATATAAAGATTTTTATGTTTTCAATATTTATATGTGGTTATATTTGCTTTGTCCAGAATTATTTAATAATTAATGACAAAAAGAGAATAAAGGAAAAAGGGAGGGGAAAGTGCACCCCCTGCCAAAGACCCTTCACCCCCCTCATCCCACCCCTCCCCTTGTGTGTGGGGAAGATGGGGGTGAGATGAGGGGGGTGAAGGGTCAAGGGTGGGGGCACACAAGGGGGTGGGGGATGATGGGTGTGGTCTGTGTGGGCGTGGTCTGTGTGGGCATGGCTTATGATTTTATTTTTTATTTATATTTTATTACTAGTAATTAAATCAACTAATCTGGGTGGGGTGGATGAAAGTATGGATGGTTGTTGTTTAATGGCTTATCAGTTTTGTTTTTGTAATTCTTGTGAGTAAAATGAACCCAAGATTTCTTCCCCATTCATATCATATAATTTGTAGGTCCAAGGGACTGTATCCATTACATCAACGATTTCGAATAATTCATTAGTCCATTTTTTTGTATAACCTTTCTCAAAATGACTTTTCCATCTGTATATTCTTACAATATCACCAACTTTGAACTTCGGTTTTCTCAAATTAATCTCCTTTTCATATTCTAATTTTGTAAATGATTCTGACGGTTTTGATTTTGTTGATGAATGAACGGTATTATTGTAATTATCTACAATATCCTGAATTAAATATACCCACTGTTGAGAACCGAGTTGTGTGAATCTTTTTTTAGTTTCTCTTTCAAAGTACGATTAAAACGCTCAATAACAACTGCTTTTCCTTCATTAAAGGTGCTGTATAATTTAATACCCTCCCCCTTAAGAAATTTCATAAATTTTTTGTTATAGAACTCTGTTCCCTCATCAGTCCATAACTTCTTTGGTTTCCTTTTATTCCTATCAAATATTAGCTTAAAGGCTAACATTAAAGTATCACTCCTTTTATTTTTTAAAGGAACAACCCAGGCAAATCTACTCCTCAAATCAATAACGGTTAAAGCATACCTGTATCCCCTGTCATTATTCAATTCAATTAAATCAGCGGACTATATGTGGTCAGTGTCTTTGGAATAAACCTTCCTTCTTTTAAACATGGTGATTATAGGTTTGTGTAATTCTTCAGCCAAAAGCTCCTCAGTCTTGATGACATCATTAGAGCCTAATAGTTTTTTGAGGAATAACCAAGACCAAGTTTAAATTTAGCACTTATCATTTTTTTCACAATAAACCTATCAACTTTCTCTCTCAACGTAGGATTTCGTATCAAAGACAAATTATACAACATTTTTCTGTCTGCTTCATGTTTTTCATCCAATGTAGTGGTATTCCCATAAGCAATATCATGCTTCATACAAACTTCATCAACCCTATTTATAGGCTTGGACCAAGGTTTAGGATTGTCAGCCTCATCTAATCTTTTATCCAGGTTTGTTCCAGGACCACAGAAAGAATATCCAGGTAGATGTAGTTCCCCAGGAATTCCAGTTGTTGTAAATTTACTTCCTGACAGAAACTTTTGTATGTCTCCTCCACTTTTAGGAGAGATGAATTGACACGTTTTAGAGCCACACACTTGACATATTCCTTTTTGATAAACTATTATTTTTAGCTGTAACATAAGAGATATTTTTAGATTTCGTTTTATTTTTACATTTGAGACAATAACTCATATTTATTTATGAGAAAAAGTCCTATATAGTGCCAAAACCTTTTTGGTTTTCAACATATACATTTCTATCTTGATTTTTAAAATATAAAGAATCCTTAGGAATGTCTTCACTCTCTCCTCCATTTATTTACAAATAAAACTAACTAAAGTCAATAACACCAACATCATGAACTATATGACCTTTCTCTTCTTCATGAATATCTTCTCCCTGAACTCATCTCAGCAAATTTAAAAACCAATATCTTCGTAAGTCATTAATTCTTTATTTTCCTCTTCGGTGCATTGAGATTGATTTATTTGCCGTAATACCTTCAATCTTTCATTAATCTCAGGAATTGGTCATATTTTTATATTTTTCCTCCCTCTCTCTTTCCTCCCTTTCCTCCTTCTCCTTTTTCTCTCTTTCCTCCCTCTCCTCCCTTTTCTCCTTTTTCTCCCTTTCCTCCCTCTCCTCCTCCTTTTTCTCCTTTTTTCCCTCTCCTTCTCCTTTTTCTCCCTTTCCTCCTTCTCCTTTTTCTCCCTTTCCTCCTTCTCCTTTTTCTCCCTTTCCTCCTCCTTTTTCTCTCTTACCTCCTTCTCCTCAACTCCTTCCTCATCCCTTGCTACCCTTGAGTTTGAGCCCCAAAGAATATTATACATATACTCATCTGGATTTTGAGATATTCTTGTATCAATAATTATTTTTCTCATAATAGGATACCAATAAGATTTGTTGATGATTTCTAAAAGAGTTTTATATTTCATAACTTTGAGAAGTTCATTTTTATTTAATATTTTAATCAAGTCTCTATTTGTGGGTTTAACAATATCAGTATAAGGCCAGTTTTTTATGACAAAATTTCTATGTATATGCTCCAAATCATAAGGTATGTAATACCGAGCACCCTTTTCTTGTAGGTATCCCTGAATACAAAAATTATAATTCTCTTGTAGTCTTCTTCCTGCCATTTATGTATCAGAAATATATGTGAGATTAATATTATGACAGGTAATACCACCCTATCTTCCCACTACCAAATCGGTTTGTATTCCTCGGCTTTCTATCCTTATCTCATTACCTTCCTTCTTTGTCATGCTAACCATCGCGACACTATCATATATTTTTTAAATCTTAAAATCATGTATTTGTTGTTTACTAGTTGTACTTCCACATAACTCCTTATCCTCACCAAGCGGATAATATTCTTCTTTACGAGACTGATTAAAATCATGTAGGTCTTCTAAGTTTATTGAAAAAAACCAATTATACCCTAAATCAGGCATATCATACCCCCATTTATTAATTCGAATATTAACTATATGTCCTTCTTTATAAAATTCAATTGTAAGCAGATAGTTAAATTGAATGAGGAAAGGTGTATGGTCAGTATAACCAGGTGTTGTGGTTGTAAATTTTACTTGTTTAACAAAACGTGCTGTTTTATTTAAAGATATATATTGTGATAAATCACTGAATCTAATTAAGTCATTCACATCTGTAGGGTTTGGATAATTGATTAATTTATAAGTATTTTTCATATTAATATTTTTTGTTATATTATATTTTTGTCGTTCAGCCTGTGTCTTTGTATAATAATTTGATAAATCAATATCCTGAGAGGATTCTCCAAAGATAGAACCATCTTTTCCAACAAAAGTCATTTATATTAGATTTAAAATGACATCATAAAAATGTTCATTATTGTTGAGTTGAAATAATACATATAAACATAATTGACCACAACATTTAGAATTAATTTCTTGAACTTGAAATGTTTGATAAACACCATTCTGTAAGAATTGTATTACTTCAATAGGTGGTGGCATACCATAACTATCAAAATAATATTTATCCTGACTATAATGAATACAAACCCAATGAGAACCATTCTGTGTGTCTAAATTCATAATAATATTCTTTGTATTCTTGGACAACTTTGTTCATTCATCTCTCATACAAATAACCACATTATCAATTTTTAGTTTTTTACAATACTGAGCTCGTTCTATATTTGACGTTGTATTCTTTCCAAATTGTTTAAACCATTTATCCATTTATTTATGGGGAAGATACAATCCATTACCCCGTTTAGTTAGTTTAACACCCGCTTGAGCGATAGAGGAAAGCATATCTCCAACGAACCATCGAGCTTTATCAGGTAGACTTTCAAGTTTTTGAGCAAAATCTACAATTACACCACTTCCACTAATTTGTTTCTCCAACTCCTTGAGCAAAATCTACAATTACACCACTTCCACTAATTTGTTTCTCCAACTCCTTGTTATGTCTTTCCAATTCTTTTTGAGCTTTTAGTTGTGCCTTCCTTTCGTTAGCAGTTTTTACCGCTGCTGAAATACCACCAGTCAATGCTCCCGCCGCACTTAAACCAGCAAATAAAGGAATTAGAAACGGGAGAAATCCTCCACTCGTTTCCCTTGTTGAATATTTCTTTAACATAGGTTTTGTAATTTTAATTTTAAGTGATCCAACATCATTTAGTGTTTTCACCTGCTCTCTTGTGAGTAAAACATCAATTCTTACTGCTTCTTTTCTTTGAATTGTATTAACATTAATAATACAAGGCTTTTGATTTTGAATACAAGATGTTAATTTATTAAGATTGATTTGATTAACATATACCGGTTCTTTCCTACTCATTTATTTATGAGAAAAAATCTATGTGATATTAATCATAACACCATTATCTGTATTAATCTGTAATTCTGTTTCTTCCAAAAGCAAACAATATGTATTAACCTCTTCACTCTCCCCTCTTTCAATGTATAGAGAAGTATCCACTCAGTTTCTTTTTGAGAACTCAGGTCAATTGCGTAGATTGTATAAAGTTTTTGAAACGCAACCATATCCAAAATTGGATCATTATTACCGTTGCTTTCACACACCTTTTGGTAAGACTTGTAGGCTTCCGCATAATCATTTTTTTCCCAATCAATTTCCAATCTATCTGGCGGATAAAATGTGCCATCAAGAGAAACCCGAAGTTGTTTCACCTTGGCATGATCACTCAGCGCATTATTCTTATCAGTACCGTCCTCTCCATCTGGTTTAAAAAAAAATGAGCCATAGGTATCGTGGCTTTCCTTGAAGAACACCCAAATTCCAAGTGTAGGTAGTGTGTTCCAGTTTAACGTGTTGACATCTTCTTTTAAGGTATGATACATTTAGCGGGGTCTTTGAGTTAAGTCTTCTATTCAACCTCTCTTCCGTTTTAAGATTAGGAGTATATTCACTGATATACCAACACAAATCATTAATAACAAATTTATTATTGTCTCCAAAAGCATTTTCAGCCCCAAAAAGCAACCTATTTACATTATCATTCCTTTGTAGTTGAAATCTAATATTAAGCCCATACAAAACTTTGTCATAATCACAAAATCCAAATATACCTTTCAGAGGTACTGCTACGGTAAAACTATTCTCTGTTTCTGTATCATCATTATACATTGCCTTCCTTTGACTATAACCAGGGTCTGCGTTTGTACCCGTTGACATATCAGGAATAAAACCTTCAACAGCTCCCTTACCCATTCTATCACTAAACGAATATAGTGTAAATTTCATCATTTCAGATGTAGCAGAGACATAATCAACCGCTTCAACCTCTTGTGTTCCAATATACAGGTGGACACTATCAAACATTTTCCAGAAGAAATCATTTACGAGTGTAGCATTAGTATTATTTTCAGCCTTAGTGAATTTAAATTTACACAGCAAGAAACTATCAGCTATATTCAAGTAAGTTTGTTGATTATTTATTTCAAAACTTTTTGTTCCGTTTGAATTCCAGTCTGTTCCTGTTATAGCATTTACCTTAAAATAGTCTTCCTTTTTAGTGGAGTTTGAAATGATAATCGCATCATCCAAATCATAGATACTACCAATCGCTTCCATACTTGTATTTATATAGCATTAAAATCGTTGAAACCCTGACCCAAGTATTTTAATGATTTTTTGTCGTTCTTGTGAAGATAGTTGAGTTTTACCTTTTTTAATTTCTTTGATTGCTTGTAATTTATGAGACTCCTTTTGAGCATCTTTTATACTCTTTATTGCACCCGCAACTGAGCCCATGACAGAAGCAGTTGAACCAATTAGGTCTTTATGTTTAAGAATGGTTGAACCAATACCCATTAGAGTATCAATTATCCCATCTCCTTTATTTCTAAATTGATGACCCACACCCCGTTGTCTCTTTGGTTTATAGTATCCTCGACCAAGAAACATACCTTCACCCTTATAGTATGGTGAAAGGAACATCCCATCCCCTGTAATTATTTTATATTTTCCCAACTCGTGTTTTCTCACAATAACCATTATTTATTTATTGAAAAACTTCACGTAGGTGAATTCTGATGGATATAATTTCATCATTAAAGGATATCATACGATTATCTTGATCGGTTATCCTAAAATTTACTCTGTATATGGTTTTTCCTGACAGGTAAATAGACAAGATTTTTTGGTTCCATATTAAATTTATAACCAATCGGGGTTGAGTATGCGCTGAATTAAAATATTGTATTTGATCTTATTCCATCGTTATAAGCACCATCAATCAAATCACAATGAATTAATACTGAATTTATACCGGAGGATATTTGAATAACATTATCATTGTAAAACGTCCCGTTAGCTTCAATCTTTTTTGAAGAGAAACCCAATAGCTTTCCAAACGATTTTTCAATCGTGAAATCAACGTTATAATTATTTTAAAGTTTAATAGTTGATTTTGAAGTGTGTTTTTGAATATCTATTACAATAATTTTTGGTTCATCACCTTGTTCTTTCATAAGGCGAGAGACTTCAGAAGATATTTGAGAAATCTCGTAAGCTCCGGGTGAAACGGTTATAGTTTTATATCCACTTCCTGGATTATAACTAAACTTGTTGTTTTTCGCTGTGATATTAAAAAGGGTATTATAAGTTTCCATCGACAATAAAGATGCCTCATGTTCTTTTGTGGGGTCAAGTTGTAGTGGGTAAGGGAATGAAGCGGTGTGCTCGTTGTGCACTCGTTGTGAAATTAAAACTAAGAATTGTGCTTCTCATCTTATTTAATATCTAATAAAATATCTTTGTATTGACATTTATTAATTATTTTCATACTCATCAACTGATCTAAAATGGTGGATGCTTCATTAAAACAATTGTTCTTTCCAGCCTTCTTACTACCTAACAACAATAAATAGTCTAATAGTCTATTAACTAATTGTGATGGGTCATTTGGAAGAAAGCTAACACCCAAACCAAGCTTACTTAAAGCATCAATAATATGTTTCTCCTTCTCATTCTTCTTACTTTTACCAGCAACAGAAACTCCATAATCAAGTGAGTTTAGCAACTCAATATACTCTCTATCTTCCTCTCTTTCCATATCAAGTGGTTCATCAAAATATTTTGAACCACTGAATCCGGAGTTTGTTAGAAGAAACATTAATCTTGGAGTTAATTCAACATTTGGTTGAGCAGAACTTAAGAACACCAATTTATCATTAAATATCAATAACTTTTCTTTCACAAGATGGAACTGTGCTGGTTATTCTGTTGGAATGAGACCTGCTCTGGTTTTTGAATCCGCCGAATATTCATTGTTTTGAAGAGCTTCCACAACATAATTAGGGGGTTGATTTACCTCCTCAAGTTTCCGAAATAATCCTTCATCATCATGTTCTAATTCTCCAAGTTCTTGCTCTGTCATTTGACTAAAATCTTTGAGCATTTGAAGTTTTTTCGGAGTAAATTCTACCGTGGGAACTGTAGGTGAAATCGTTTGTTGAGTTTTTAAAAGTGGTTAAAAAAATTTCTCTTGTTTTCTTTCAAAGGCTTCTTCACCAGTTAGTTTCTGTCTCCGTTTCTTCTTTATCTCTTCCTGTTGCTTTACAACTTTTGAAAGCAACTCTTGATGTTCTTTAAACTTTCTTGCTCTTTCTTCGGTATTCATCTTCTGTATTTATTTATTGAAAAATATCATTTAATGAATTGTAAAGGTCAATGGGAAAATTTTCCTTTTCTTCGTCATTATAGTAAATGTGTTGAAATAAATCCTTTTCTTTAAATATTTCATCAAATTCTTTATTGGTATTAATACAAGTTGTTATTTCTTCTTCACGAATACTTGTATCTCTGCTTTTCATACGTTTGCGTTGAGTCTCCTCATCGATATCAAAACCGAATGATAAAATCTTAACTCCATCACCACGCAAATGTTTAATAATTTGTCTCATTCTTCAGGATTAGTTTCTAAAATCCCAAGACCGTTAGATTTTACTTTATTTAACTCACTCTTACAATGTGAATAATTTGTAGAACCAAGAGAGACCTCAAATATTTGACCTTCGTTCCTCAATCGCATATGTTCCTCCATTGAAATGTAGTAATAATCTTTCCCTTCTACTTCTCCTGGTCGCATTGCTCTGGTTGTAGTACCTACAAAACGAATCATAGGGTGTTTTAAAAAAAAACTTACAATCTTTTCATTTTTACTATTCAAGAGTTTAGATTTATGAAAGTTCTTTCCTGAAGCAGATTTACCCACAAGATTAATAATAATAGTTGTCATTTATGTGTGTAAAATATCAGTTAGTATCTCATCTTGTTTCACAACAATATATTTATATTTTCCAATCGTGTGTTTCATATAATTTTCAAATTCCTTCTTACTACATAATGTAGAACAATTATCTCTCCAAAAATTATTTGTATCTATTGAATTCAACCTAAATAAAATAAAAGTATTAGCATTGTTTCTTATTGAGCGCCAAAGGAGTTGAAAATATGACTGACTAAGATAAATACAATTACAAGAAGAATGTCTCCCTCTTGTATAGTAGCTATCCATTACTGTTTGGTTTCTCTCATTAACACAATCATCAAAGATAACGAGGTTCTTTTTTGATTTATCTAAATCTTGGGGTGAAGGTATATCATCCGTATTATCACTGAGAATACAAGTTATGGGTTTTGGTTTCGGTTTTGATTTCTGTGCATCACAAAATAATTGTATTAAAACTTCAATAATATAATCATTTAGTTTGTTTTAAAGTTTAAATAAACCGATAATGTCTTCCTTTTTAAGACCCGCATTAAAACCCTGTGAGAGTAGTTGATACTCGGGTTGAAAACTTGACTTCGTAAAAATTATTAAATTATCATAATCTAAAAAATTAGGACTAAGGAGCATCTTTAAAAGCAAACAGGTTTTTCCACATCCGCTTGAACCAACTATTAGACATCTCAATGAATTTGGAATATTTTTATGGCTATTAAATTTTATCTTATTTTCCCAAACGGGTAAAAAATCATTCATTTATATATTTGGAAAACAAGTCATCTAACTTTTTTGAGCATTTTTAGAAACTCTATATGTTATCCTAAGTTTAGGTTTAATTTCAAAAGAATTCATTATTTTATTTATATAGTATCTTGTATTAACATTTCCATTAAAATTATTTTGAATAATAAATATCATTAAACCCTTATACATTTCCTCAATACAAATAGTCTCTTCCCTTGTAAGAAATGGTGTATTATCATCATAATGCTTAACATTCATCTCTCTTATTAATCTAGTAAAGTAATTCATTTTTGGTTCTAATTTAAAAGAGTTATATATATATTTTTATTTTTTTATTATCATTAATTAAAATTAAATCACAGAAAATACATTGTTTATATGAACCCTCATTATTAAGCCCTATTCTACCACAACGGCCGCAGATTTCTAAATTATCATATGGAAAGTCTGGAAATACTAAATCTCCTTCAGAATTTATCATATTTAAACAGTAAATTTTTACTTAAACTAAACGCAAGTTTATTAATTAATAAATACAATGTTTCAAAGCACAAAATACAAATTTCAATCAATCTCTACTTCGGTGGAAGATATAGAAAAATATGTCAAAGATGTTAAATTGAACAAAGATAAATATGGAAATTTTTGGGTAAAACCAGTTATGGAAAATAACATGAGCCCCTCTATTTCATTTAAAGGAAGAGCTCTAACTATACCTGGAAAGACATCCAATAAAGTAAATCTAACAAAAGTTTCTCCTCTACTCCTGGCAATTTATTCAAAGCTTGAAAAAGTGATCGGACGCGATATGAGTGGGGTTTTTTTAATGAATGATAAGACCATCAACAATACACGTGGAGAAATTTGTATTTTCTTTAATAATCCAAAGGGTGTAGATCTAAGTAAAATGAATGATGTTAATATTTCTGGTGAAATGTCATTTAGTTCTATGATAATTAGAGATTATTTTAAGATAACTTTCGATATTAAAAATGTAGTGATTGAATCCGTTAATGAAAGAAAGTATATTGGTATAGATGGAAAGGTTTTTGCTGCTTATTAAATATGAGTCATTACAGCAGTGAAGATTTTACTATTTCATTGAACTTGGACGATAGTGATGATAGTATTTCATTGAACTCGGACGATGGTGATGATAGTATTTCATTGAACTCAGATGATAGTTATGATACTAATAGTTTGTGCTCAAATGATAGTTATGAGAGTAGTGACTGAGATTTTGATGATTGATGACTCCGAGTATGATTCTGAGTATTCATGTGGTAGTTATGACTCAGATGATTGAGTGAAAAAGTGTTTTAGTTTAAGCACAGCGATATATATAAAACGGAGCTGTAAAGCTCAAAAGTGTTTCATTTTAAGCACAGCGATATATATAAAACGGAGCTGGAAAGCTCAAAAGTGTTTTATTTTAAGCACAGCGATATATATAAAACACCACGTTTTCTCACGCTATAAATATGGTTTATTGTGATACTTGCGAGAAGGAAGTAAAATATTATAAACAACGTATTCTCACCGCAAAACATACATACAACATTCTTAGCAAACTTTCCCCTCTTCCACCTAAAACAAGATATTGTAAGGTCTGTAAATCAACCACCCTCAAGAAGGGGTTTAAAGCCCATCTTAAAACAAACAAACACTTGTCAAAATTGTTTACTATTAAGAATACTGATGGTGCTTTCAAAAATCATATCAGAATACACATATTTGACTTTCATCCTCCTTGCCCCAATTCAATTGTTGAGGCTGTGGATATCATCAAACCCTCTGTGAAAGATTTTATTGAAAAGACTCTTATTGAGTTGAAATCAATCAAGTTCTATATGGGTATTAAAATGAAAATCTCAAAAGAAGATCCATTCACTGGTGATGTTTTCACTGATACAGCTTACATGAGAACAGACACACTTTATAACAACATACAATCAGGTCAATCCTGTTTATGATCAACTGATCAAGCAAGAACAAGAACAAGAACTTGAGCATACTATTACTGGAAGTGGTTTCAATATAGATGGGATACTATTTATTGACATTCATATTCTTAAATCAGATCCTCTAAACGCTTCTTCTTACATTGATTTACCTAGTGTTATCAAAAATAGAAAAGCAGTTATCAATATCAAAAATAAAGACAATAAATATTTTCTCTGGTCTATTCTAGCACATCTACATCCACAAGATAGTCATGTTGAAAGAGTATCTCATTATAAAAAATATGAGAATACGTTGAATACAAAAGATCTAAATTTTCCAATGACTTTAAATGATATTCCTAAATTTGAAAAGATGAATAATTTATCAGTTAATGTTTATGGTCTGACGGAAACAAACAACATTCAGATTTTAAACCTTTCTGAAAATTATAATCAAACTCATATTAATGTTCTATATTTTAATTCAGAGGAAAATTCACATTATACATACATCAAAGATATTACAAAATTAATAAAACCACAAGTATGTAAAAGAACAAATAAAATATATATTTGTATGCGTTGTCATAACTTCTTCCATACACAAGAAAGATTAGATAAACATTGAAATTATTGTGGTGATCATAAATCGACGGTAATCAATATGCCTAAAGAAGGCTCAAAGATCTCATTCAAAGATGAAAAGAAAACAATAAAACATCCATGCTTTTTCTGGTCTTCATCAATGATCTCTCTGACTCTCTTGAAAATCCTCTCTATCTCTTTGCTGACGACTCTACTCTCTGTCGCTCCATTCCTCATCCCTCAGATCGGCAGTCTGCAGCCTCCTCACTCTCTGCAGACCTGGACAAAATCACAGACTGGTCAAACAAGTGGAACATGTCTTTCAATCCTGACAAATCTCACACTCTTACAATGTCTCTCCGAAAGGACCGACTGGACAACCCTCCCATCTACTTTCTCAACAATCCTCTCCAAGAAGTTCTGTCGCTCAAGCTTTTGGGTCTCACTATCTGCCATGATCTTTCTTGGGAAAACCACATTTCCAAGCTGGCCTCCAAAGCCAGTCGCCGACTGGGCATCCTCCGTCGTGCGAAGTCCTTCCTTGGCACACCTGAGCTCCTCACCACATACAAGGCTTTCATCCGCAGCTCAATAGAATACTGTTCCCCCCTCTGGGCTGGTGCTCCTGCCTCACACCTTGCTCGGCTTCACGCTGTTGAGGCCAAAGCTTTCAGAATCATTGGAATCTCCTGCGATGTAGTCAACACCGAGGGCCTTTCACTCACTCACCGCAGGCAGGTTGGTGGTCTTTCTGTCTTCTACCGACTCCTCTCCGGCCTTGCTCCCCCAGCTCTCTCTGTGCTCTGTCCCCCCAATATTCCTTCAGGTCGCACAAGATCTGCCTGCAACCCTCTTATGGTTAAACTGCCAAAGTCTAGGCTCTCTGCTCACCTTCACTCTTTCAATCCCCTTTTCTCCCGCCTCTGGAACAAACTCCCCCACTCCCTTCAATCCCACTCCTCCCTCCAGGTCTTTAAAACAGCTGTTCACCACCATCTCTTATCTTCCCCCATCGAAAACCTTGATCTTTTCTACCCCCGGTAATTCACCCCAGAGTCCTTGCAGTGTTCATATGCTTTATTCCTCTCCCACCTCCCCCCAAGTCCTCCCGATGTCCCTGCTCTCAAATGTTGTGTTTGTGTCCTTCCTCCTCTTCCCCCTCTCTTTTGTGTCCTTCCCCCTCTCTCCCCATCTTGTCTGCCGCTCCCCTTGTTTTTTGTGTTTTGTGTGTCGGTTTGTCTTTTTGTGTGATTAATGTTAGCTCTTTCACGAGCCTCGATCTTGTATACAAAAAAATAAAAATAAAAAAAAATAAAAATCCATTTGTTATATATGTTGATTTTGAAAGTATTCTCGAAAAAATTGATACTGCTTCTCCAGATCCAAAAGAATCATACACAAATAAATATCAAAAACATACTCCTTGTAGTTTTTGTTATTATATCAAATCATCCGTTGATTATGAATATAACAAGTTAGAGGAGTATAGAGGCTCAAATACCCCAGAGGAGTTTGTGAAACAACTAGAAAAAGACTGTGTTCGATTAACCAAGATAATGAGAGAAACCAATAAACCAATGTCCTTGATGAGTGAAGAGAAAAGGGAATTTAGAAAAAACAATGTCTGTCATATTTGTGAGGAGAAAATTGGTGAAGGCCTAAAGGTTAGAGATCATTGTCATCTCACTGGTAAATATAGAGGTCTGGCTCATCAAAGTTGTAATATTAATTATAAACTCCCCTCTTTCATTCCTGTCTTTCTTCATAACAACGCTCATTATGATACACATCTATTTATCAAGGAACTCTCAAAGACTTCTGGAAGTATCTCAGCAATTCCAAACACAGATCAGAAATACATTTCATTCACAAAAACAATTCATACATCTCCTATAACTCAGATCAGATTTCTTGATACATTTAAATTCATGGCAAGTCCATTGGTTAACTTGGTTCAAAATCTAAAAGAGTTTCCATGTCTTTCAGAGTATTTTTCAGACAAAGATTTACTAACACAAAAGGGAATTTATCCCTATGACTATATGGGCTCATTTGAGAGATTCAATGAAACACAACTTCCTTCAAAAAAAATTTTCTTTAATAAATTAAATAATAGTCATATATCTGATAAAGATTATGTACACACACAAAATGTTTGGGAAAAATATAACATCAAGAATCTTGGTGAGTATCACGATTTGTATCTCAAAACTGATGTGCTTTTGTTGGCTGATGTGTTTGAGGCTTTCAGAACAATCTGTCATTCTGGATATGGATTGGATCCTGCTCACTATTACACTGCCCCTGGATTGGCTTGGAGTGTTATGTTAAAGATGGCTATGCAAGAGTTGGATCTTATAACAGATGTTGATATGCTCTTGATGATTGAGAAGGCAAAGAGGAGGAATTTCACAAGTCTGTTCAAAGAGATATGCTAAAGCAAATAACAAGTACATTCCAGATTATGATCCATCGGTAGAGAGCTCCTACTTGATGTATTATGATGCGAATAACTTGAATGGGTGGGCAATGTCTCAAGCACTTCCTTATGGTGGTTTGAAATGGGGTAAAGAGAAATATCAGAAGAAAGTTCTACAAAATCTCTGTATATCAACACAAAAAGAATTGGATGAAACAAAGAAGGGATATTATTTTGAGGTTGATTTAAAATATCCAGAGGAACTCCATAACCTACACAAAGATCTCCCGTTTGCTTGTGAAAAGGAAAGTGCAAAGAAGGAGTGGTTAAGTGATTATCATCAATCATTTAATGTAAAGGGCATCAGAGAAGCTTCTAACAACACTATACAACAAGAAAAATTATGTGCTCCATCAAAGAAATTTGAGACAATGTCTTTCAAAGGGTCTTTGTTGAAAAGATACATAGGATTCTCAAGTTTAATCAGAGTCATTGGTTGAAAGAGTACATTGATTTTAACACACAACACAGGATTGAATCAAAGAATGATTTTGAGAAAGACTTTTATAAGTTGATGAATAACGCTGTATTTGGAAAAACGATGGAGAATGTTAGAAAGAGACAAAACATTCGTCTATCAACATCATGGAAACAAGCATCAAAATTGATCAACAGACCAAGCTTCTCGAGAGTAGAAGTTTTTACGGAAAACTTTTGTGCGATACATTTGATGAGAGAAAGCGTTGAGATGGACAAACCTATTTACATTGGTACCTCAATACTTGATTTATCAAAGTCCTTGATGTATGATTACTTTTACAATAACTTGAGGAAGAAATATCAAAATGATGTTAATCTACTTTATATGGATACAGATAATAATAATAATAATAATGCATTTATTTTATATAGCGCTTTTCAGGAAGCCCAAAGACGCTTTGACAGAGTGCAAAACATAATGCATAGCAAAACATAAAGACAATTGCAAAAAAGAAGAATCAATAGGGAAATATTCAAAGCACAAAGGAGGGAGAAGGAGAGGAGATAGTCAGGGGTTAGATGCTGTGGGTTAAATGTTGAATGCAGTGTTGAACAGGTGGGTCTTGAGTGATGTTTTGAATGTGGTGAGTGAGGAGGAGTCTCTGATGGTGTGAGGTAGCGAGTTCCAGAGGGTGGGAGCAGCGATGGAGAAGGCCCTGTCCCCCCAGGATCTAAATTTTGTCCGGATGGGGGGGGGTCAGGAGGTTGGTACCAGCAGAGCGGAGGTTGCGGGTGGGAGTGTGTCTGGAGAGGAGGTCAGCCAGGTAGGATGGGGCCAGGTTATGGAGGGCTTTGTAGGTCAAGAGGAGGATTTTGTACTGGATTCTCTGGGAGATGGGGAGCCAGTGAAGCTTGTAAAGGACGGGGGTGATGTGGTCACGGGTCCGGGAATGGGTGAGTAGACGGGCAGCGGAGTTCTGAATGTATTGGAGTTTATTGGTAATTGTTGAGGGTGAACCATAAAGGAGGCTATTGCAGTAGTCCAGACGGGAAGTGATGAAGGCGTGGATGAGGGTTTCTGCAGCCACGGAGGAGAGGGATGGACGGAGACGGGCGATGTTTTTCAGGTGAAAGAAGGCTGTCTTTGTGATCTGTTTAGTGTATTTGTCGAAGGAGAGGGTTTGGTCAAAGATGATGCCAAGATTCCGGATGTGAGGGGAGGTGGATACTGGGAAACCGTCGATGTTGAGGGCAAAGTTATGGGTGGACTTGGTGAGCGTTTTTGGGCCAATGATGATTATTTCAGATTTATCACAGTTAAGTTTGAGGAAGTTGATTTGAAGCCAGGATTTTATTTCAGTGATGCAGTTTGTCAGGATAGAGTGGGTGGCGGTGGAGATGGACTTGGTGGAGATGAAAAGCTGGATGTCATCGGCAAAGCAGTGGAATTTGGAGACCATGACGGCGGATTAAGTGACCGAGGGGGGACAGGTAAAGGATGAAGAGGAGGGGGCCAAGAACTGAACCTTGGGGGACACCTTGGGGGGGGGAGCAGTGGGGGATTTGCAGTTATTGATGGAGATGAACTGACGTCTGTCAGAGAGGTATGATTTAATCCAAGAGAGGGCAGTGCCGGTAATGTTAAAGGTGGTTTCAAGTCGGGTGAGGAGGATGGTGTGATCGATGGTGTCAAAGGCGGCGCTGAGGTCGAGGAGGATGAGAATGTTGAGGTTGCCAGCGTCAGAGGAGAGGAGAAGGTCGTTGGTGATTTTGAGGATAGCAGTTTCAGTACTGTGGTTGGAGCGGAATCTGGATTGGAATGTTTCATACAGGTTATTGGCAGAGAGGTGATGTTTGAGTTGAGTGGCTACAGCGCGTTCCAAAACCTTTGACAGAAAGGGTAGGTTGGAGATGGGTCTGAAGTTATTTAGGGTGTCAGGGTTTAGTCCAGGTTTTTTCAGAATGGGGGTAACAGCAGCAATTTTGAGGGAAGGTGGGACGATGCCTGTAGACAGGGAGGAGTTTATTGTTGCAATGATAAGTGGAGAGAGAGCAGAAAGGGAGGCCTTGACAAAGCTGGAGGGGATGGGGTCAAGAGTGCAGGTGGCAGTTTTCATTCCGATGAGGAGTTCAGAGAGGTCAGTAGGGGAGACTGGGGAGAATTGAGACAGGGGATGGCAGGATAAGGGGGGGCAGGTGGTTTGAGGGGGAGCGGGTGCGGCGGTGGTCAAGCTGTTGTAGATGTTTTCAATTTTGCGTTGGAAGAATGAAAGGAAGGAGATGCATTTGTCTATTGTGAATGACTGGGTGGTGGTGTTCAGGGGGCTGAGGAGTTTGTTTATTGTAGAGAAGAGTGCTTTTGGGTTTACGGAGCCAGAGTGGATAATTTGAGAGTAGTAGGCGGAGCGGGCGCGGGAGAGGGCATCTTTATAGTGTTGTATGTGGTCCTTGTAGGCCTGGGAGTGAACTGTGAGACCTGTTTTATTGCGGAGTCTTTCAAGTTGGCGAGCACGAGTTTTCATCAGGCGGAGTTCAGGGGTAAACCAGGGAGCAGAATGGGTGAAAGAAACTGTTTTGGTTTTTATAGGCGCAAGTTGGTCAAGGCAGGAGGAGAGAGTGTGGTTGTAGTAGTCAGTGAGGTCAGAAGGGGTGTGGAGGTCAACGAAGGGAGAAGTGGACATTTTTTCAGAGAGGGTCGATGAGAATGAGGCAGGTGAAAGAGCGTTTAGCTTACGGAAGTTGATAGTGCGATAATGCCTTGGTGCTGGGGTGGGGATGTTGATGGTCAGAGTGATGGCTAGGTGGTCAGAGAGAGTGAGGTCAGAGCCAGAGAGATGGTGCAAAATTAGTCCAGTAGAGCAGACAAGGTCCAAAATGTGACCACGGTTATGGGTAGGAAAGTTGACATGTTGAGTGAGGTTAAAGCAGGTGAGTAAATCAGTGAAGTCAGTGGTTAGCGTGGAGTCAGTGGAGTCCATGTGGATATTGAAATCACCAAGGAGGAGGATTGAGGGGGAGAGGGAACATAGCTGGGTCAGAAAGTAGGAGAAGTCAGACAGGAATGATGGGTGTGGTTTGGGAGGGCGGTAGACAACAGCCATGACTGACTGTGTGTGACCAGAGAGTTTAAAAGCCAGGTGTTCAAATGATGGAGCAGATGAGATGGAGATGAGGTTGGTCTTGATGTCTTGTCGGTGAATAACGGCAATTCCACCACCTCGGCCCTCCGAGCGTGGTTTATTGATGTAAGAATATCCATTGGGTGTGGTGAGGTTGAGCGTGTAGTAGTCCAGTGGTTGTTGCCAGGTCTCAGTGAGACAGAGAAAGTCCAGTTTATTTTCCAGGATGTAGTCGTTCAGGATGAGGCATTTGTTGTTGAGGGACCGGGTATTGAACAGGGTGAGCTTGATGTTGTTTTGTATGGCGGGTATGAATCCAGGTGATTTGGCCAGGGTTCGCAGACAGGAGGTGCGATTTTGTGCGTTGTTGTGACCAGGTGTGTTGGGACGATGAGTGGGAGTGCGCTGAGCCGACCAGAGGATGGGGATGGAGTGACCTGATTGTAAATAAACAAACTTACGACCGGAGCCACGGTGAATGTACCTGAGTCGACGCAGGAGTCCATTCGATTTGATTGCAGAGATGCATGATGGGGTGGAGCGGGTTTTAAGCAGGAGAAGCCTTGCGGCGGAGTACCGCAGAGCCATGCCAGCAGGAGCGAAGGGACGAGCACGAGGCCAAGGGTGAGGAGGCGAAACAATCGACACAACCCACGGGAGTGGGCCCGAGGAAACAGCGAAGGAGCCGAGCAGGTGAAGCCAGGAGCAGAGCCGGAACCATGCAGAGGGCAGACAGGAGCGAAGAGACGAGCACGAGGCCAAGGTTGAGGAGGCAAAGCGGCAAATGCAGTGGCAAACGACCGCCGCCGCTAATCAAGATCACGGCGGCAAACCGCCACCACCGCCGCTGCAAACAATGGGCGGCACAACCCACGAGAGTGAGCCCGAGGAAATAGCGAAGGAGCCGAGCAGGTGAAGCCAGGAGCAGCAGAGCAGAGCCGGGACCGTGCAGAGGAAGACTCAATGGCCAAAAATCCGCCACGACCACCAGGAAAGCAAGATACGGACAATGGTCCAGTCAGAGAAGCGGCGAGCAAGTGACGCCAGCGTCCTCTCACGACCAGACAGGAAACCTGTCCAGGTTTTTATTTTACAGATAGTTTTATTGTCCAGGTTTACAGATAGTTTTATTTTGAAAATTAATACTGATGATGTTTATTCAGACATGAAAAAGGACATTAATATCTATGATACAAGTAATTACAGTCCAGAGAGTGAGTTGTTCTCTTCTAAAAATAAAAAGGTGATTGGAAAGTTCAAGGATGAATTAGGAGGATATGTTATGAGTGAATTTGTGGGATTGAGGTCAAAGGCCTATGCTTATAAAGAAATTGTGAATAACGTTGAAAAGACTGATAAGAAGTTAAAAGGTGTAAAGAAAAATGTTATTAAAGAAACAATAAACTTTAAGGATTATTATAACTGTTTAACAAAGAAAGAAGAGTTTAGAAAGATTAATGGAATGAGAAGTTATAAATATCAATTATATTCAGAAGTGGTGAATAAGAAAGCATTGGGGGCTTTTGATGATGAGGTTTATTTTAGAAAATGGATTGATAGTCTCCCTTATGGTTATAAGTGTTAAAATATATATAAGTGATAAGATATATAAGTGATAAGATATATATAAGTGATAAGATATATAAGTGATAAGATATATACAGACTTGGCATTTAATATGGAATATTTTTTTTGTGGGGGTGAACTTACTTTTCAAGATGACTTAGAACCAAAAGTTCATTGGAATTATGTTGAAATTATTCTAGATTTTGTTAATGTGACCTTTAAAAGAAACAAAAACCACATTTGACATTTCGAAGCAAATAAATTGATCCTTGAAAGTGATGTAAACTGATATCGAACTCAATTCACGGACAGTACTGTGTTAAACTTCTGTACGTTTTCCAGAAGTATCTCTTTATTTTGCACATTAGCCAAAAAAAATTTCAACAAAAACAAAAGCTAAATTATGACTGGGATTACGGACAGTAAAATTACAGTTCAGTACTTCGTGTAACCCCCCACGAGCATTCAGGAGAGCACGTACACGTCGAGGCATGCTGTTCACGAGATTTGCCAAGGTTTGGACAGGAATCGCTTGCCATGCAGTGACAATAGTCTGCTGCAATTCACGCACAGAGGTAGGCTGCTGGTCCAAGTTGTCGATTTGACGCGTTAATTCTGCCCACAAGTTCTCTATAGGATTCATATCTGGGGACATGGCAGGCCACTCCATATGCTCTACACCACGGTCAGCAAGAAAGTGTTGGATCATGCGAGCATGATGAGGCCGTGCATTGTCATCTTGGAAGACAAAGTTTCCTTGAAAGGCTGCACGAGCAAATGGAAGCAATGTTTCTTCCAGAATGACCCTGTACTTGAACTGGTTGAGGTTTCCATTCAGAACAACCAGGTCAGTTTTGCCCCCTGCATGAAAAGCAGCCCAAACGGTCACCCCACCACCTCCAGCTTGGACTCTTGGCACTATACAATCTTCGTTGTGGGCTTCATGCACTTGTCTGCGTACTCGGACGCGGCCATCTTGACAATAGACCAGAAATCTAGACTCGTCACTGAAGGTCACATGATTCCAGTGTCCTGGCTGCCATTGACAGTGCTCTCTGGCCCACTGCAATCGGCGCTGGCTGTGTTGTCTGGTCAGGTGTGGCTTTCTCAGGGGATGCCTGGCACGATAGCCTGCTTGAACCAGTCGTTGGTTGACTAGCCTTCTGGATACAGGCAAATTTGTCAGTTGCTGCCACTCAGCCCTAAGCCGATTAGCTGACTTGGTATGGCCATTGCAGACTAACTGGTGCAGCTGGCGATCATCTCTCCTTGTGGTTCTGCGTGGACGTCCTGGCCTCGGTATTGGAGTAGGGACACCCCTCTGAGCATTTCGTTTCAGGATCTTTGACACCTGACCTTGAGTGATGCCATACTGCCGAGCAATAGCACGCTGTTTCATGCCAGAATTTCGTAAAGTACCACTCCATGACAAACAGCATTGTCAAGTTGACGGACCATCTCCAGAGGAAGCGGCAATAACTTTTGTAGACGTGCAGCAGTGTTTTCCACTAATACAGAATGCAACAACACTTATATGCCCGATTGTGAAGCCAATCGTCAAATGTACCTGTCCTTACATTTTGTCACGCCACCTGTGATATAATCCTGTTATTGACTTCTTGCTGCAAAAGACAATCAGTGACACGGTTCTTTCAACAAAGACATCACCGAAGGGTAAAAGAAACTCACCAGATTGATATACTGAGTTCAGAAAGTAAACCCAAGTCAAGAAAAAAAAAAATATTCCATATTAAATGCCAAGTCTGTATAAGTGATAAGATAATGGGGTTGGGGATTTTAAGGGGCTACCGCCACCTTTTTAATGAATATATAAATGATAGAACCAAGTATCAACCGGACTAAAGAGTGGAGGTGTAATCAACCTTGGTATATAAATGGAAAACAAAATGAATGTAAAAAATATCAAATAAGTCTTATTGAAAAGGTAACTTGTAAAAAAGTTCACAAAACAAATAAGAGAATTAATTTAAATACCGGTGAGTTGGATGAGATGGTGAAGAGAGTGGTAAGAGAATTAAATTATTTCCCACACATAAACAAATATTTGTAGGATCATTGTTTGAGTGGTCTACTAGATGATCTGCCAGTGTATAAGGACCTGTGCTCAGTGTCAATAGTATAAGAGCCAGAAGGATCATAGGTTCATAAGGCTAGAAGGATCATAGGTTCATAAGGCTAGAAGGATCATAGGTTCATAAGGCTAGAAGGATCATAGGTTCATAAGGCTAGCAGGATCATAGGTCCATAAGGGTAAATGTTAGGAGGTTCATAAGGGGGTGAGAGGGAACAAATATTCATAGGATCATTGTTTGAGTGGTCTAATGAACAACATTGAGGATAAGAGTAGGTGCTATAGCTAGTATGTCAAAAGGCCAAAAGGATCGTAAAGATCAGGGTGGCAGAAATAGAGGTGTTTAGGGGAAATGAGGGTGAGAGGAAAATTAACATGTAAGTGAATGGAGAAATGAGGGGTGGTCCAGGAACAACATTTATTCCCTGCTGAGGGAACTTAAATGCTGTCATATTACAAAAATATTAATTGAACGTGACGTGTTGAAACAAGTGGTATATTTAGCAGACGACTTCCAGACATCAAAAATAGATAATGGGTTGAGGTTGGCCTGTTTGCCACTCTCATCAGAGCACCTGCCTCAGGATACTGGGATCCCTGGCTAAATCCCATATACCATGTTGATTTGTTCATGCTGAATCCTAATGTCCTTGTAATTCAAGTAATAGTGCGCTGATGTCATCTAATGTTCTTGTCCTACAAGTGATTTATGTATTAATCACCTTCAAGGAAGTGACTTTTTCTCATACATACCAAATATATAAGATATTGTACTATTTAGAGAAACGCAGCATATTTTAAATGCACTTTATGATGTTACTATTAGCGTGTACGAGTAGTTTATTGCAAATGCCAATCTTACAATATTCATATGTGCCCATGTTCCATGGGTGACAGCGGGCCAGCTGGCTGGGATGTCCTCGGTGGAGATGTACAGGCAGACTCTACTTGCTGGCTGCCGCTGTGTCGAGCTAGACTGTTGGAAAGGTCGCACGGCTGAAGAAGAGCCTGTCATCACCCATGGCTTCACCATGACCACTGAAATTCTCTTCCGGGTAGGCCTTATAATGACATATAAGCAACTACTGAATCTAGTGACAAAACCTTAAGGACCGTTGACCATCACCACCTCATGGTGTCTCATATACCCACTCCAGAGCTTTTTTGCACTTGCTGACCCCTCACTCCTTTCCCTCCCTGCCACTCTCCTCCACATTGTTGTGTATCTGTAATTTTGTCTATCTGTTTCTCCTCCCTCCCTCCCCCACCACACCCCTTATATCAGCATGTTGACCTTTTACCCTCTCTCATTTAGTTCTCCCATGAGCCTTGATTTCTGTCGAGAAAACATTGCATGTATTGCAGCCGAAAGGTGTTAATGTTATATTTATGCCAAGTGAAACTGCCCGATTCAGACTTCTTGTCAATGGTAATTATAACCTACACAATGAAATTTTCCTACTCCGTCAATTTATCTGCCACTTGAGATATAACAGCGAGTGAGTGATGAAAACAGCCCACTATTTGCCGCAGTCATTGCAAATTGCCTGACGTGGCGTTTGTGAGCTGCTCTCTTGAACCTTACACTCGACAAACTTCCTGACACATCCCTGATTAGGGAAAGTTGTTAAACCATCACTTGGTGATAAGTGCACAGAGCGGTTTGCATTATCTGACTCACTGGAGGGATGAACTTTGACCTTGAATTTTTTTGTTCATCTTCTGTTCACAAAGTAACACACTCACTGCTGTACCACTTGGTGTCAGCCCATCTAACATTACAGTGACAACTACCCATAGCATGGCATGCAGGATAGGTATAGAAAGCCTGAATTATACTATAAGAGCACTGGTGCTTGCTACAATCGGCCTTGTTTTTAGCCACATCAAGTGTTAGATTAAATTATGGAACAATTTAATTTCAGTTTTTGTTTCGAAATAAGGTATTTGTGCCATAAAAATATGGAGTCAGTTTTGTTTATCTGGTTAGTTACTCTCACATCACCTAAATTTGTTGACTTTTTGTCCCTTGCCCCTCCGACAAGGTCGGAGACGGGGAACATTGAAATGAGCGCTGTCGAACCAACCGACCGATCATCAGTCCATGTACTTTGATGTATGCGATATTTCAAAAAACGTTCAAGATTTAGCTTTCGTGTTACACCGATCTATTCCTCATACCACCCAAAAGGTGAGGGACCTGGAGTCCATGTTAGTATCCTCCATGAGATTCCAATTAATGCAACAAATGTCATATTTTAAGGTGTTTCAAAACCTTTAAGAACCGTCAAAATATAACATAACTACTTTGTGGGCATTCTGCATATTGCATACAGGGAATAGAGAGATTAAGGAAAGTGGGTGAATGGAGGAAAATATATTTGACAGAATAGTAAAGGAAGGTGAAGGATGAGGGCTAGGCAAAAAAAGAGAAGGAAGCTTGGAAGAGGAAAGGGATGTTGTATACAGGAAAAGAGGTGTGTAGACAAAGTTTAAATATTGAAAACATATGTTGATGGCGCCCTTTTTTTTGTATAGGGAAACTAGAATTTCAATAACATTAGACAGCCACAGATTAATTAGATTAAAATTAGATTATTAAAAATTAATTAAAATTAGATTCAATAAAAGCCACGTCACTGTTCATATCGGTAAATATTATTCTATCGTGTTTCAAATCGTGATCAACACACTATGATCGTGATGATCGTGATCGTGAATCGTGATCGATAATAGTGTTCACAATCGCTATGTCGTATGTACTCCTGCTACGTGTACCAAATTCCGGATACGTGTAACTGTACCAAATCAACAGTTAAAAGGATTTTGAGCCGATAGCTGTTACGGCCTTGGCAAGATCGATGGAGACAGCGATCTGTTAGCGATCGATGGAGACAGCGATCTGTTAGCGTATTCACCGCCCAAATCGCTATGTGGAATTCTCTCATGTAGGGATTAAACGTTGCAGCTGTTACGGCCTTGGCAAGATCGATGGAGACAGCGTTTATTATACTTTAAATGAAGGACAATGTCTCAAGCCCCAGTCCCCATCACGGATGGGGCTCAGCGGTTTACCCAAGCCTGACGGCGAAGGGCAAGGTACACGCTGGCCCGTCCAGTGTAGCGCGCGTGCGGCCCCGGACATCGAAGGGCATTAAACGTTCATTAAACATTAAACATTCATTAAAGGATTACGAAACGAAAAACATTACGAAATTACGTTCACACCGTCACGTCAAACGTACCGTGAACACATACATCGTCACAATGAGAACATCGTCACAATGGACGTTATGCGAACGTGAATGTTATGCGGGAGTCCAAACCTGAGAATGCTGGAGAACAAAGCTGAAATTGGAAAAACTAAATAGCCGATTTTACTCCTGGAGATCCCAGGATTACCCACCCAAAATATCGTTGCGTTCGGTTGAGCCGTTTTTGCGGTACCTTCGAACAGACGGACAGACATTTGGTGAGTTCTAGTATGATTGTCATCAAATTTTCACCAAAGCTTTATTATGCTAATACAGAGAAGGCAAATTAATAATTTTGGCAAAAGGTCAAAGGTCAATCGTCATGTAAAATCTTCAATTTTCATCCGATTGACCTGAAACTTTAGGAATTTTCATATTGGATCACTGAATTGGTTCACCAATCAAAATCTCGATTTTTTTTTTTAGATCAAATGGTCAAAGGTCAAGGTTGCATCGAATCATTCATTTTTGGCCAATTGACCTGAAATGTATAGAATTTTCATATCAGGTCCAGAATTGGTTCATCAGTAAAACCTAGAAGCTGATTTCTTTTTTTTTTAGATCTAAAGCTCGAAGGTTGCATAAAATCATCAATTTTGATTTTGTATTTTTTTGAACTGTTTTCATTATTTTTAGCATGTGGAAGAAGACGTCTGAATACTAACAGATGCGTTGCATTTTCAGATGCTTTCTAGTTTATTTATTTTGTAATTAGAATGCCATGTCATGGAAGGATGTATTAAGGTAATTAAGCTGTTCTCGATACATCTTGACATAGTGTGCATTTAAAACATGTCTGTCATGTTGAAACTAGAGACTCGTAAGATGATTATGCACTGTGTTTATGAACAGCACTGACTTTAAATTGATGCTTGTTTTGGAGAGAAAACATCCCATTATAATGTCTGTCTTATATTGACATTTTTTGGGGAATTAATTTTCTTCTTGCCATCGTGAATTTGTGCTTTTTGATGACAAGCCAATGTTTTTCATGGCCTTGTTTTGGGAAGTATATAAATAAAAAAATCATTGGCCGGCTTCAAAACAAATTACTACAATGTATTTCAATATTGTTGGCCATGAATGCTCTTCTCCCTGGGGTACAGTAATTGCTGCTGATATATGTTGAATGCATTAGAAAAATGAAGAATTCCAGAGAGTTCCCATGTGTTCCCCACTTGGTCAACATAACAACATTCACACTTGGGAATTGTAGGCAGCTCATCACGATCTTGTTATTTTCTTTTCATTATGTTCCATATACAAAACTCCAAAGGCTTTACCAATGTGTTGCAGTCTGCAGTCTGCACATACAGTCATGGCCAAAAATATTGGCACCCTTGCCAATTTCAAATATTGCACCATGTCTTCCAGAAAATTGTTGAAATTAAAAAATATTTTGGTATCCACATGGTTTGCAGTGGAACAAAACAAGAAAAGTTGAAAAAATTACTAAATCTTAGCTTATTTCACACAGAAAACCTAAAATATCCCAGACCATATTATTGGCACCTTTTAGAAGCCATCAGAAATAATTAGTTTCAGACAAGTCATTCTCCTTTACTTTGGAATTGAACTCATGTGGTGAGTTGCATGTGCCTGCAATATAAAAATCACTTATTCAACCAGCTTGAATGAGAAAAAGTCATTCTGCTGTTTTGTGTCACTGTGTGTACCACAATGAGCATGGAGAAAAGAAAGAAAACCAGAGAATTGTCTGAGGAGGTCAGACACAAGATTGTAGCCAAGCATGGACAATCTCAAGCCTACAAGTCCATCTCCAGATACCTTGATGCTCCTGTGTCCACCGTACGCAATGTTATCAGGAAGTTTAAGGCCCAAGGCACTGTAGCCAACCTCCCTGGACGTGGCCGCAAGAGAAAACTTGATCGAAGGATTGTTCGAATGGTGGAGAAAGCACCTTGATCAACTGCCAAACAGATTAAAGCTGACCTTCAGACACAAAGTACAACAATTTCAACTCGCACCATCCGTCGCCAACTCAATGAAAGGGGGTTCTATGGTAGCACCCCACTGCTGAGGGAGAGACATAAGAAAGCCCAGCTAGAGCTTGCCAAAACACACCTGAACAAGCCAAAATCCTTCTGGGAGAATGTCCTGTGGACAGATGAGACCAAATTAGAGCTTTTTGGTAAAACACATCATCTCTATGTTTACAGAAAACAAAATGAAGCCTTCAAAGAAAAGAACACCTTCCCTAAAGTCAAACATGGATGGAGGAGGTTCGGTGATGTTTTGGGTTTGCTGGCACTGCATGTGGCACTGGGTGCCTTGAATGTGTGCATGGCATCATGAAATCAGGAGATTACCAAGGCATTTTGGAGCGCAATGTTCAACCCAGTGTCAGAAAGCTGGGTCTCTGCCATAGGTCATGGGTCTTGCAGTAGGACAATGACCCCAAACACATTTCAAAAAGCACCCAGGAATGCTTCAAGACAAAACGCTGGACTGTTCTGGAGTGGCCAGCAACGAGTCCAGATCTAAACCCCATTGAACACTTGTGGCGAGATCTGAAAACGGCAGTTGGGAGAAGGCACCCTTCAAATCTGGGAGAACTGGAGCAGTTTTCAGAAGAAGAGTGGGCCAAACTGCCAGTAGAGTGGTGTATGAAGCTCAGTCATGGCTATTGGAAACGCTGGACTGCATTTATTTTGTCCAAAGGCTGTGCTATCAAATATTAAGTCTAGGGTGTCAATAATTTTGTCTTTGCCATTTCTTTTTATTTTCTGATTTAAAAGGATATATTAAATTCTGAATCAAAAACAAAGGTTTGGAGGTATTAACAGTGAAATAAAGAATTGTGGAGACAAAATACTTCTGTCAATTTCAACTTAATTTTGGAGAAAATTGTGAGTTATTTGAAAAAAGTGCAAAGGTGCCAATATTTTTGGCCACAACTGTATACTTTGCACCATATATTGGAGTACAGAAAGTTGAGGATTTCAACATTTAATTGCATTCCAAGCGCGTTTTTTAAGCACTGCAGTCAGTCTTATTATTGTCGAAGGTACGTGTACATTCGTTAATGAGGAAATGCACTTGCATGGTACTGTTGCCATCATGTTGACCTTGGGGTTTTTGCACCATTTCTTCTCCGTGCACCTAGGATGTCATTGAAGCCATTGCAGATTGTGCATTCAAGACCTCACCATACCCACTGATTCTTTCCTTTGAGAATCACGTCGACTCGTAAGCATCACTTACTTTACATACGTGTAAATTTTAGGAATGCACGCAAGACAAACATAATTTAAGCATAACTTACATATCTGTAAATGTTATTGAAATTATGACATCATCGATTTTGATACTATAAGGTGTTCTTATTTTTCTTCTATCTATCTTCTATCTATCTATATATACAGACTTGGCATTTAATATGGAATATATATTTTTTCTTGACTTGGGTTTACTTTCTGAACTCAGTATATCAATCTGGTGAGTTTTTTTTTACCCTTCGGTGATGTCTTTGTTGAAAGAACCATGTCACTGAATGTCTTTCGCAGCAAGAAGTCAATAACAGGATTATATCACAGGTGGCGTGACAAAATGTAAGGACAGGTACATTTGACGATTGGCTTCACAATCGGGCATACAAGGGTTGTTGCGTTCTGTATTAGTGGAAAACAACTGCTGCACATCTACAAAAGTTATTGCCGCTTCCTCTGGAGATGGTCCGTCAACTTGACAATGCTGTTTGTCATGGAGTGGTGGCTTTACGAAATTCTGGCATGAAAAAGCGTGCTATTGCTCGGCAGTATGGCATCACTCAAGGTCAGGTGTCAAAGATCCTGAAACGAAATGCTCAGAAGGGTGTCCCTACTCCAATACCGAGGCCAGGACGTCCACGCAGAACCACAAGGAGAGATGATCGCCAGCTGCACCGGTTAGTCTGCAATGGCCGTACCAAGTCAGCTAATCGACATAGGGCTGAGTGGCATCAACTGACAAATGTGCCCAATATCCAGAAGGCTAGTCAACCAACGACTGGTTCAAGCAGGCTATCGTGCCAGGCATCCCCTGAGAAAGCCATGCCTGACCAGACAACACAGCCAGCGCCGATTGCAGTGGGCCAGAGAGCACCGTCAATGGCAGCCAGGACACTGGAATCACGTGACCTTCAGTGACGAGTCTAGATTTCTGGTCTATCGTCAAGATGGCCGCGTCCGAGTGCGCAGACAAGTGCATGAAGCCCACAACGAAGATTGTATAGTGCCAAGAGTCCAAGCTGGAGGTGGTAGGGTGACCGTTTGGGCTGCTTTTCATGCAGGGGGCAAAACTGACCTGGTTGTTCTTAATGGAAACCTGAACCAGTTCAAGTACAGGGTAATTCTGGAAGAAACATTGCTTCCATTTGCTCATGCAGCCTTTCGAGGAAACTTTGTCTTCCAAGATGACAATGCACGGCCTCATCGTGCTCGCATGATCCAACACTTTCTTGCTGAACGTGGTGTAGAGCATATGGAGTGGCCTGCCATGTCCCCGGATATGAATCCGATAGAGAACTTGTGGGCAGAATTAACGCATCAAATCGACAACTTGGACCAGCAGCCGACCTCTGTGCGTGAATTGCAGCAGACTATTGTCACTGCATGGCAAGCGATTCCTGTCCAAACCTTGGCAAATCTCGTGAACAGCATGCCTCAATGTGTACGTGCTCTCCTGAATGCTCATGGGGTTACACGAAGTACTGAACTGTAATTTTACTGTCCGTAATCCCAGTCATAATTTAGCTTTTGTTTTTGTTGAAATTTTTTTTGGCTAATGTGCAAAATAAAGAGATACTTCTGGAAAACGTACAGAAGTTTAACACAGTACTGTCCGTGAATTGAGTTCGATATCAGTTTACATCACTTTTGAGGATCAATTTATTTGCTTCGAAATGTCAAATGTGGTTTTTGTTTCTTTTAAACGTCATATTAACAAAATCTAGAATAATTTCAACATAATTCCAATGAACTTTTGGTTCTAAGTCATCTTGAAGAGTAAATTCACCCCCACAAAAAAAATATTCCATATTAAATGCCAAGTCTGTATAAAAGAAAGTTTTTGTTTGTTTGTCTGCACACGCTAATCTCCTGAACGGTGAAAGATAGGAGGAAACCTCTGAAACAAAAAATGTTGGGACGGGCCCCGGGAAGGTTTTAGGCTAGGTTGCGAGGCCGGTCGAGGCCACCTCGGCCGGGCTGGGCCCATTTCGCAATTAAAAGCTGAGCTGAATTATAGAAGTCAATCTTCTACGGCCGTGAGTAAAAGCTGAATTATAGTAGTAAATTCATTCAAAAAGAACCAAAAATGTCGAGACGGGCCCCGGGAAGGTTATAGGCTAGGTGGTGAGGCCGGTCGAGGCCGCCTCAGCCAGGCTAGGCCCATTTCGCAATTAAAAGCTGAGCTGAATTATAGTAGTCAATCTTCTATGGTCGCGAGTAAAAGCTGAATTATAGCAGTAAATTCATTCAAAAAGAACCCGCCGGGCAACGCCGGGTGCTTTCGGCTAGTAAGTAATATGTTAGAGGTGAGATTAAGCAAAGCAACTATAAACATATGTATATGTATATGTGTATATATATATATGTATATGTATATTGTATATGTGTATACATATATATATATATATATATATATATATATATACATACACACACACACACACACACACACACACACACACACACACACACACACACACACACACACACACACACTAGCGATGTACCCGTGCGTCGGGGAGTCAAAAGCAAGCAAACAATGCGGAAATGGTGAATGATAAACCGTGGAACCAATAAATTAAACATTCCTGTGCCACCTTCAGTCGCATGTCAGACTTGGACAGCAGGTTCGTGAAAGACTTAGGTTAAAAAACGGCGAATGGGAAACCATGAACCAATAAATTCCCACATTCCTTTGGCACTTGTAGTCGAACATCAAGCATGGAAAGCAGGATCGTGAAGGACTTGCACACACAACGTACCCCGTCTGAATGGTTCTATACCCAGTCAATGGTGAATCCGCGAATGTTACGGTTAGAACATAGAAACCCTCACGTCATTGCCTCATTCATTTGAATTCAATATCTCTATTTTCATTCCAAACGGCATAACTCCAATCACAAATTAAATAACATTAATATAAAAAAAATAAACTTTTACCAACACTGGTGACGTAAACAAATATTTAAATCCGTGCTGACGTTACATCCGGATATGGAGCATCCGGATATAGAGCTGCACATTCCGTACGGTTTGAAATTCAAAATCATAATTGTACTCACTCAATTCCAAACACCATCATTCAAATCATAAATTGATACTATAACAATACTGTGGTTAAATGACGATTGTATTTAGATATTATCAAACCAGCTCATTATCGGCATGTGCTTCCGGATTCGGGGCAGATTAATATTGAGTGTTTCAAAATCATAATTTTATTGAGGAATTTATGAAACCTCTGACCTACCTTGCAACATCCGCTGGGGCTCCAAAAGTGGGTCACACACAGGGGAGTGGGTCACACACAGGGGAGTGGGTCACACACAGGGGAGTGGGTCACACACAGGGGAGTCGGTCACACACAGGGGAGTCGGTCACACACAGGGGAGTGGGTCACACACAGGGGAGTGGGTCACACACAGGGGAGTGGGTCACACACAGGGAAGTGGGTCACACACAGGGAAGTGGGTCACACACAGGGGAGTGGGTCACACACAGGGGAGTGGGTCACACACAGGGGAGTGGGTCACACACAGGGGAGTGGGTCACACACAGGGGAGTGGGTCATACACATGGGAGTGGGTCACACACAGGGGAGTGGGTCACACACCGGGGAGTGGGTCACACACCGGGGAGTGGGTCACACACAGGGGAGTGGGTCACACACAGGGGAGTGGGTCACACACAGGCGAGTGGGTCACACACAGGGGCATGGGTCACATACAGGGGAGTGGGTCACACACAGGGGAGTGTGTCACACACAGGGGAGTGGGTCACACACAGGGGAGTGGGTCACACACAGGGGAGTGGGTCACACACAGGGGAGTGGGTCACACACAGGGGAGTGGATCACACACAGGAGAGGGGGAGAGGATCACACACAGGAGAAAGGATTACATACCAGGGAGAGGATTACACATCCTGGAGATGGGGTGTGGATCACACACTGGGGAGTGGATCACACACAGGAGAGAGGGTGAGGATCACTCACCAGGGAGAGGATCACATGCAGGGGAGAGCAGGAGAAGATCACACAGAGGGGAGAGGGGGAAAGGATCACACACAGGAGAGGGGGAGAGGATCACACATGGGGGAGTGGCAAACTGCCATAAACTGTTCGCCTGGCAAAGGTATGCGCTGTACCGAGTGCCGTTCTACTTCATTTTGAAATTGCCACTCTTTCGTTTAAATGCTGAAAATTATGTTTGTAAGACTATTTGAATTGTAGATTTTGTGCTAGCAGAAGTGTCATTGAAAACGTATACTGTACATAGCACATGTGTGAAAGGCCTCGTGAAAAGGGTGGGTAGGGGAATGGGGAAAATGAGTGGGTAGGGGAAGAAAGCTATCTTTGGAACTTCGCCTTTTCTTTAAAGATCATTATTTTGTTTCATAAATTTGGTTTTATTTCATTTCATCATGGATATGCAACTGAATGCAGGTGCTTGTGCATGCTCCTTTCACAGTGCAAAGCAACAAGCCAAGATGGCGGAATACTGCCGCACCATCTTTGGAGACCTCTTGCTAATTGAGCCTCTTGAAAAATACGGTGTAAGTAGAATTTCCTCACATGCAACGAGTGCAAATGTACAGGATAAAAACACATTTCATCACAAAAAAAAACAAAAACGATTGCAGTTGGTATGTTCCTCATTAAAAAAAACAAGACCATAAGTCTTGTTCTTCCTACCGATATGATCCTCATTAAAAAAACAAGAGCACTTCCTGCCGCAAAAGTGGAGTTTTTCGTAGTGGCCTTTTGAAACCCACCAATTAAGGTTTTGTTTTGAAAACCACCAATGAAACCCACTTTTCCTGCTGTTTAACACGAAACTGAAAGGGAGGAAGACCGGGGTGTGCTCATTTACCAAGCAGTTAGCTAGCGCTTGCCAAGCCAGCTGTTTTTTAACGGTTTTGAAAGGAGTGCTTGCTTGAATGCTTCAACCACTTCGCGAACTCTCCACAAGAAACTTGGTAAATGAACACACACCCAATGTTCTTGAGACCCGACCATAGATCGACTGTAATCTATATACCCCAAAGAGGAATGACCCTTTCTGCCGCTCCCATAGTGAGCGGGTGTACTAGTAAATGAAAATGTCGGTCGGTGGAGTCAGCTGTCGTAATGACATCATAGATGTTATGACGCGTGACGGCCGGAAAAAAAACTCTCGCTACTTTAATATATTGAAGATGACTATGCTTTCGATATTTGATGATCATTTTAACAATCGGGTTGTTTGTGTTTCACACTGAATGAAAAACGTAAAAGTAGAGCCTGGCGATTGTGATATATGACAAGTTTGACGATATGTTCGGCATCAACGGCATGTAAATCAAAATGGCAGTGGTGGAGAGTCAGCCGCCATACTGCCGTAATGACATCAGCCATAATCACATCACCCTGTCATATGACGAGATTCTCAGCTCTGATTGGTATACGTTTGAGGGGACATACATACGTACATACGGATGGACAAACACTGTTCTATACTGCTTTGCCCTATGGGCTACGCCGTAAAAATTATAGCACCTGCAACTAGTATACTATGCATATGGCTCAGGTGCTGTCACATGATGCTCCTTCCCCTGTCGGAGGGTACTTAACACCTGACATATGATGCCTGCAATAGTTCGGGTGTAGATCTGCACTTGGTGGTTATAATTTGTACTTGGTGATTGATTAGAACTATTTTATTTTGAGTTGGCCACCCGTGACTGGTATCCTCTCTTCAGCCAATGGTCACTAAAGTGTTTCTTAATTTTCAAGTAACTACAGTGTATAATTATCTTGCAGGTTTAACACAACCATACAATGAGATGAGTAATGGTGTCGAATTAATGGTGAGGACACAGAACAAGCATTCCAGAGGTTGTGGGTTCAAATGTGACTTTAATCTTTAGGTAACAATACAGTATTAAGGATTCAAATATTGAGCTTATCTCAGGTTAATTGCATTGTTGTTGGATTCTTAATAAAAGAAAAAAATATTAACCCCTGGGGAACAGTTATCTGTGGCCCTTTCCATGTCTTTTTTTACTTGTGGATTCTAAACTTTTGTGTGTGGTTCTTAAACACTTTCAGGACAATGTAGAATGAGCACTAAAATGCGGCCTCGGAAAAAGCATTGTAGCCCACCACCTACAGAATTAAAAGCAAAATTTTACCTTTGACATCTGTTAATCTACTGTGCCTTTATATTCAGCACCATCTGACTTCAAGTACCTCCAAGTTTTTATCAGGCTTCTGACGTCATTACCCCTCATGTTAATTGCATGTTTTGCACAGAACATGGTGCTTGAGGCCAGGAACGTTTTGCGAAACCATCTTTGAGCACACTTTAAGCACATTATGAGCACTTGAAGGTAAGTCAGTATGACCATTGCCAACAATCATTCATTCCTGGTGGATGTGCGGGATGCACGCACAGCCGTCAAAGGAAGATTTTCAAAAGCCTGCCAAGAGATTGCTTGGATCATATCGGTGAAAAATCCTGCCTCACTTACAAAGAACCATGTCTGTTGGAGGAAGATAAAGCGTTTTGCAGGAAGCTTGGAATTCAAACGTTGGCCCCTTGCAAGCTTTCTAATCAAAGGTTCTAAACACAATGGAAATAAAGCTGTGAGAAGCCTTGGGATGAAAAACACATTTGAAAGGGGGTTTTCGTCTGGATTTTTCTTTGATGGCTGCTCTTCAGTAAAAGCATTGAGCCAAACATGTCATGTCTAATAATGTCCAATTGTGGTTGTGAGGCAATATGACATCACGTACCCCATACAGGTCTAGCCTTATTCACACATTTAATTCACTCAAAGACTATGCTATTGTCAGAGCATTTTTCATTGGAATAACGGATAAAACGACTTTTGATAACACGATCCGTGTAATATTAAATTTGTATGTACTCACCTGGTTTCTGACTGGTATAGATGTAAAGGAAAGCTTGCCAACATCTCTTCCTATGGCATAGAAGGCCACTTTCATTCCTGAATTTCTGACTTCCTCCACTCATGCAGTCAACATGTTGCAATCAATGGAACCCCCTCTTCCCCACTCCCAGTGGAGGCTGGAGTTCCCCAAGGGAGTATTTTGGGCCCAGTATTGTTCCTCATCTATGTTGATGACCTATCCAATGCTCTAGAAAACTTTATCTTGCTGATTTTGCAGACGACTCCACATTGTTTAGTACAGTACACCATCCCTCTGTTAGGCAGACAACAGCTGCCTCTGTCAACTCTGCTGAATTTAAATGATTAGACTCTGCTCTGATAAATGGAACATGTCTTTCAATCCTGCAAAAACTCAGTCTCAACCTATTGTTCCAGAATGATTGTCAAACAAACTCACTTACCTGTACCTATTTCCTTGGTCATTCACTATAACAGATTATATCTCTTGAACTTCTAGGCCTCACCATCAGCCATGACATTTTCTGGGCCAAACACAAAGGAAAGCTGGCCTCCAAAGTCGACAAGAGTGTGAAATTATTCAAGATTATTCAAGAGATTATTCAAGAGATTATTCAAGAAAGGATGTATTGATCTGTACAGACTGGGAGAGGATGGAGGGTTTCGGAAGGTGTGAAGAGAAAGCTAGAGTCGAGGTGAGGGAACGCAGAACACACTAACCTGCCTTGGGAGGGTGTGAAGGAGAACTTGCGATTTGGCTTCCTACTGAGATATGACAATTTTACTACACATTAATGAACTAACATATGCTCACACTAAGCAAAAATAAATCCAATTTGACTGCCAATGAAAGTACATTTTGATTTCCTTAGTTTTGTGATGATGCCCACATGTACTTTATGAATTTGAGTTCTGATTTGCTTTGCAGCTGGAGCCCAACACACCACTTCCAAGTCCAGAAGAACTTCGGGGAAAGATATTGATCAAGAACAAGAAGAAGCACACCCCGAAGGTAGCTGATGGCAGCACCAAACGACGTCTTGCCGAGATGACCTCAAGTGCATTGAGTGACTCCTCCAGCATGTGTGAATCCTTGACTCCAGGTGCTGGTAAGTCAAGGGCGCCACAAAATTGGGTGTTCACAAATGGACGATTCCTGCACGTACAATATCTGCTGATAAAGAGGTTCTATTATTCTCCATGTACAGATCTGCAGGCAAGTTTTAGTTTCAAACAAAGTGTGGAAGGGATGGTGGATAAAATCAAACTTCCATGACAATTCCAAGCTGATTTCATTAGAACTAGTATTATACATTTTAAAAAGAAAATTCACAATGTCAGTGATTCACACATCAGGCATTATGAAAAAAATATACATTTATATGCATGTACAAATTGAAATTGCCTCCATGCTGGAGGACGACTCGGCCATCCTTGTGCTTTTAGTTTTACATGAATTGACTTGGACCAGTGTGTACGGTGTGTACCCTGGTTAGAATAGGTACACCGTATCCCTGCGTGTCGTAAGAGTTGGCGTCAGGAAGGGGTTGGCGCCAGGAAGGGTTGGCGTCAGGAAGGGCATCCGGCCATAAAAACATTGCCTCAAAAAGAGAACCATGACAATTACAACTACATATGGGCAGGGTACAGCCCGAAGTGGAGATCGGTTTCTGAGGTTTGGGACATGGAATGTAGGGACAATGACAGGGAAATCAGGAGAAGTGGTGGAAGTATTGGTCAGAAGAAGAGTGGACATATGTTGTGTGCAAGAGACCAGATGGAAGGGAAGTGGTGTGAGAATGGTGAAGGGTAGGCAGGGACAGAAATACAAGTTTGTGTGGCAAGGGTGCCCGGAGGGTGTGAATGGTGTTGGTGTCCTGTTTTCTGAGGAGTTTGTAGACAGTGTGGTGAGTGTGACTAGAGTGAGTGATAGGTTGATGATGGTGAAAATGATGATTGGAAAGCTCTTGGTGAACGTCATCTCGGGATATGCTCCGCAGGTTGGTCGAAGCGATGAAGAGAAGGACAAGTTCTGGTGTGCGATAGAGAAGCTGATGGAAAACGTGAAAGATGAGGAAGTTGTTGTGGTAGGAGGAGACCTAAATGGACATGTGGGAAGGAGTATGGACGGTTTTGAGGGAGTTCATGGGGGTTACGGATATGGTGTGAGAAATGAAGAAGGTGAAAGGATTTTGGAGTTTGCTGATGGAGATGATTTGTTGATTTGTAATACTCAGTTCCAGAAAGGGGATAATAAGCTTGTTACATACACGTCAGGTGGGTCGACGACAACTGTTGACTACCTGATGGTGCGTAGGCGAGATAGGGGGCACCTCTGGGACACAAAGGTGATCCCGGGGGAGGAGGCTGTTTCACAGCACCACTTGGTTGTCTGCGACATAAGGGTGAAAGGTGCGAGGAGAGCTCGGCGGGTGAAGTACCAACTGAGAATGAAGGTGTGGAGGTTGAAAGAGGTGTGACAGTAAGGGAGGCATTAAAAGAGAGGCTGAGTCGGGTCGAGGATGATGTGGTTGAGCTTGAAAGTGGTTGGATGTCAATGAAAGATAGTCTGTTGGGAGCCGTTGTTGAGGTATGTGGATGGACAAAAGGACCACCGAGGCACTCGGAAACATGGTGGTGGGATGATGAAGTTGGAAAGAGGATTGACGAGAAGAGGAAGAAGTTCAAGGAGTGGCAGAAGGCGAAGGGTACGGGAGCAGAAAAAGCAGAGCATGAAAGTTATAAGGCAGCCAAGAAGGCTGCAAAGAAAGAGGTAGCAAAGGCGCAGGAGACATGTAGGAAAATGTTCGGAGAACGCTTGGATTCGGAAGAGGGTCAGAGAGCGGTATTCAGGATTGCAAAGCAGATAGCGAAAGAGAGGTGTGATGTGATGGGGGTGAGTTGCTTGAAGGATGAAGTGGGACAAATCGTTGTGGACCCAGATGGAATTAAAGGAAGATGGAAAAGATATATGGAAATGCTGTTGAATACAGAGAATTAATGGGATGGCAACATAGAGAGTAACCCAGTTTTAGGACCGGCAGAGAAGATAACTGAGAAGGAAGTTGAGGAAGCGATAAAAGCAATGAAGAGTAGAAAAGCGGGAGGGCCGACGAGAGTTGTGGGAGATATGTTGAAGGCAGCAGGAAGTTGGGGTGTGAAGAGAATGACAGAGATCTGTAATCTGGTGGTGAAAGAAGGCCGCATTCCAGTGGATTGGGAACTGAGGACCCTTGTCCCTCTATACAAGGGGAAAGGTGACCCTCTGGAGTGTGGCTCGTACCGAGCGATAAAGTTATTGGAGCATGGAATGAAGGTATTGGAAAGGGTGTTGGAGAGGAGGATAAGGAAGAAGGTGAAGATCGACAAAATGCAGTTTGGATTTATGCCAGGAAGAGGAACGACAGACGTGCTCTTTATTGTGAGGCAGTTGCAGGAGAAGTACATGGAGAAGAGGAAGAAGTTGTTTCTTGGGTTTGTTGATCTGGAGAAAGCATTCGATAGGGTTCCACGCGAAGTATTGACATGGGCATTGAGGAAGTTAGAAGTGGAGGAATGGTTGATCAGAGTTGTGATGGCAATGTACAATAGAGCGTGAACAGCTGTAAGGACGAAGGACGGGAACAGTGGTGAGTTTGAGGTGAAGATGGGAGTGCATCAGGGGTCGGTACTAAGTCCACTACTATTTGTAGCTGTGATGGAGGTGCTGGCTCAGACCGTAAAGGAGGGTTTACCGTGGGAGTTGTTCTATGCAGATGATCTGGTGTTGATTGTGGAAAGTATGAATGGACTGAAGGAAAAGATGAACAAGTGGAAGGAAAGTATGGAGACAAAAGGTCTGAAGGTGAATATAGGAAAGACGAAGGTGATGGCAAGTGGTAAAGCATGTGGTGAGGTGGAAAGAACTGGGAAGTGGCCATGTGCTGTGTGCAGGAAGGGTGTTGGAGTGAACTCCATTCAATGTACAATGTGCGCTGAGTGGGTTCATTTAAAATGTAGTGGTCTGAGAGGGTCATTAACCAGTGTGGCAGCTACATTCAAATGTAAGGTGTGCACAGAGGGAGCTGCAGATGGAGGAAATGTTGAGTTGGATCTTGGAGACGGCGTGAAGCTGGAAGGTGTGAAAACATTTTGTTATCTCGGAGACATGCTGAATGGAGAAGGTGGATCAGACTCTGCAACGGTTGCTAGAGTGAGATGTGCATGGAAGAAGTTTCGGGAACTGAGTGGCGTGCTGATGAGGAGGGGAGTGTCGTTGAAGCTGAAGGGAAAGGTGTATGCTGCATGTGTGAGAAGTGTTATGATTTATGGGAGCGAGACATGGGTCATGAATGTAGAGCAGCAACGAAGGCTGGAAAGGGTGGAAATCCGAATGGTTCGGTGGATGTGCGGAGTGTCGCTGAGACAGAGGAAGACAAATGATGAATTGTGAAAGATGATGGGAATAGAGCCTGTGATTGATGCTGTGAAGAGAACAGGTTGAGATGGTTTGGTCATGTGTTGAGGAAGGATGAAAGTGACTGGTTGAGAAGAGTGATGAAAATAAATGTAGAAGGAAGTAGAGGACGGGGAAGACCGAGAAAGACTTGGCTAAAGACGGTGGAAGAAGACATGTGGGCAAGGGGGTTAACAAGGAGAGATGCAGAAAATAGGGCAAAATGGAGAAGATTGTCATGGGGACCGCAAGGCTAACCCCCGCTCTTGCAGGGAAAATGGCCTTAAAATGCATGTTGTTGTTGTGTTGTATAAATTGAAATTGCCACCAATTTTTGGGTGCTTCAGGGTACCACGTAAGCTATCACATCGTGTACTGTGTATGTATATATATATATGTATGTATATATATATATATATGTATGTATATATATATGTATGTATATATATATATATATCTATCAAATTTTCATTCTGTGCCTTCGCATGTGGCTGGGCAATGTGGTCCCATCCACAGGATCCTTGCCTGCTTCCTCGTGTGGCACCCCCGAGCCCCACTTGGGCCGCTTTGCAGGCTGCCTTGCTACATCCGAATTCTGGGGGCCCTCTCTGGCTTCTCCTGGAGGTGCACTCTTTGACATGTAGTGCCTCAGGTCCTCCTCCTCCTGGAACCTGGGTCTACCTCCACAAATCTATAGCTTCCCCTCATGGAATTCATGGTGTGCGCTGGGCCAGTGCACTCACAGCGGCCTGGGATGCCCTTCCTCTTTGAGTTCGGGCTCACTTTCGGACCACACTCCCAGCTCTTTAACTATACTTTTGCACCCATTACAATTGCTATTTTACCTATTTCAGCACCAACACCTGAACGGCATCCATGTTACAAACAGCTGAATCCCCTCTATCTATCACTAACATCCGGATTCCTCTCCACCGGTGGGGTGTGGGGTTGTTAGGACTAAAAGAGAACAGAGGGAGCAATATCGGAGAATGGACGGTCGAAAACAGAGACCACGGACCTACCTGCAATTGTCAATCAATCGTGATAATCATCACCCAGGGGAGGGTTGTGCCTGATAAGTTATGCACACTAGGAATGTGATTGCACATTAGTGGCATTGAAGTAAAATAGATTTTACACTGCTGCTCTTTTCACTTCAAAATTCAGTTTAATCTTTTTAGTGAATGCTGCATTCTCGAGGTATTATGCTTGGCATTCTGCTGTACTGCTTGCTTGACGTCTGGGGTTGTACTTACTTTTGTGGCTGTCACACAGGAACAACAGGCCAGGATACTTTAGAGGGGTTGCCAGAACAACAGGAAGGTGATCATCTGCAGCCCACACTCATAAAAAAGCCCACTGGTAAGCAATCTGGAATCCCAAATTTCGCATTCACCGCAGGAACTTTGTTTCTGGAAAAGACCACTTTTCAATATTTATATCCTCATGTGCAATGTGATATTCCACTGTGTGTTGCTATTGGTTGTTGTGCAGTTGATGGAGAGCCATATAGTGATGATGAAGAAGATGAAGAGGATGATGCCAAGAAAGGCTCTACCGATGAGGTGAATTAAAATGGCCACTGGCTTGGAAAAAAAACCTTGTTGTTAAAAGTATTTTAATTTATCATCTTGTATCAGCCAGTTTGAGCTTGGTCTTAAGAGTGATGGATCATTTCATTTTGTGTGAGCTACAGTATTTAATAACATGGTAAAAAGACCAATAGTTCAACTGAATAGTATCAATTTTTGTAACCATGGTACATTGTAATTTATCACGTAAGCATGTGACATCATCGATGACTATTATGCATGTGTATCATTGATCATACAGTACTGAGTTTGCCTTTCCTGTGTGTGTGTTTACCTGAAGAACATGGCGAAAGAGGCCTCAGCCACCGAGGAGATGTCGAACCTTGTGAACTACACGCAGCCTGTTAAATTTAACTCCTTTGATGTGTCTACAAGTGAGACTCCAGTTATATAGGATATGCTATCCGTTTCCTCCTGATGATGTCAAAAAGGAAGTCATATATAGGTGTATGACAACTTGTTTCATTATGATATGATCCAAAGTCATCCCAGATTCAAATGACACACACACACACACACACACACACACACACACACACACACACACACACACACACACACACACACACACACACACACACACACACACACACTTGCATTTTACCTCGGGCTTCCAGCTAGTATACATACATATATAATGTATTGTGCTTGAGCTCCCACTTTATTCAGTATTAATGTGACACTACTTCTCAATGGTCATTGTGAAAAAGAAAATTGCTAAGTTTTGTAGTGGGCCAAAAGTAGGGCTGTCAACCGAGCCGAGACCGGGACGAAATCCCGGCGGTCTCGGCTTTCGAGACGGTCTCGGGACGGTCCCGAGATAAATTGATTGACGCAATTTCTCGGTAAAAAAATCCCGGTTAAAATTCCAACTTCTTGCAGATATTTTCCATAATAGAGGCATTTATTGAGCCTTGCTTTCATTACTCTGCTTCTGCACAAGCATCATTTTTCGCAAGTGCAGCTGAACTGACAAACGATGATAGATAAAGTAAACTCACTGTTCCAGGATTTTCCCCTTCTCAACAAACAATGCACTGCAAACGAATCCGAATTCCGAATCCGGATCTTCACCAACATCTAATCATGTCGTCCTTGTCACACACGCTGCATCTCCACAAAATTTCGTCCGAATCCGTCCACAACTTTTTGAGATATTGTGTTCACAAACAAACGGACAAACAGACAGGAGTGAAAACATAATCTCCATCGACCTTTGGTGGCGGAGGTAACGAAATCAGGATAAAGGTCACAATGAAAATCCGCCGCATCGCGGCTTCATTTAAACCGTTGAATCCTTCCGCTGTATCACTCCGCCTCGCCCCGCCCCGCTGCGGTCACGTGTCCGTCCTTGGAGACGAGTTACGGAATGTGGTTGCTATGGCCGTTTGCACATTAATATCGAGGGACTCGCTCGAGGCTCCGTGAATGGAGGGACGATGTTTATTTAGATTAAAAACACGTTTATAACGGATTATTCTACACACAATGTATTAATACAAGTACAATACATTATGTAGTTTTATGAAATGAGTTTTTGATGAACGTTTATGTTTAATTGCAACGCTAAATCTATAAATTGTAAGAATCCCTCGGGGTTTGGTTGACGGTTTGAATGTGAAAGTATTTTGGTTATCTTATCTCCACTTTAGGCCTGATAAGTTGATTACGTTTACTTTAGTCACAGAGTCAAAATAAGGAGGGGGGGTAGGGGGGGGGGGTGATCACTACACCGCCTGCTTTATAATTTACTAGCAGAAGAACTCGGCATTGCCGGGCGGGGGAGGGGAGGGGAACGGGGGGGGGGGGGGGGAGCGAGCCCCTTGGCGATCACAACTCACAAAATGATAATGAAACTCCAACCGGGACTCGAATATGCCTGGGCAGAAACATTTTCTCCCTCTCTCTGACATTCCGAGCAAGAAATTACACGACAATACAAACTGTAATGAGATAACCCGGTCCCGTCGGTGGCCGATCATCTGCATGTAGGCGGTGTATTTTATTTCATCCCGGTAAATGGAAGCTAAGTCGGAATTTAAGTACTCAACATCAGAAATGAATTTTTTTCATTGTTGTTTATATATTGTTGTGGCGGACACAAAAGCCCACTGGCGTGGTGACATCATTCCACGCACCAAGTGGGCGGTGGCCACGCCCGAGGGGTAGGCGTGGCCTCATGATATACACCGGGCGACCAGCCCGGAGCATTTCAGTGTGTTACAGTGTAGTCTTACAATAAAGACGTTTATATGTTACCGCTTGTCCGCTTCCTCCTTGCTCGCAAGCAGCGCGCGTAACGCCGCGCTTTACTGGTGACCCTCGACGTTGGATCTGCCGTAGCGATCCTTCCGAACACGACGCCATTGCAATGGCCAACGACAAGGCAATGGCGATTAAACTTCCCGAATTTTGGGAGGCCCAGGCCGAAGTCTGGTTCGTTCAAGCCGAAGCCCAATTTCAGCTTCGGCGCCTCACCAACGACGACCTGCGCTACTGCCATGTCGTCGCCTCCCTCGGGCCCGGCACGGCCGCTCGAGTTGTGTCCGTCCTTCGCCACCCACCGGACGGCCACAAGTACGAGGCACTCAAGCGGCTACTCCTAGCCACGTTCGGCCTCACGGACGACGCACGGGCCGACCGCCTCCTGGATCTCCCCGAGCTCGGTGAGACGCGCCCGTCGGTCCGAATGGACCATATGCTGTCACTGTTGGGCGACGAAGCCCCCGGTTCGCTATTCCGGGCGCTTTTCCGGCGCCAACTTCCAGCGCAGGTTCGCCTCGCGTTGGCCGGGACCGAGCTAACGGAACCCCGAGCATTGGCCGCCAAGGCGGACAGGTACTTCGCCGCTTCGGACACGCGGGCGAGCGTCGGCGTGGCCGTCACGGCCCTCGACGCTGATGTTCAGCAGCATGTTCCACAGCATCAGCTTCTACAGCGCGCTGATGTTCAGCAGCATGCTGATACGCACCTCGTGAACGCCGCCACGCCCCGCCCACCGCCGCGGTGAAAACCGCCACCGCGGGGAAACCCGCCAACTCCACCGGCCTGGCGGAGCCAGCCGCGCTCCTCCAGCTCCACCACCTGGTGCTGGTTCCACGCCAAGTTCGGCCACGAAGCTCGGCGGTGTCATCCGCCGTGCTCCTTCAACGGGTCGGGAAACGCCCGGGCCGGCGCTCAATAGTGGCGATGAGCGCCGGCCGTTCGAGCAGCCTGCTGTTCATAACGGACACCTTCTCCGGGCGCCGTTACCTGTGCGACACGGGAGCGCAGGTGAGTGTCATTCCCGCCGGCACGTCAGACAAGCACGCCGAGGTGGGGGCCCCGCGCTGCTTGCCGCGAACGGGACGCCCATCCGTACGTACGGAAAACGCTGCCTCTCTCTGCGGTTCGGAGGGCAGGTTTTCCGATGGACGTTCGTCACCGCCGACGTGCACATGGCACTGCTTGGCGCGGACTTCCTGTGCGCTAATGGGCTCCTGGTCGACGTCAAGCGCAGACGGCTTGTCCAGGCCGAGACGTTCAGCTCGCTCGCTTGTGCGTTGCCCAGCTCAACGAGCGGCTTGCCAAGCGGCTTGCCGAACGATTCGGTTCCGGCCACGTTGGTCTGTACGCTTCCGGCAGCGGACGCATTCACCCACCTCCTCGCCGGCTTCCCGGCCCTCACGCGGCCCACCTTCTCGGCGGGGGCCGTCAAGCACGGGGTGGCCCATCACATCCCCACCGTCGGGCCACCGGTCTACGCCCGGGCACGCCGCCTCGAGCCGACGAAGCTGGCGGTGGCAAAAGCGGGGTTCGCTACCCTGGAGCGACTCGGCATCGTTCGGCGCTCAGAGAGCGCTTGGGCGTCGCCGCTGCACATCGTGCCGAAGCCCGGCGGGGGATGGCGACCGTGCGGGGACTATCGCCGTCTCAATGACGCCACGACTCCCGACCGCTACCCCGTCCCCCACATTCAGGACTTTTCCGCCCGTTTGGCGGGCAGGTCCTTCTTCTCGAAGGTGGACCTCATACGCGGCTACCATCAGGTCCCCGTCAGGCCGGAGGACGTCCCGAAGACGGCGGTCATCACGCCATTCGGACTCTTCGAGTTCCTGCGCATGCCCTTCGGTCTGAAGAATGCGGCTCAGGCGTTCCAGCGACTGATGGACAGCGTCCTGCGCGACTTGGATTTTGTCTACGTCTACCTAGACGATATCCTCATCGCCAGCGCGTCCCGCGAAGAGCACCTACGCCACCTCCGCACGCTCTTCGAACGCCTGGGCCAGCATGGCCTGATTGTGAACCCCGCAAAGTGCCGGTTCGGCGCCGCCACAATCGATTTTCTGGGGCACCGTGTCACTAGGCACGGAGCCGTCCCCCTGCCGGCCAAGGTGGAGGCGGTGAAGGGGTTTCCGCGCCCCCGCACGATCAGAGGGCTGCAGGAGTTCCTGGGCATGGTGAACTTTTACCATCGGTTCCTGCCCCGTATCGCCCAGCTCCTGCGCCCCCTGCACGAAGCTCTCCGAGGTAAGCCGGGCAAAGGCGACGTTACCTGGACCGAGCAGATGGACACGGCGTTCACGGGCGCGAAGCTCGCCTTGGCTAACACCACCATGCTCGCGCACCCGGCGCCCGATGCACCGATCGCCCTCACCACCGATGCCTCGGACTACGCGGTGGGCGCGGTGCACGAGCAATGGGTGCGTGGAGCTTGGCAACCGCTGGCGTTCTTTAGCCGGCAGCTTCGCCCGCCCGAACGCCGTTACAGTACCTTCGACCGCGAGTTGCTCGGACTTCACTTGGCGGTCAGGCACTTCCGCCATCTGCTCGAGGGCCGGGCGTTCACTGCCTTCGTCGACCACAAGCCGCTGATCTTTGCGATGGGCAAGGTCACCGAGCCGTGGTCGGCCCGGCAGCAGCGTCACCTCTCGGCCGTGTCCGAGTACACGACGGACATCCAGCACGTCGCGGGAAGGACAACCCGGTGGCGGATTGCCTTTCCCGGGCCGTCGCCCACGCAGTCCACCTCGGCATCGACTATGCCCGGATGGCAGCGGACCAGGCCGCTGACCCCGACGTCCAGGCCTTGCGGACCGCCGTCACGGGCCTCCGCGTCACCGAGGTGCCGTTCGACGGCGCGGGCGTGGCCCTCTTGTGCGACGTCTCCCTCGGGCGTCCTCGCCCCATCGTGCCCGCGGGCTGGCAGCGCCAGGTGTTTGACGCCATCCACGGCCTGTCCCACCCGGGCGCGAGGGCCTCCCAAAGGCTGATCGCCGACAAGTTCGTCTGGCATGGCCTCCGGAAGGCCGTCCGTGGCTGGGCCAGGACGTGCCTCGCGTGCCAGCGCGCCAAGGTGCACCGGCACACCCAGGCCCCGTTGGCCCCGTTCACGGTGCCGGAACGCCGGTTTGACCACGTCCACGTGGACCTGGTGGGACCTTTGCCCCCCTCGCGGGGTTTCACCTACGTCCTCACCATGGTGGACCGCACCACCCGGTGGCCGGAGGCCGTGCCCTTGGCGTCGACAACGGCGGCCGATGTCGCACAGGCTTTCATCGCCACCTGGGTCGCCCGGTTCGGCGCACCCTCAGACATCTCATCCGACCGCGGCCCCCAGTTCACCTCGGAGCTCTGGGGGGCGGTTGCGCAGGGGCTCGGTGTCCGGCTGCACCGAACCATGGCCTACCACCCCCAGGCTAACGGCCTGTGTGAGCGATTTCACCGCTCATTGAAGGCCGCGCTCCGGGCCACCCTCCGCGACGGCGGCTGGGTCGACAGGCTCCCCTGGGTCCTGCTGGGCCTCCGGACGGCGCCCAAGGAGGACCTGCGCGCATCCGCGGCGGAGTTGGTCTTCAGGCAACCGCTGCGGGTGCCGGGCGAGTTCCTCCCCGACTCCACAGCACCATGGTCCGCGGCACAGCAGCGCTCCGCTCTGCAAGAGACCGCCCAGAGGTTCGCCCCGGTGCCAACGGCATGCCACGGGCACCCACCGACGCACGTCGCCCCGGAGCTTCGCACGGCGGAGTACGTCTTCGTCCGCCACGATGCCCATCGGACACCACTGCGGCCCCCGTACGACGGGCCTTTCCGCGTGCTGGAGACCGGGGCGAAGCACTTCACCCTGGACATCGGCGGTACTCCTGACCGCGTTTCGGTAGACCGCCTCAAGCCGGCCCACCTCGATGTGGACCATCCACCGCCAGTGGCCCGACCCCCACGTCGGGACCGCCCTCCTGCGGGCGGACCCCCGGCACCGCCCAGCCCCGCCGCCACGCCGCCCCCCGGTCCTGCACCCATCCCAGGGGCAGCCAGGGGCATCCCACCTGGCATCCCTGCACCCCGGACGCCGCCGATCGCCAGGGGGCGCTTCGGCCGGGTCATTCGTCTGCCCCGCAAACTGGCCCTCCAGGTGCGCGGGAATTCTGGGGGGGCGCGTGTGGCGGACACAAAAGCCCACTGGCGTGGTGATATCATTCCACGCACCAAGTGGGCGGTGGCCACGCCCGAGGGGTAGGCGTGGCCTCATGATATACACCGGGCGACCAGCCCGGAGCATTTCAGTGTGTTACAGTGTAGTCTTACAATAAAGACGTTTATATGTTACCGCTTGTCCGCTTCCTCCTTGCTCACAAGCAGGCCGCGTAACGCCGCGCTTTATTGTAATGAAATTCCATTATTTTTGAAGCCTTATTATTATTATTATTATTTTTATTTTTTTACTTTGCCGGGAACCGAGCCGATCCGAGATCCCGTTATGAAAATTAAAAATTTATCGAGACGGTTCCGAGACGGGATTTTGAATCTAGCTAACAGCCCCAAAAGTGAGTGTCCCAGAGTTTTTTTTTGTTGAAGCTTTGACTGGAGGCAGCAGTATTAAAGGTTTGGATTCTCAATTTCTTGAAGTCGAGTTAGTCTCTGGACAAATGTTATGTTGCAATCAAGTAATTGATAAAAATGCAGTTGACTCATTCACAACCTTCAAAAATAGGGGTAATATATCCCTGGGCACTCACCTGGTAGCATAAAGCAGGATAACCCTCCCCCACCCCATATACCCTCTCAGACCCCAATTTTTCTAATGCCTTGAACAAACATTGGTACATCACAGGTGATGAAGGTTGTGGTGAAGTTTCATTGAAATAGTGTGTGTCGTTTCAGAGAAAAGAGCAAATACCTACTTTGGGGTACAACCCCCTTCCACTCCCCTGTCGATCCCCTTAGACCCCGATTTTTTAAATGTCATGAACAAACTTTAGTCACAACATAACAAATATCATTTGAGCCAAGTTTGGTCACAATCCCATCAGCGGTTTTGGAGAAGAAGTTGCAAGTGTTGACGGACTGACTGACGTATGACGCGCCATAGCATAAGCTCCCCAGAACTTCGTATATAATTAAGATCAGTGTCATTTTATGGATACTGTCTGTCCATATACCATGACAAACATCCATTTTTCATTAGTCGTGAAGAAAAAATCAAATTTTGTTGAAAAACATGGCAAAAGTTGATAACGTCCACATTTTTAAATTATTGAAGGTAAACTGGATACAGCACAAGAAGTTTTTACTTTTATTTTCGTTTAGTTTTTGATTGCTACCCTTCTGAAAGTAATCATATTACCCAATAGAAATTCTGTGGAAAGTGTGGTGTGTTTGCCCAGTCTAACTGTATTTCCCATAAACCACCGTACTATAATTGGAGGAAATTGATAGGCAAAATTCTGCTCAAATTGAGCATATTGTTCATAACATACAAATCTACAAAGCATATTGCAATGCAACCAGGCATTGGTGGACAATGGCCTTGCTCGGACGTATTGTACCAAGAAAAACTGAGTGGCCTGATTGGCTGAGTTAAAAAGCTGTTGGTGGGAAAATGTTTTTTTGCACATAAATTCCAACGGCTTTGGGAACCTAGCGAGTTAATAATGTGAATAAAACCATGCTTCAAATTAATATATTACTACAAACACAGGAGGGACAGAACCGACCGAACCTCGGCATGAGAGGAATATAAAACATATTGATCCACAATGGCTTTCCAGGACAAATCACCCTACATTATGACCACAGATCCTTATACAGCAGAAGAAGATCTGGGAAGTGTGAGATGCAACTATATAAATCAAAATTACTAGGGAAGGATACAAGAAAAATGGAATATAGCTTGTCCCTAGTAATAGTGCAGAGATGGCATTGGTTGTCCTCACGGTTCTCGCTCTTTGCCTCAGGACCGATGCAAAGAGGTGATCCTCTGACCGAGCTTGGCTGTGATTTGGCTTTTCTCATGCTTTCACCCCTGCCCTTCACTTTTAAAGGGGTGGGTCGAAACGTGCCTCCACCAGGCTAACGTATGGCTCCAACCACTCTGTGTCCCCTGGGGTGATGAGTTCGTTTCCAGGGCGATGTGGAAGCGCGGGGAATAGTAAATAAAATGATAATGAACGGAACGTGGAGAACGGGGAAAAACCGGATCTGGTACATTCAACCAATGTTTGCCTATTCACAAAGTATGTACACACAGACATGGCAGTATTTACATTGACATCAAAACACAAAGGGGTGTGAACGTTTCAATATTGTTCTTATGCGATGAATATATTATTGCATTATACACATGCTAACTTGTGTGGAGTATCGTTGAGAGAGAGGAAGACAAATGATGAATTGCGAAAGATGATGGGAATAGAGCCTGTGATGGATGCTGTGAAGAGGAACAGGTTGAGATGGTTTGGTCATGTGTTGAGGAAGGATGAAAGTGACTGGTTGAGAAGAATGATGGAAATGAATGTAGAAGGAATTAGAGGACGGGGAAGACCGAGAAAGACTTGGCTAAAGATGATGGAAGAAGCAATGCGGGCAAGGGGGTTAACAAGGGAGATGCAGAAAATAGGGCAAAATGGAGAAGATTGTCATGGGGACCGCAAGGCTAACCCCCGCTCTAGCAGGGAAAATGGCCTTAAAATGCTTCTTCTTGTTGTATACACATGCTAACTTGGTATTTGCCATTCTAAATGTCATCATTGCATGGGGCACCCTGTATTATGCCAGTACACGTTTTGCACTTGATTTTTTTCATGCTTTCATGGAAACTTGCGATGGCCACAAGTTTTCTAAAAATGCAGGGCCATTCATATACACCAGAATATTTTAAAAGTAGATCGTCAATAGCACTGATTATATGATTGGAATGCTGGAATGATTTGGAATTCAACTGCCTCCCCTCCCTCGAAACCACAGAGAGAAATCGAAGCTATGAGATGTCATCTTTTGTGGAAACCAAAGGCATGGAACAACTTACCAAATCCCCTGTGGAGTTTGTGGAGCATCCTTTACAAAATCTAACTTAGAAACTTTTTTCAAAGATTTCTCTTTTAATTTTCATCTATTGTGTGAAAACCTTGATTGTGTTTACCTGCACCCCTTACCTTGCAATGCACTTGTACTTTTTTCAATGGTTGTTCTATTAACAACACTCTCAGGTACAATAAATGGCAGATGAGTCGAATTTATCCCAAGGGTACTCGAGTGGATTCTTCTAACTACATGCCACAGGTGTTTTGGAACACTGGCTGCCAGTTTGTGGCCCTCAACTTCCAGACTGTGGGTGAGCAAACAATAAAGTTGATTGACATGTAGAATCAGTTCTGAGTCGGTTTGGTCAACCCTGACAACTTGCCTTGAATTAAAACGAGTTACAGAGAGGTTACTAACTTCCTGAAACATAGTTGAACATTTTGTCATTAATGCTTGGAGACTAGAGTTCAGATCCTGCATTCCCAGACATTCCCTCCTCTCCTCCCTTTATACTTTCACAGATCTGCCAATGCAGCTCAACATGGGCAAGTTTGAATACAATGGACGCAGTGGCTTCATTTTGAAACCGGAGTTCATGCGTCGGCCAGACAAGCACTTCGACCCTTTTTCTGAAAATACTGTTGATGGAATCATTGCCAACACTATCTCCGTTAAGGTAGGGTAATCTTTGGAAAGCAAGTGCTCATGTATGGGATATTCACACACATGATTGCATGGACCTCATCGTTCATAATTCTTCATGGGATTCCATTTGCTGAAGCAAAGTCTACTTCTTTTTGTCAGATTGACTGAGCACGATAGCTCCAAACTGATGAGTCTCAAACGGCAAAACATGTTCTTGGATTATATTGTTATTCAGACCTATGTAATACAATACTCCATCAGTAGATGGTGGGTGAGAGTTGTTTCTTTGTGCCTTATTTGTGAAAGTAACGTGAGAATTGGTGGAAAGGCAGATAAAGTCATTTAATTATTCCCATGCATGTTGGGGGGAAAAACCCAGGGGATTTTGTAATCATATCTGTCCGTCCATTCATCACGCTATCTCCTCCTAAACAATTGTGCAGAAATTCACCAAACTTGGTAGTTATGATCACCACATGGCAATAAGGTACCAGAGCAGTATCATTTTTGACCCTGCCCCCAGTGACAATAATCTCTATTTAATGCATTTTAAATTCAGGCTTTAACGCAACAAAATGTGAAAAAGTCAAGGGGTGTGAATACTTTCTGAAAGCACTGTCCATCAGAGACATACTTGACAAGGCCCCACCAGGTCGTTGAAGAACAAGACAGGTTTGGGAGTTCAGCCTTGAGGTTGGCAAGATGTTGTTTTATGGCTTTCCTGAAAGTGGACACATTTGTTCAGGGCTTTGTGGAATTATCTGAGGTTGCCTTCGGTCAAATTTAACTTCCATGTAGATGAGACAAATTGTTTTGAAGGCAACCTGTTTGCCCAATTCAGCCTGGTGTTGGCTTAGCAGTTAGGGTGCCGGCTTGGGATCCTAGGATCCTGGGTTCGAATCCCGATCGATCGCTAAAATTAACACCAGGGGGGTTGACTCAGCCTGTCATCCTTCCGAGGTCGGCAAATTGAGTACCAGTTTTCTGGGATGAATAATCCCGGTGTGTACCCCGGTTTAGAATAGGTACACCGTATTCCTGCGCATCGTAAGAGGCGACTAAGGGTTGGCGCCAGGAAGGGCATCCGGCCATAAAAAAAATTGCCTCAAACAGGGAACCATGATTGTCATGGGGCCCCCAAGGCTACCTGCTCTAGCAGGGAAAATGGCCTTAAAACGATCATTCATTCATTTCATTCTGTGTGCCCAATTCGGTGTCGGGAGCGGACTGAAGATATTCTGGGTCCTCCGGCAATAGGGGTTTTTGGACTCTCTCGATAAAATTTTGAATGACACTCAGTGCAAAATAAAAGTGTCATGAAACAACCATTTGTGCGTAAACATGCAGAATAATAGCGAGACCGTGATTATAAACAAATACACTTATAAATGGAAGAGGAGGAGAAGAGCAGAATACTAATTTACGAACCAGAAACTGGTGCACCTCATGTTGCAGAGCACAGAACATACATTTATACAGTTCAAACCGTCATGGAATGCTTTGTACGTGAGTATATAATATGGCAAACGTCATTGTAAGCGGCCTGATATGGTATATACATGTAATAATAAAATGCACACACGGACAAAATTATTACTTCTTCATGTCATTAAAAAAAACAAAAAAACTGACAAGTCTGTCAAAAAAAAAACTGTCATTTACCTGAAGATTTTGCCGAAAAAAAACAACTGATCACTTTAGCCGAATTATCCAAAATAAAGGAGATGGCGGGATGTTCAGACCGACCAAATCAATTCACAACATCGTCTATTGAAAACCAGAAATGTTTTTTTGGTATTTTTTAGCACGGGCACCTTGATGGCCTGGGCCCTTGGTCGGTACCCTAATACCCGGATTTTCAGTCTGCCCCTGTTCTGTGTACCAGGGCCCAGGGGTAAGAGGATAAGTATGATAATTGCAGATGTAATGGTATAAATCTGTACATAAGGGAAAGCAAGCTTGTTTGGAAATATTCCCAGGCAGTTTTAATTTCAGGAGAGGTGGACGGGAAGGACCAGTCCTGACATGAGAGGGCAGCTTGCAGTCCCTGCCAGACAGAGGGTGAACTGCCAGAGTTTATGGCACTGACGTAGCTCTCTGACAATATCCAGGGAGATTTTGACTCTAACAAGCACATGATCATATGAACCTATTGGTACAGAAGAGGGACCGCAGACATTAGAAGGAAAATTTGTCATTCCAGGGGGGAGGAATAGTCCAGGAGGGAGGACGTGGTATTGGTAGAAATCCGGATCGGAAAGTTCACTGATTGGGTGAGGCCCATGGAGTCACAGACGTCCTTTGCTGCAAAGGCATAGCTGATTGAAGAGGTACCAACACCCAGCCAGTTAGCATGGTGACAGTTGAAATCACCACATAAGAGGAAAAGAGAGTTGGGATGGGTGGTTATAAGATGATCCATGTTGGCAGAGAGGGAGGTGCAAATATAGTCTTCCCTGTTAGGAGGACAGTACAGCACACAAACAAACAGGAGGTGTTTGCGGAGGGGAAAGTGCATACAAAGGTACTCCTGGGGGTTAGGAGAGGGAAGGGTAGCACACGGACATTGAGAAATTGAGTTATCGACACAAGTTTCAACTACACCACTGGAATGGGATTCAGGACTGTCGAACCAGAAAATAAAATACCCAGGGAGAGACACCAATTAATCTAGCTGGGACATCCTGTGAGAGGACAGATTCTGTTAGGCAGATAATGTCAGGTTTACCAGTGGCAGCTTGGATTGAAAGATCTGGCAAATTGGATCAACGACTTCAGATGTTGGAGACCCTTGGAGTTAGAGATGGGGGAGGAGGTGCTTTTGGCAGGGAAGGGAAAGAGGGGAGGGGTGGTGGAGCATGGAAAGTGGGAGGCGGGAGAATGTGGAATTGGTCCCTGGCGAAGTGGGAAGGAGTGTGATGCTGGGGGAAGTGGAAAGGAGTGAGCACTCAATACGAAGAACAAGCAACACAAACAGATAACATAAACTATACGGTAACACAGACAAATCCAGAACTTTTTGGAAACCAATCTCATAGAGGACTAAGAGAAGCAACGACGACCAGGGAACCCATCTTATCCTCTCTCTCTCTCTCTCTCTCTCTCCCCCCCCCCCCCCTTCTTCCATGGGCCTAGTAGCCCTAGACTTTGCAGATAAATATTGCATTTGGAAATTGGAGGAATTAATAAATTACAATTGGGAGAATTGGACTGCATGCTGTGATTTGAATAATACTTGTGGGTGCAGGTAATTTCTGGCCAATTTCTCTTGGACAAGAAGGTCGGCTGCTATGTGGAGGTGGACATGTTTGGCCTACCAGTGGATACAAAGCGTAAGATCTACAAGTCCAAGACAGTCACAGGAAACTCCCTCAACCCTGTGTGGGATGAGGAACCATTTGTCTTCAAAAAGGTGACCAATTCTTCTGGGTCTGTAGAGTTTCGGTAGAGGGAGGGGGGAAGTTTTACCTAATGATATTATATTCCCTCTTTTGCCACAACAGCTCAGCAAACTCATATTTCTCAGCAAGTAGAGTAATAATGCCTTGTAGAAATAGTTGCTAATTCCAGCAAAGAACTAGCAGTCTGCTTTGATGGCAAAAGAGGATAAAAACATAAGACTAGAATGTTTAAATGTATCTGCCATAGAAATCTCAAAGTGCTGACATTTCGGGCTTTACCCTTCGTCTGAGAAAAGGAGCAAAGGTCCGGTGAAGGGTAAAGCCCGAAACATCATCACTTTAATGATCTCTTAAGGTGGATAACTTTAACCATTTTATTCTCACATATTTAAAATAACGCCTTTGATTTGTAGGATTACACACCAGGAAGAATGTCCTTAAAATGCTTGCCAATATTGGTATTTTATAAACAACTTGCATATTTTCCCTATCCCTAAAGGAGCTATGTTCTTGACAGGTTGTGCTGCCCACCTTGGCAACACTCCGCATAGCAGTATTTGAGGACAATGGCAAGCTTGTGGGACACCGCATCCTGCCCGTATCGGCCATCCGCCCTGGTACACCTCACAGCACTATATTTATACATATAATAAATGGTGCATTTGAATTAGATGTTTTTCAAATTTCCAGAAAACACTTGAAGATGTGGAGAGGGAAGTTGTGCAGAAATTTGATTGATAGGTTAGTGATCCTGATTATTTTGAATACTTTTATTAAATAATTATAATATTATTCTTACAAATTATACAATTGACAATTATGTTATTATCATTATCATTATTATTACAATAGAAATTATATTAATAATAAAAGCTATAGTTGAGCTGAAAATAGCATATCATCTAAACCACTGGCAGACATCGAGGAAGTCGACAAGCAATCATTGGATAGGACAATTTATGCCATTGACAAATAGCTTCACAAGATGGGGCCTTGGTACCAGTGTCTGCGAAGGGCCTGTGGAATGTCCAAATAGATTGCGTATACCTTTTGCTTTAATTTCAATGCATCAGCTGATTGTTAGCTTGGCAAAAGAAGCCTATCTAGGATTAAGTATCCAGGGTAGAAGGAAAACTAATGATCAGAGGTCAAAGAGTTGGAAAACAACAATGTTATGATTTATTTTGTAATAGTGAGGCAATGTGCACCTTGCAGGAAAGGTAGGAGAAGAATTGCCTGCGAGCCCATATCACCTCAGTCCTTGTTATATGTTCACTATCCTGAATGTCTGCATCTGAAGGCTCTCTGTACATACAAATAAGAGATGTATTTATTCGCATTACGCGTGGGAATAACATACGAGACGGTAAATCTAGTAAATAAAATTAATCGAATGTCTGTCTGTTTGTTCGCGTTTTCTGCAAAGACCACTGTGTCGACAACCACCAAATTTGGTACACGAACAAAGTCCGACCCAGGGATTGTCCTACGGGTATTTTCATCCGCAACCTCGGCCTTTAAAGACCCCTAAGGCCCTGTCTTACATGCTTTTTACATGCCTGAGATATTAGATTACATGCTTGAGAGAAGACTTTTTACATGCTTAGGAGATGAGACACCTTAAAACCCCAAAGACCTATAAAACGCTGAACACCCTTAATATCCTAAAGATCCCGAAGAACCTTCAAGGCCTTTAAGTTCCCAAAGACCCTTAATATCTCCAATACCCTTTAAGACTCTGAAGACCCAGAAGACCCCTAAGATCCTGTATACTCCTCCAAATATACTCCCTTGAGCAAATATACTCCTCTAAATGTACATCCTATTGTTTAAAACAAGCGATTTTGATCTGTATATAGTACCGATATAGTTGTTTAGTGAGCATGTTCCTATTGTCTGACAACAAAACATTTTGAATATCTCATTTTATTAAGTTGTGATGATTTTGGGTGATCGGGACAATTGGTGCGTTTTAACTAAGGCCGTTATAAGTTCCCATTGGCTGGAGTTTGAATATTACAAGTCATACAGATTAAACAAATGCATTTAATTAAATTCAGATTAGCCACACATTCAATTATACAAGTCAGAAGGGCGAAAAAACGAGACTTGAGTCGTTACGGCACATGTGGGGAAGTTGTACCATCATAAATGAGGGGAGATTTCCCTCGTGGTCCCCCTGTACTGTCCCTCCTTTCTCCAGTGGTCCCCCTGTGCTGTCTTTCCCTCGTGGTCCCCCTGTACTGTCTTTCCGTCGTGGTCCCCCTGTGCTGTCTTTCCCTCGTGGTCCCCCTGTACTGTCTTTCCGTCGTGGTCCCCCTGTGCTGTCTTTCCCTCGTGGTCCCCCTGTGCTGTCTTTCCCTCGTGGTCCCCCTGTACTGTCTTTCCGTCGTGGTCCCCCTGTGCTGTCTTTCCGTCGTGGTCCCCTGTGCTGTCTTTCCCTCGTGGTCCCCCTGTGCTGTCTTTCCCTCGCGGTTGTCAGCTCTTTCACGAGCCTCGATTCAGTATACAAAAAGAAAAGAAAAGAAGAAGTTCCATATATACAATGCCTGCCATGCAACCCACGTGCCTCCATCTTCAAACCGCCACATGCCAACGTGTCAACCTCCAACAATCACCTCACTCACAATAATGTGAGTCGTTTTGCTGTTTGTTTGTGACCTTACTGCTTTGAGCTCCAAAGGTTAATTTCAACAAAACTTTGTACGATCAGATGTTTAACCACGATGCACCTGAATAGGGGTTTGAAACAGTCATGAGTACGTAGGTCATTTGGCCTGTTATTGCCGTGTTGCACTCCCGAGTTAATTTATTAATGAGCTAGAGTTAATTTCTTTCATACAACTTCACTCCTTTAGACCCTTAAGACTCCTTAGACCCTTTTCAACTCCTGAGACCTTCACATCCTTTTGACTTTATACCCATTATACTTTACTAGCGGGGTCACCCGTGGGAATCCCACGGGCATGGATGTGTGTGACATTTCGACATATTGAGTTATATGCTGCACATTCATTTTTACAAAATGGTTACTGGCAAGTCATCAGATCCAGAAATGGTGTGATGAACACAATTTATTTATTTCACATAATATGTGACCCCTCACTCCTCTCCACCTGACACTCTCCTGTCTCCACCTGACACTCTCCTGTCTCCACCTGACACTCTCCTCTCTCCACCTAGCACTCCTCTCCTCTCCAAACCCTCACATCCCTCTCCTTTCCAATCCCTCACCTCTCCAATCCCTCACACTCCTCTCCTCTCCAATCCTTCACACGCCTCTCCAATCGCGCCTCACACTCCTCTCCAATCGCGCCTCACACTCCTCTCCAATCGCGCCTCACACTCCTCTCCAATCGTGCCTCACACTCCTCTCCAATCGTGCCTCACACTCCCCTCCAATCACTCCTCTCCAATCGTGCCTCACACTCCTCTCCAATCACGCCTCACACTCCTCTCCAATCGTGCCTCACACTCCTCTCCAATCGCGCCTCACACTCCTCTCCAATCGCGCCTCACTCGCCTCTCCAATCGGCTTTCCCCGTCTCGTTTCTCTCCTTTTTCTCCCGTCTCGTTCTTTTTCTTGCTCCAAATCGGCCCGTCGGAATCGGAAATCGGCCCGTCTCGCCCGTTGGCCCGTCGGAATCGGAAATCGGCCCGTCTTGCTTTTGTGCTTGTGCGTAAATAAATTGTGTTCATGACACCATTTCTGGTGTTGGGCTAGCGGCTAGGGTGCCGGCTTAGGATCCTGGGTTCGAATCTCGGTCGATCGCCGAATTAATGCCAGGGGGGTTGACTCAGCCTGTCATCCTTCCGAGGTCGGCTAATTGAGTACCAGTTCACTGGTAATTCCCTGTTTGTCGTTGAAGGCGGCAAAAAGGGTTGGCGTCAGGAAGGGCATCCGGCCGTAAAACATTGCTTCAAAAAGGGGACAAAAAAACAACAACTACCACGGTCCCCGAAAAGGCCAACCCCCGCTTTGCGGGGAAAAATGGCCTCTAAACGGTGGTTTTTACACCATTTCTGGATCTGATGACTTGCCAGTAACCATTTTGTAAAAATGAATGTGCAGCATCTAACTCAATATGTCGAAATGTCACACACATCCATGCCCGTGGGATTCCCACGGGTGACCCCGCAAGTTTGCATTGACGTTCGTCGATGGACTCGTTCGCCCGTCTCATTCGTTTTCTTGCTGCATCCTGTTCAAGTCTGCGTTCTTCATCGATCGTCTCATTCATTTTGGAAATAGAAGTTTCCACGCAGCGCATGAATTGTCACGATCCTCAAGAGGAATTTGTCTCGTAATCATCAAATGATAAATGGCAAGTAAATTATATTGTGGAAAATTAAAGATTTCAAATAAACCTATTTAAAGTGTATTCGCACATAACTAATTTTAAAAAACGAAGAAATATCTCTCGGTAATTTCCTGAAACATATTTTACTTCCGGCTAATAATGTTGAATTAAATAAAAACGAAGAAATATATGTCGGCATCATTGTTGACGTTTTTGTGACGACTGTCATCAAACGAAAAAGTAATATATCTTAACGGAAAAGCAAAAGCGAATTTTTAATATATATGTCGACACGTTGCCGTCGGTGTCATGTTGGGCGGTGTATGATACACCATGACGCGATTTTAAAAAATATATCTGCATTTTCCCGCGTGTGTGGAATGTTCTCAATTATTGCTGACACCGACTCTAAAACCATCGATAAAAATGAAATCATATGGTGAGTTAGATTGGAGATAAAGGCGTGAGAGAGACTCAATGGCCTTGAAGTTACAGGCATTTGAGAATTCATTTCGTTCTATAAACGGCAACTTTCATCGGATTTTCTTCTCGTTTTTTTTCAACCGAGTCTAAAACTATGTTAGCGACTGTGAAAAATGAAATGATATATCGAATTTAAAATAGATATCGACACATTGCCGTCGGTGTCATGTTGGGCGGTGTATGATACACCATGACGCGATTTTAAAAAATATATCTCTGCATTTTCCCGCGTGTGTGGAATGTTTGTGGAAAATTAAAGATTTCAAATAAACCTATTTAAAGTGTATGCGCACATAACTAATAAAAAAACGAAGAAATATCTCTCGGTAATTTCCTGAAACATATTTTACTTCCGGCTAATATGTTGAATGAAATAAAAACGAAGAAATATATGTCGGCATCATTGTTGACGTTTTTGTGACGACTATCATCAAACGAAATAGTAATATATCATAACGGAAAAGCAAAAGCGAATTTTTAATATATATCGACACATTGCCGGCGGTGTCATGTTGGGCGGTGTATGATACACCATGACGCGATTTTAAAAAATATATCTCTGCATTTTCCCGCGTGTGTGGATTGTTCTCAATTATTGCTGACACCGAGTCTAAAAGTAAAACCATCGATAAAAATGAAATCATATGGTGAGTTAGATTGGAGATAAAGGCGTGAGAGAGACTCAATGGCCTTGAAGTTACAGGCCTTTGAGAATTCATTTCGTTCTATAAACGGCAACTTTCATCGGATTTTCTTCCCGTTTTTTTTCAACCGAGTCTAAAACTATGTTAGCGACTGTGAAAAATGAAATGATTTATCGAATTTGATTTGAAATAAAACTGGGGGAGAGCAAGACACCACGGGCCTACAAAACAGGACTCAAAGCTATGCGAGTTAATAAAATGGTGGATATTTGTTTATAGCCACTCCCAGAATGGGTGGAGCTATGGGTGGAGCTACTCTGCAAACCGAGTAAGCCACACCCCGGACAGACACCCAACAGATAGACAGACAGACAGACAGAATCATCTACGGCTATTATAATATAGATACCTTTATACCCATTTTATACCTTCATACCCATTTCGACACTTTTGAGACATATACACTTTCTTCGACACTTTTCAGACCAATAGACGTTTTCGGACCCTTTTGGACAATTAAAGACAATTTGGACACTTTAAGACCCTTTGGACATTTTACACCCCTTTTGCTCATTTGCCCTTAAAAAAAAAACCCCACCTTTCGAGGCCATTTTTCCCCGCAGAGCAGGGGTTGGTCTTTTTTGGGCACCGTGGTCCCCTTTTTGAAGCAATGTTTTATAGCCGGATGCCCTTCCTGCCGCCAACCCTGTTTTTTTTTTTTTTTTTGTATACAAGATCGAGGCTCGTGAAAGAGCGAACATTAATCACACAGAAAGACAAACCGACACATAAAACATATAACATCGGGAGCGGTAGACAAGATGGGGAGAGAGGGGGAAGGACACAAACACAACATTTGAGAGCAGGGACCGAGAGACATGGAGACATCGAGAGATCTGAGAGAGGGCGAGGGCTTTGGGGGGGGGGGGGGGGGGCGTGGGAAGGGGGCGGTGGGAGAGGTATAAAACATATGGACACTGCCAGGACTTCCAGGAAAGAAGTTGGAATTTCAAACAAGGTGGATCTGGGGTGAATTAGCGGGGGTAGAAAAGATCAAGGTTTTGGATGGGGGAAGATAAGAGATGGTGGTGAACAGCTGTTTTAAAGACCTGGAGGGAGGAGTGGGATTGAAGGGAGTGAGGGAGTTTGTTCCAGAGGCGGGAGAAAAGAGGAATGAAAGAGTGAAGGTGAGCAGAGAGCCGAGATTTCGGCAGTTTAACCATCAGAGGGTTGCTGGCAGATCTTGTGCGACCTGTAGGAATATTTGGGGGACAGAGCACAGAGAGAGCTGGGGGTGCAAGGCCGGAGAGGAGTCGGTAGAAGACAGAAAGACCACCTACCTGCCTGCGGTGAGTGAGTGAAAGGCCCTCAGAGATAGCTTCATCGCGGGAGATTCCAATAATTCTGAAAGCTTTGGTTTCAACAGCGTGAAGCCGAGCTAGGTGTGAGGCAGGAGCACCGGCCCATAGGGGAGAACAGTATTCCATTGAGCTGCGGATGAAAGCCTTGTATGTGGTGAGGAGCTCAGGTGTGCCGAGGAAGGACTTCGCACGACGGAGGATGCCCAGTCGGCGACTGGCTTTGGAGGCCAGCTTGGAAATGTGGTTTTCCCAAGAAAGATCATGGCAGATAGTGAGACCCAAAATCTTGAGCGACAGAACTTCTTGGAGAGGATTGTTGAGAAAGTAGATGGGAGGGTTGTCCAGTCGATCTTTTCGGAGAGACATAGTAAGAGTGTGAGATTTGTCAGGATTGAAAGACATGTTCCACTTGTTTGACCAGTCTGTGATTTTGTCCAGGTCTTCAGAGAGTGAGGAGGCAGCAGACTGTTAGTCGCCTCTTGCGACACGCAGGGAATTACCAGGGAACTGGTACTCAATTTGCCGACCTCGGAAGGATGACAGGCTGAGTCAACCCTCCTGGTGTTAATTCAGCGATCGACCGGGATTCAAACCCAGGATCCTAGGATCCCAAGCCGGCACCCTAACCGCTAAGCCAACACCAGGCTTTACAACGACATTCATTGGCAATGGACAAATTTATAAAGTTAAAATTTATCTTAAGTAAAAGCTATAAACTTAATTTTTTTTCTTAAAAACTTATAAACTTAATATAAACAAACTTAAAATGAATCACAACCAGCAGTTCCCCCCACACCTCTCCCTCCCCTTTGTATAAATATTGCAAATTGGTATCACTTATCTTAAATATCCTAGACTAAAGGAATATGTTTTTCAAGCTAAGGCTTCCCTGGATAAATTTTAATGAGTATCATGCATTATTGAAATTGAATTTCAGCTTGAATTGAATTTTGAATTACAAATTGAATTTCAGAATTTCATGATTTAAATAATCGTGTATGTTTTTTTTTTTTCAGGCTACCGGCAAATTTGCCTAAGAAATGAAAGCAACCAACCTCTCCCGCTATCATCCCTCTTTGTCTACATCGTCGTAAAGGACTACGTTCCTGATGCTCTTGCAGGTTTTGTGATGCATTGCTTCATTAGAGGCTTTCGTATTCATTTGATCTACGCTTTGCACTCGCATTTACATTCACTGCCATTGAGTTATGAAATGACAATCAATCTCTGCATAAATTACTGTTAAAAACGGTTGTTAGATATCTACTGTCGAGGCTTTTGGAAGAGCTAGTTGACAGAGGTGGTTGGTTATCAGAGAAGCGTAGGGGACATGTGGACAAAATACTAAAGGTGGGCGCGATTCGGAAAATTTTAAGGCCGCTTACCGCTTATCCGCTCCGCCAGCCCGTGTAGTCCGATTCGCTTATCCGCTTCAGCGGCCGAAAATCTTAGTCCGCTTACCGGTTATCCGCTTATCCGCTTCGATTCGATTTTTTTAAAGCGCTTCGACGTTTTTAAAGCGATTTTTGACGTTTCTAAAGGGAATTTAATGCTTTTTAAGCCTAAATAGCCATTTCTAACTACTACAAAGACAAACAAAGCTTTTAAGATCAAAAATATACATTTTTATTTAAATAAAATTTATTCAAAATTTATTGAAATAAAGTTTTCCACTCGACTCTACTCTACTCTACAGTTAATTTAAATATAATTTTAATATATGCAAGTTACATTAAAGAAAAATCAATTTGCCCGTCCTTTCTTTGACAAGAGAGTCTACTAGTCAACAGACTAGCAGTCTGTTGACTAGTCCTCGTCTTCCTCCTCCACCTCGTGGGCCTTCTTGAGGATTTGGAGGTTGCCCTTCATGAAGACGAGGGCCTCGAAGTTCGGTGCAGCCAGGGCCGACCTCTTAGGCCTGAGGATGTCTGACCCGTAGCTGAACACGCGCTCGACCGAGGCAGAGCTCGGGAGCGGCGTGTTATGCCTGAGAAATAGAGTTACCCAAGCATCACGGAACTCGAGCGGGAAGAGATTGGGCGAGAGCCCCGGGTTCCCCCCTCAGTGGTACCTCTGGTAGTGCACCTTCAAGTTTGAACTTGATCCGGGCTGGGCTTTGAGTGTCTTTGAGCACTTGGTGCACGTGGCCTTGCTGTCCACGACCTTGAAGAAGGGGGCGATGTGCCTCCACTTCTGGCTGAGGCTGGAATTGTCTGTGTCCATTGTCACGTTGATCTCAGCCGACTCGATTGAGTCCAGCGACATCCTGCTCTCGCTGCGCGCGAGCTGAGGGGTCAGGGCGCAGATCTCCTGACTGTCCTCCACGTCCCCCATCATGTTGACCGCCGGGTTGTGGATGTCGCTGTGCTGGGACTGCTGGTTTGCGTCGCTCGTGTGCCTGTCCCTGGCACTGCCGCTGGGCTGGAGAGTCAGAAATCTCTCCATCTTGACGTTATTGCCGCTCTAGCGTCCAATAAAATATTCAGTTTTCACTTATTATTCACTTAAATAAATATTCACAATTCTAGAGTAACGGCTCAGGCTAACAGCTGATTTAGCGAATCGCGATGCGCTTTAATTTTTCGGTAGTCCGCTTACGCTTATCCGCTTCGGTTTCCGGCGGTTGTTCCGATTCGCTTATCCGCTTCGAAAACGTTAGTCCGCTGCAGCGGATAAGCGGATAAGCGGACTTTCGAAGCGGACCGCCCACCTTTGCAAAATACCTGTAGGTGCATTACAGAAGGGGAGTGGTAGGAAGGAAAATGAGTCATGGGTCAGTAAGAGTAGAAAGGTTCAGCAGTGTGTTTAGGAAACACCAGAAGGAGGTGATTGGCAGAAATTTTGATGGAATGTAAGGGCATGAGACAAATGACAGAGGGAGTTGGTTCCACAGATTAGAGAAAAGGGAGATTAAGGAATGGAGGTGAACATCGAGCACATTCATTGAAGAATGTGTGTAATCTGAGAGAGGCTGTGGATATGCAGGGGTGAGAGAGGTCAAGCTGAGCTAGGCCAGAAGAGAGGCATTGGAGAATTGAAACGTCAAAACCTTGTTTTTGTATACACAGTCGAGACTTGTGGAAAAGCAAGAACACAGAACAAACCAGGACATAAAAGAAGGAAAAGAACAGTGGAAATAAGATGAGATCGGGATGTGGGCGGGGGAGGAGGGGCACACCAACAGTAAGGATATAGAGTGACTAAAGAAAAAGAGACCTGGAGCGGGAGAGGACACAGGGAAGAACAATAGCAATGGAGGGGGAGAAGACACGGGGTGTACAAGCTAGATAAAGGTGCAAATTCCAAGTCACAGAAGTGGGAGGCACTGGAGGGAGAAATGAGATTTTAACAGACTGATGAAGTTTGGTCCACAAAAGAGAAGGTTTGGGTCAGAGGAAATGAGCGAAAAGAGGAATGAATGATTGGAGGTGAGCAGGGAGACTGGATTATGGGTGATGCAACATAAGTGGATTACTGCCAAACACGTACAGCCTGCAGAAACCTGGGGTGTGGAGCAGAGCATGGAAAGGGCAGAGGGTGCAAGACCCGAAAAGAGGTGGTAGAAGACAGAGAGACCACCGGCCTGTCTGTGACATGAAAGTAATAGGCCCAAAGATGCAGCTTAATCACGGAAGATACCAATAATTTTGAAAGCCCTGGTTTCCTTGGCCACAAGGTAAGCAGGTTGTGAGACGGAGTAGCCGGTCCAAAGAGAACATGCTGCTGATGAAGACCTTGAAAGAATATAAAAGTTCATATGTGCCAAGGAAATACTGCACATGGAGGATGCCCATTTGGTGGCTGGCTTTGGAGGTCAACTTGTATATGTGGTTTGCCCAAGAAAGATCATGGCTGATAGTAAGGCTCAAAAGTTTGTGGAAGCTGGGAGGGGATGGCATAAGGGGGAGATAGGAGGGGTGAGATGTCGGGGAAAATGTGGGAGGGCAGTGTCAGGTCGAAAATTAAAGGGGTGGGGTGAGGGGGGCAGTTGGGAGGGGCTGAACGTGAAGGAGATGATGTGAGTGAAAGTACTGACATGAAGGTCTTTAACATGTAATCAAACAATTATTAGCAAACACGTTTGGTATGAGGATTCGAAGGGCAGAAAGACAAAGGCGAATGGCATAATTGAGGTGGTAGGAAGGGTGATTTAGGGCATAAAAAAAAGACATTGCTGAATGAATGTGATGGGAGATGGGGGCACAAATATATATATTTTTTTCCAGGCGTGAAACAGAAAGAAAGAATAACTGGTATTGGAGAATTCTATTTTGAAACAAGCATTCTGAGTATTGCGCTGCAATACATGTCCCCTACCGGCAGTCTGTCGTCCGAAAAACTGTTGGGGAAATTACCAAAGTTCAAAGTGCCATAACTTTGTCAAAAATGATCGAAACGTCGTGAAGTTCGAACTTGATCTGTAACTTATCATGAGGAAACCATCTACCAAGTTTGAAATTATTAGCATTGAGAGTTTAGGAAAAAAGTCCGGAAAACTGTTCTTTGCGTGACGGACGGACAGACTGACAGAGGGAGGGACGGCGTGCAAACCTATAGTCCTCTCCGGTGTATACCGGTAGGGGACTAATAAGAGTGTGGGAAGATTAAACATTACAAAATTTGTCATTTAAAGGATTTGTATAGATGGAGAGAAAGAGGAGAAGGAAGAAATTAGGAGAGATGAGGAAATAATTCGTTTATTACTGAATAACTTAAGGAATTAGTAGAACTACAAATGACTTCTTATTATTAAGTTGTGGTTAGAAAAGGAAGAAATAATGAGGGAAAGCTTTTGAGGCAGGGTGAAAAAAATACGAGTCTAATGGAAGGAAAGAATAAAGTATAGCAAGGCGCGCATGAATGACAAAGCAGACCTGTTTAACGTGTAGACGGCCTAACTAGCCAAGACATGCGCAAAAGATCAAGTAACCAAACAGGCATGCAAAGACATGGTGATGACCAATTAGCACATGATATGAATAATTAACAAAGCAAACAGAATGGATAACAATCGATCGAAACAAAGACGAATCCGGAATGGTTTACTTAACTTTGTAAGCAGGTCACTAGGAGACTAAGGAAAGGGTTGCTAAACCCGAACCTTGTCTCCAGTGGGCGAAAAGCAAAGCCTGGCACTTGGTCTCCTGCCAAAAGATGTCAATTACCTGAAGAGACTTGGATTCAATCACCATCAGTGGTGGAAGATAGTAACTGCAGTAGTCCAGAGTGAGTTGCCGTACACCATATGACACTTTGGATGGATGCCTTGTATAGGGGAGAGTGGGGTAAGTTGAGCCTAAGGGTAAGTTGAGCCACCCCACGTTTCTTAGAAAGTGAAATATTTGAAGGTGTGAGAGCGCCATCTATACTTTCATAGCAACAGTCTTTCTTCCTGAGTACACATGCCGAGGAATATGAAGCAGGGGTAAGTAAGATCTAATGAAATTTGTATTTTTTTCAGAATTTCCCAAACTTTGAGTTATGGTGTTTTGAGGGTGATAACAATAGAATTAATGGAAGCTTAATGAATTGTTTATGTAGTAATGTGAACATGAATGGTGTAGATTATTTACCTGAGAGTATGAATTGTAAATTGAATCAATACGTGAAATGAGCATGTTTATATTCAAAGTGGCGCCCGTGGGGTAAGATGATCAATTGGGTCGGGTCAAGTTGAGCCATGGCTCATCTTACCCCATGAACATGTGTGCAAGATAAAGTTACTGCTTTATACGCAAGTTGGAGTTGAAAACTGTAGTTCTTGTAACTCTGATACCTGTGTATAGATCTAAGTCCTATTCCTAAGAATGATTTATGTAAATATTTTTGCATTAATCACAGGTAAATGGAAAAATGCCTTGGGACTATAAAAGGAAGACAGCACGTGGTTGTTCTTCATAATTATTTGAAATACAAACCAGTTCATCAGCATATCTGACTGATAAATCTTGACGATTACATATGTATGAACATTCAGCCAAAGTTTACTGATAATTCATGTGTCTTACTAATAATCAGAACACAATACATGTATAATTATTTCAGTTCAAACTGTTAAATTTCATTAGATCAATTACATCATGTTACTTTGTAATAGACACGAGGTGCTTCTTACATGTGCGTAAATTTCACACAAGGGAAAGGAGCATTTATCAAGTTTCAATTATTGAACTGAAAAATCTGATCTGAAAAACGTGAACATTTACAGGAAACTACTTTGTCTTGTTTTGCATTGTTAAAGCTATAAGCAACAGCTTTTGCGTGATTGTTAAAAAAAAAGTGTATTCATTAGTACTTCATGCATTCCCAGTTTCAATGGGTTTTCTCAGTGTTTTATCAATAATAAGCTTTTCCAGTGGATCTGGACTTAAACTTTTTGTCTCAAACTTGTTTTATTGCTGTTCTGTCCTGTACTGAGCCAGTGAATTTGATGGGACACAAAATGTTTCATGCTGTTTTTTTCTTGTGGCTCAACTTACCCACTGGCTCAAGTTACCCCGAACCCATGATCAACTTGCCCCATCATTGGGGCAAAATGAGCCATTAGACAACTTTTTTTTGAAGGCCTCTGCTAATTAATTACATGAAAATGAAATGGTAACATGTGTATGAGGGGAGAAGCAAGTATTTACACCATCATAATCACTATGGCTCTGATGCACAGCACTTTATATTTGATGTCCAGAAGGGCATTACTGAAAAATGGCTCATCTTACCCCACTCTCCCCTACTGTCATGGGCTATTGATAGACGACTCTGCGAAGAATCGAGGCTAGACAGCTTGAAAATATGGTCTTCTCACATCAGCTTATAGGTGACAATCAGGCTGACAAGCTCCAGAGACTGCACTTCCTCTTGGGTTACCACGATAAGTAGGCTGGGGCAGACCAGTGGGGGTGGGCAGAGTTCTTTAAGAAGCAGGGATTTTTATTTCCTTTTACAAACATCATGCTGTAATGTTGGTAGTATTCTGATAGAATCAACACAGTCATTTCATTGCACGATTTGAAGGATGCTCATCTGGATCCATGGGATTTTGTGCAAAAGAGTGCACATAAAACCCTGTTGATCTGACTAAGTCACCAACTGAATGTCAATGTGTGTGCAGACCTTACAGAAGCACTTGCAAACCCTATCCGCTATGTGAGCTTGATGGAGCAGCGTGAACAGCAGCTGGCTGCACTAATTGGAGATGAAGAGGAGAAGAATGCGGTACGGTCTGGTCAAAGCCATATGCAACTAGGTTATTGAGAAATATTTGGGAAATATTTACCTCCACCACCAAAGGTGGATGGAGGTTATGTTTTCACCCCTGTCTGTCTGTCCGTTTGTCTGTCTGTCCGTTTGTAAACAAAATATCTCAAAGTTGTGGACGGATTCGGATGAAATTTGGCAGAGATGTAGCGTATGTGACAAGGACAGAAGGAATAGATTTTGGTGAAGATCCGGATCCGGCTACTAGATTTCTTTAAGTGATTCCTCACCATTGGGAGATAGGTCCAAAAACTATACATAGATATCTCAAAAAGTTGTGGACGGATTTGGACGAAACTTGGTGGACCGGTTGGGTGTCTGACAAGGACGATTCGATCCGATTTTGGTGAAGATCTAAATATGGATTCGGATATGAGAATTATTAATTTTTTTAAGTGATTCTTCACCATTGTGAGATAGGGCCAAAAACGATACATAGCGGGATATCTCAAAAAGCTATGAATGGATTTGGACGAAACTTGTTGGACAGGTTGTGTGTGTGACGAGGAAGAATCGATTCAATGTTGGTAAAGATACGGATCTGGATGCAGCTAGTATAATTTTTAAAGTGATTCTTCACCATTGAGTGATATGGCCAACCAGGCGAAGGTATGCTCTCTACTGAGTGCCGTTCTAGTTCCTCATATGATGTTTTATGAGCGAAAGACTGATACCTTCATCTCAGTGTTAGCCAGTAATGAGACATCTCCAATAAACTACCTGTATGGTGTATAAGGGAAAGGATATATATGCTATACGTGTTACTCCATGTATGTGATATATTGACTGTACCGTTTTTAACCCTTGGATGCAGTGATTGGGCCTTGGAGGCCCACAAGGTTTTTTTTTGTTGCAAAAACTATGTTGTACAATTTTTTTTTTGGAATGAGCCTCATTTTCACAGACTTTCATGTTGTTACACAAAATTCAGTGACATAAAAAAAAATTCAGGCTCGTAGGAAAATCTTCATTCTTCACTTATAACACGAAAATCCTATTCGAATGCAGGTCTGGGGCCTTCGAGGCCCTGCCTAAATGTTGTTGTACTACTATGTTATATCATTATTTTTTTGATATGAACCTCATTATATGATCCTATAACTTGGTTAGAAATAATTCAGTGACAAAAATATGAAAATTCCATTCAGGTTCATGGGAAAAGCTTCATTCTTCATTCATAACACTAATGCAGGCCTGGGGCATTAGAGGTGCCTCATAATTTTTCTTGTGTTATAACCATGTTATATAATTATTTTATTTGCATGAGCCTTCTTGTATGCTCCTATAACTTGGATATAAATAATTCGATGGAATAAATGTAAAATATTTCATTCAGATTCGAGGTAAAACCTTCATTCATAACACATTACACATTACCCATAACACATTACACATTACCCATAACACATTACCCATTACTCATAACACATTACCCATTACACATTACACATAATCATAATAAGTAAATAAAATGCCCGGGTCCCAGAACTGCATTGGTGTAGGATTTTTGACAGTGTTGTGGACATATACATTCTAAATAAAAGGATCAGTGAATCATATTTTTTGAGCAAACACTCCTCCACGAGCCTCAACTTTTTAGAGAAAAGCAAGTTGAAAAACACCCCCAATTTTTATTTTTTTTTCAAAAAAAAAGATTATTCATTACTTGTATGGGATTCTTCCAAATAATAGGATCAATGATTCACATTTTCTGAGCAAATACACATCCATGAGCATTGACTTGGATTGAAAAAGGATATTAAAGAAAAAAATCTCTATTAAAAACAAAAAACAAAACTTTACACGAATACATTAGTGGGGCCTGTGAGGCCCAATGGCTGCATAGGTGTAGGATTTTTGACAGTTGTGGACATTTACATTCTAGATAAAAGGATTAGTGAATCATATTTTTTGAGCAAATACTCCTCCACGAGCCTCAACGTTTTAGAGAAAAAAAGTTGAAAAACCAAGAACAAAATTTTTTTTTTTCAAAAGAAAAAAAGATTCATTAGTTGTATGGGATTCTTCCAAATAATAGGATCAATGATTCACATTTTCTGAGCAAATACACATCTATGAGCATCGACTTGGATTGAAAAAGGATATGAAAGGAAAAACATCTATTAAAAAAAACAATAAAAAAACTGCACGAATACATCCAGAGGCCCAATAGCTGCGTTTATGTAGGATTTTGGACGCCTGCATCTAAGAGTTAAGGATAATCCGGGAGAATTTGTCAAAAAATACGCATTGGTATGTTTTCTGTATGATTGCATGATGCATGCACCAACAGGAGCCAACCTCCAAGGCGAAGGGGCAGACTCTGAAAGCAAAGGGTGGGGAGAATGGTGTGAGCTCGCCAAACACCGCACAAGTGACTGAGAATGGTCTACCCATCAGTTCTGCTCCAAACATCCGGGTGCCCAGTGGGGGCTGCATAGCATCATCACCTGTGACAGGAGACCATACTAAGTCCCTCGCTCATTTATCCAAGTCACCAGGTATTACAGATGAGTGACATTTTATTTGAACGAACAGCCTCAGAACCAACGCTTTAACATTATGATCTTCCTTGTTTTTAATGAGATATTTCTTACTTGTCTTGTGCGTTACTTTTCAGCAAAATCGACTCCAGCACAGAAGGACGACACTGTTGCCAGTGTTCTGAGATGTAAGTATCTGTGGGTCTGGGGTTTTTTTGCCTTTTGCTTTTTTCAAAAGATTTTGTAATATATGGACATGAAAGATGTGTTGTTACAATAATATGTAAATGGGATGAGGTTCATGACGATGACCAAATGCTGATCAAACTTGTATGGGCAGTAGGTATATAAAAGCTTTCAAAAGGCAGACTCGATTTGCAATTGCTGATAATGAACCTTTTTGTGCCAGTCTTATCGTGTACAGTATTTACTGTGCACACACCCTGTACAATGGTGTGTGGAATTTATACATTATTACTTCTGCCATCAAAGGTGGAGGTTGTGTTTTCTCCCCTGTCTGTCTGTGTGTATGTCATTCCCCCCAGGTTGTGTTTTCTCCCCTGTCTGTCTGTTTGTCTGTATGTCATTCCCCACAGGTTACATGTTTACGCCAATCTTCACGAAACTCAATCACCTGGTAGAGGTAGTCACAAGCAAGTAGCTTTTTTTTTTTAGGTCAATCATACTAAAATACATAATAATTGGCAATAATAATAATAATAAGGTTAATAACATGACTCCCCCCCTGCCGCTCCCGTAGTGAGCGGGTGTACTCGTCATCATCATACTAAAATACGCAATTTGGCATCTGTCTGTCTGTCTGATGATTTTTTGACCGCGATACATTCCATCGTTACTTATCCAATCTCATCCAAACTTGACAGGATCACTAAGGGTTACACAATGAAGGTTGTAGTGCATTCATTCCCCTCCCCCCCCTCCCCAAGAGGTTTTCTCCCCCAAGCGGGTTTTCCCTGCCATTGCCATCAATGGGGTTGCGTGTTGAGGTGTATATCAATGTTAAATTAGCTTTATTGTGGCATTTTTCCAAGGCCGCTTTTAATAACAAAACTAATGATAATAGAAAAAACAATATTAATACCAATAATATCCCACCTCCCCAAGGGGTTTTTCCTCCTTGAACAAACGTTGTGTCAACGTTTATAAAGAGCTTATCATGGCGTTTTCGTGGGAGCAAAGGCCCAACGGCCTCCACCAGAAGTAAAAATATTAAAAACCACAAACACGTATGATTAGCTTTTTAAACAGTCGCTAATGCTGTTTATAACACTAAACAATGAAATTTGGTGGAATCCCGACATCCTTGAGGTAAGTTTTACTTACACAACAGAGCAAAGATCTACTGTACTCTATGTACTCCACAAGGGTTGGGTTAATAACATGACCCTTCCTGCCGCTAACATGGCGTTTTTCGTCGTGGCCTTTTGAAACTTCCTCCTGTTGTTTAACACGAAACTGAAAGGGAGGAAGCCCGGGGTTGTGCTAATTTACCAAGCAACTAACTAGTGCTTGCCAAGCCAACTGTTCCTTAACGGTCTTGAATGGAGTGCTTCTCAAATGCTTAAACCACTTGGCGATCTCTCCACAACAAACTTGGTAAATGAACACACACCCAATGTTCTTGAGACCCGACCATAGATCGACTGTAATCTATATACCCCAAAGAGGAATGACCTTTCCTGCTGCTCCCGTAGTGAGCGGGTGTACTAGTAGATCGAAAGGTCAAGGTCACATAACTCGTCACTTTTTATCCGACTCACTTGATATATATATATATATATATATATATATATATATATATATATATATATATATATATATATATATATATATATATATATATATATATATATATATATATATATATATATATATATATATATATATATATATCTATATATATATATATATATATATATGACGAAGCAGCTCTTCGTTTGGAAAAGAAGTCCACAAATAGCCTGAAAAATGACGCAGCTTTTTATTAAAACCAACTTATACAGATCCGGAGGAGACAAGACATCTACAGCAAGAACCAGCTTCATGCCAAGTCAAGCCTTCCTGGAAACACATTGATTCTCATTCACTTATATATGAATACGATTATCAGAAAATCTCCGAGAGAACAAAGCGACTGGCGAGAGTCCCTCCCACCGTTATCCGCTGTCATTCGGGGGAGTCAGCCCTTCCTTATCATTCGGACCAAATGTTTCTCTGGGCTCCGAGAAAACAGAAATGTAACTCACAAAGAGAAGAGTGCATGCTTGGCCAAACAAACCCATATATTTTATGGGTTTGTTTACATGAGTAATTCAAAGCATGTTTATACAGAGTCATGCGTCGCTGTGATTAATACAAAATATATATGGTTAACGATAGGTTTATGTCTGCAATCTAAACATTCTACTAGCGTTACGCAAAATCACGCGCATGTGGGCGTGGTTTTACGACCGGCCTTATCTAGCCTTGAAAAAGCACACGTATACAATTTGTCCAGCACGACCGAAGCGAGCCTTTCCTCATCCAAAACTAAAACGAAGCAAAAACCCTTTATTAACTTTATGAAAATAGCATTTTTAAACAACATTTAAATCATAACACATTAGCAACCAACGTCTATAACTGAACTTTAGGCAATAACAAATCTACAACTTGACATTCCTTCCTCTTGTCTCGTCGAGACAAAGTATCTTAAGAGACAACGTGCCACATCGGGCTTTATTGAAAAATAATTGTGTAATGCGGGTATTGAAAAAATAATTGTGTAATGCGGGTATCTCCCAAGGGCATATCGTGCGCCCAAAGCGCCTCGCCCGTGCATTTGGCGAACGTGTCGTGTGGTGCGTGCTCGGAGCCTGAGGGCTCAGAACATGAAAGTCCATTAACGTTTCGGATCCACAACGAAGGTGTCTGGTCCAGATGAGGTTCTGCTCCGCCAGAGGGCCCATCACCTCCCCTGCGGAACTTGCTCCCCCCACCCTTTGCAGACTCAGTCCTTGCAGATCTTCGAAGTTAATCAACGATCATGCCCATGAGGTCCCTCACGTGCTGCTGTTCTGGGGAATACATAGTATTGTCAGTATCTTGTGTCTCAATTTCCTGGTCAGGGTACAGAGCGTAAAAATCCGATTCACTTGAAGCATTTGAACTTAAAACATTTGGAAGAAAAGAGAGGGACTTCCTTTATGTCAAAGTCTCCCATGGGCGCCTGGTCGGCTTGCGGGTCTAGGACATCCGCGTCGGGTCCCTCGACCGCCAGACCCAGTGTCGCAATCAGATCCATAGTTGGGTCGGAAGGGGGCGTGCAGCTGTCAGCTTGTAATACATAAGCAGCGTTAGCCAGTACACGCAAGGGGTTTATAGCACAAGTATCACAGTCATCACATACACCGTTACAGGCAGCAGCCAGTTCCCACATGGGATCCGCACAAGTATCACAGTCATTACAAAATTCAATGCAATTTTCTGGAGCGCCGGTCGCAACTGCCTTGTTGAAGGACCCGTTCAGGTCGACGGCCTCTGTGGTCAGAGCCATAGTCGTTGTCGGCGGCTTCTTCACTTTCCATCCTGTAAAATACTTTCTTATACAGAGGAGGACTAGAGATTTCATTAGTGCCCCCCAAATTACTACCCCGATTATCACAGCCAGTGCGGTCAATAACCACTTCACTATGGTGCCCGTCCATCCCCGGAACCAGTCAGTGAGCCAGCTAAATGTATAAGAATTTTCGCGCGCGATCCGATCGATCGTCAGGGCGTGGCTAGTTTCCCTTAGTCTCACTTCTGCATCACCATTGTACGCATGTGAATTACCGTGTCCAATAGTATGTCATGAGCCGTAGCGGTGTCGTTTGCCACCTTTTCTAGGGCCAAAGCCAATTTATCTATCCGGAAACTATCCATGACTGTGCCCGCTCCTGGGAAGAAGAAACCAAACACCTTTTCCCATAGGCTCCCAACTCCCAACCCCTCAAAGACACTCCTTCTATGCATCTTTGTACTTGCCCCCTTCATTTATGCATTAATCAACATTAATATATTTCAGTGTTAAATCAGAATAAACAACTCCCAATGGAAATTAAATTTTACAACTTCTTTAATCTATGGCGATCCCAAGAGTTTGAGCCCACTACTTTTAGTGTCTGGTGCTTGTATGGCCAACTTACAGTGCGTGGCGTGGATCCACGAAGTCTTGCCCTCGCAAAAGACTGCCGTTGGTGTAGTCAGCAACACCTGGACTGGTCCCTTCCACCTTGGTTCCAAGGCGTTCTTGCAGGTGAAGTGCTCCACGAACACCTGGTCTTTTTCCTCTGGTGGAACACCTGGTCCACAAGTCTCCTGGGAACGCCTGGTCTACAGGTCTCCAATTCATAGATTAAATTCATTCAATTCATAGTTTCATAGAACACCTTTTCTCCAATTTCCTAATCCACTTTTTTTCAAGTGGATCCAATTTTATCCAATATTCAATTTTTAAATTCAATCCCATTTAATCCAGTCCAATTCAAATTAAATTCAATCCTTCTCTCAGCATCCCATTACCTGTTTCCAACATCAATAAAAATAAAATTATAAAATTAATAAAAATCAATCATCTCAAATCTCAAATCAAATCAAAAAATCAATAAAATAATAAAATAAACGAAAATTACTTCAGCGAGAGTTTCAACTAGAATTAACACAAACAAACCACCATTAACCTCCATTAACACAAACAAACCACCATTAACCTCCATTAACACAAACAAACCACCATTAACCTCCATTAACCTCCATTAACCTCCCCCTATTATTTATTTATATTCACGAATAAACAAATAATAGAAATAACCTGGTCTACTTCCAATTTCAATTCTGGTCAGTTCTGGTGTCTGGTCACACACAATGTTTTCCTCACCCACTGTGATTCGCTCAAAATAGATTCTCACTGTTATGTCTGAAATTCGTCTCATGAAAACCCATTCAAGAGTCCGGTGTAACAGATAGCCAAACACATAGACACGCCGAAGACCCCAGGGTACCCATCAAACTAGCTTGTCCCCAGATCCACAACACAGCGAAACATGTAACTTTACTAAAACTAGAACGGGCACTCGGTAGAGCGCATACCTTCGCCGCAGCTACTTTTGTTGCCAAAATAAAAGACTACAAGATCTGTGTAGCAAAGCCACACCTACGTTGTCATGCGGGAAGATTTGTTTCAAATTAAACCATTCTATCCCGCCAAAAGTTTGATATTGTAATCACATCCATGACCTTTTCATGACCTTGACCTTGACCTTTGACCCGATCGATTCCAAAATCTAATCCGGATAATAACCTATCATCCCACCAAATTTCATGCGAATCGGTTGAATACTTTTTGAGTTATGCGAATAACATACACATACACACACACACAGACATACAAATACACAGCGATCAAAACATAACCTTCCGCTTTTGCGAAGGTAATAATCCCTTACTCATAACTAATACTCATAATAACTCATAATTACTTATGTAATTACTCATGCCAATACTTACTTAAAATAATGTAATATCCCAATCTTCACCCCCTATGCAAATCGAAGCACCCCGGACAATCCACAACCAATATCAACCACTGTAGCCGCCTTCCCGATTCCAGGCAGCCGCACACAGCCACATACATCTCCCTCCACGTCACACAAGACAACAGCCAACGAGTGTGTCCACCACACAGAAACCTTTGGCAATGCAACAACCGAACTCCCAGACAACCAACAACAAAACCCAATCCATCTCCATGGCTCATCAAGCAGTTCCAACTTAATCCAGCTTCACATACCGATTTCCCCAAAAACTCGTGAAACTTCACCCCCATTCTGGAAAAACCCTGGACTAAACCCTGACACCCTAAATAACTTCAGACCCATCTCCAATCTACCCTTTCTGTCAAAAGTTTTGGAACGTGCTGTGGCCACTCAACTCAAACATCACCACTCTGCCAATAACCTGTATGAAACATCCCAATCCGGATTCTGCTCCAGCCACAGTACTGAAACTGTTCTCCTCAAAATCACCAGCGACCTTTTCTCTCCTCTGATGCCGGCAACCTCAACATTTTCATCCTCCTCACCTCAACGCCTCCTTTGACATCATCAATCACACCATCCTCCTCACCCTGTTTAGACCAGCTTGTGCCTATTAAACCCAAATCAGTTCACTCCCAAGCCCACAAGGACCACCTACTACTCTCAAATTATCCACTCTGGCTCCGGAATCCCAAAAGCACTCTTCTCTACAATAAACAAACTAAATAAACAAATAAATAAACAAACTTTACAATGTGAACAAAACTCCTCAGCGCCCTGGATACCACCACCTGTCATTCAGAGTAGACAACAGCATCTCCTTTCTGGCTTTCAGCATCTCCTTTCTCCTTTCTGGCATCCAAATAAAATTCTGGCTTCAAATCAACTTCCTCGAACTTAACTATGATAAATCTAAATTAATTTTCGTTTGCCTAAAACCACTCACCAAATCCACCCATAACTTTGCCCCCAACATCGATGGTTTCCCAGTATCCACCTTTTATGAATTTTATGAATCTTCTCATTATTCGAAAGTTTACAAAATGTCCCAAATCTGTATATTATTTTCTACTGTGGTTATATTAAACCATTATTTTACAAAATCCAACTTTCAATAAACTGAAAAATGCTTCGCCATGGAATAGTCCACCACTCATATAAATAATCATAAGAGTTCTGTGAAACATCTCCATCTTTAAAACTTAGCCAACCAATTTTAAACCACATGTTTTCCCCCCAAAAAACAAGTCACATTCTTTGTATATTGCCAACATTGTTCATCGTTTAAGTATCATCCAGAACTAAATTTTTTATAAACCGTCAATTTGTAGATGCATTTATTTATATCCCATTAACCCAAGAACTCTCAATTGCTTGGTTATATTTTAGTAATGTCATATATCCATATTTCTTTTCCAAAATGTTCCTGATATACACATTAATCCCATCTGTCTTTGTTTCCAGATGAACTCAAATCAGGAAATCAACACAAATCCTTATTACCTCCAATCAATCACACTGCACATCATTCCCCGTCCTTGATGGATAATTTTACATCCAGATGGGCACAGCATCCCGTTTTTGGCGACCCAGCCCTGAAACAAGCCCCTGGACTCCTTGCAGGCTGGACCAAAACCCCTGGACGAAGTTGCATCCCAGTACTGACTCTGCTGCCTTCTTGCAAACCACTTCAACTCCATGAATTTTACATGTTTCGTGAACAGAACAAAGCCCTCTGTAATCGTCAGATTGAACCTGCCCCAAACCCGTCCATATAAACTCCATTGTTGTCCTGTCCATCTCTCTGTTACATTTACATTTTGTGACTCACAGCTCCACATCGCAAAATGCTAGCTTCTACGAATCCAACAACCGTCACAATCCGCCCAGGAACTTCCAGGCGTGCTCTACAATGCAGCACCTCTCTACCTGGTGCACACCTTTCGCACATCCCTCCTCGTTCGCACAACGCTTCATCAACACATCTCCTCGCGCCCACACCTTGGCACAAGCCACACCACATACCGACAGTTGAAACCTCGATATTCCTCTTTCCTCGGATAAGCGTTCTGTTGAAAACGTGACATTTCTGCTCAAATTATTGAATTTTAATAACTTAACCTTACCAGCATCGCTCGCCAGCAAACCCTTTGTCCGGCGCATCGACCAACACAAATGCATCGATGCATCTTCCAGCCGCCACTCCGCACTGTACCTCACTTACTGTATGAACAAGACTTCCTGTTGGAACTTGTCACCGGAAATTAATTACTCTGTCTTGAAATCGTTTATTTTAGCGTTTAGAAAATCATTCTAGAAATCGAATTTAGTTTAGAAATCGTTTCTTCCCCTTATATAAATCCATTTTAAATAACGTATTCCTTTTGTGACATTGCATGGCATGTATGTCGCAGGTGCCCACTATTCTGACATGGCTCATGACTCATGTCTAATTCTGACATGAAGATGAAGGACAAGAAGATGAAGGATGAAGGACATGACATGAAGAAGAAGATTCTGACAAGATACTGACATGAACGTCCGACATCCAGCAAAGTCGAAATGACCCACAATGCATTTGGGCACACATCCTCCTCTGAGAGTGGGCGAGTTATCGCCGGCACTCTGAGCAAATCTCATACAGCACACCCGTGACTCGCGGCTCGCTCGGCTCCTGCCCGAACGCACAATATCCCTCTACCCAAACTTCCACGGAGCCGCACGGCGGAAACACAGGTTTGTACCACACTTTAATTAAACGAACATCGCCAGGATTCTCGGATAGACGTTAATTTCACAACACACATGACAAAAATCCGATTTAAATTCAGAGATCGCCGATCGACCTGGCACAACCATCTCAACGCGACGACGCCACGCCGCCCCCCGTCCTGGCGCGCACCCTCGTGCCTCCACACGAATCCCAACACTCCCGCCTCGCGGTTTCCTGCGAGGCTCGTAGCCGTGGCAACCAAAACTGCGCGCCGCTCTCGAATGAGGGCCGTCATAACAGTGAGCTGTCATAACAAATCTACGACCTGGCATGTAGTGAGCTGTCAGAACATTGAGCTGTCAGAACTCATCCCTAGCTCGTAAACATCGCAAAAAAACAGGATCTCCGACGCTTGACCTCTCTGACCCAAAATGCACTATATGACACCAATTCCAAAGGTGAGCTGCCTCAGCGATACATCCCACACATACAATCCACAATATCTGCCATTGAATGAACGCTTCAATTCAAGTAAAACACACACTTCGACCCAAACTCTGAACCTCCAGTTCCACAAACTCCAAACCTCCGTCCGACTGCCGCTCGAAAGACAAAGCAGCCCATCCTGCAACCATCTCCAAGAAACCGCTTCATATCAACAGTAGGTCGACAAGGGCACTCCGAGTGCTTTCCTGACCCGATTTATATCAATTCGCTTCCCAAACAACTCCCAAACAGATGACAGACAAATACCTTGGCCAGATACACACGTCAATTAACATCCCAATATACATTCATTCCTCATTCATATACTCATAGAAGTCTCCCAGACTTCGCGCGAAACTCAGATCGACTCAAATCATGCCTTTCTCCAGCCACTCCCAAACAATCTTTGCTCATTCATGTTACGTCTCTCATTCAAGGAAAAGGATTTTTTGGGACGGGTTGGACGGGGGTGGGTTGAGGTGAAAAAGGGAAGGCAGGGCGGGGGGTGTTGGGGTGTTGCCTAGAGCCCCGGGACTGAGCTCAGGTCTTGGGGGGGGTGGGGGTTGTTGCCTAGAGCCCCGGGACTGAGCTCAGGTCTTGGGGGGTTGGGGGGTCTTGGTCTGGTATCTGGTCCAGCGGCATCACTCGCTGATTTACTTGTTTAACTGCTTACTTACTTGTCCTCTGGCCAGGGATTATTTAAATCTTTAGTTAACACAGCCCAGTCCTTTAATGGTCTTACCGCGGCAAAATGATGCCTCTTAAACATGAAAGATGCCGGGGTTCCCTTAAGGGGTTCCCTTTCTTTCATTAGCTTGCTTCCCATCTTATTGCTCTGGGCTGATCCTTCCTGGAAAGTTCTCGGCCTGGCTCAACCTTTACGGCTGTCCGACCTCACTTTTCCCCCTTCCCTTGTACCGAACGTTATCTTCACCGATATCCTGCGCAAATCCTTTTACTGGCCATGTTTTTTTTTTTTTGGCCCTCCTAAGTTAGCCACAGCCCTTCGTTCCCTGGCATGCAATGGCATACCCCATCTTGTCTCTGGGCTGTTCCTTCCTGGAAAAATCTTGGCCACCTGGCTCCAGCCTATATGGCTGTCCGACCTCATTTTCCCCTCCTGGTGCTAACTGTAACTTTAAGCTTACTGTTAAGTCCTTACTGGTATCCTTACTTGTTTATCCTGGCTTTAACAAAGCCACGTCATTCTGAGGCCTAAAATGAGCCTTTACTTACAATTTCTGTTCGAGTGCAGGCAGCGCGGAAGACAAGGAGACTGAACCCGCTCGAGGGAGGAAGGTACGAATTTGGAATAATAGCCCTCTGATATAAAACAACTCCCACCTTTAATCAAATCCGCGTGCCGGCGCCGGCCTCAGGCAGCCTTCCTCCTGTCCCTCGGGCTCCGTTTCCCGTCGTCCGGTGCTGACCCCACTCCTGGTACCATCTGTGAAGAAGCAGCTCTTCGTTTGGAAAAGAAGTCCACAAATAGCCTGAAAAATGACGCAGCTTTTTATTAAAACCAACTTATACAGATCCGGAGGAGACAAGACATCTACAGCAAGAACCAGCTTCATGCCAAGTCAAGCCTTCCTGGAAACACATTGATTCTCATTCACTTATATATGAATACGATTATCAGAAAATCTCCGAGAGAACAAAGCGACTGGCGAGAGTCCCTCCCACCGTTATCCGCTGTCATTCGGGGGAGTCAGCCCTTCCTTATCATTCGGACCAAATGTTTCTCTGGGCTCCGAGAAAACAGAAATGTAACTCACAAAGAGAAGAGTGCATGCTTGGCCAAACAAACCCATATATTTTATGGGTTTGTTTACATGAGTAATTCAAAGCATGTTTATACAGAGTCATGCGTCGCTGTGATTAATACAAAATATATATGGTTAACGATAGGTTTATGTCTGCAATCTAAACATTCTACTAGCGTTACGCAAAATCACGCGCATGTGGGCGTGGTTTTACGACCGGCCTTATCTAGCCTTGAAAAAGCACACGTATACAATTTGTCCAGCACGACCGAAGCGAGCCTTTCCTCATCCAAAACTAAAACGAAGCAAAAACCCTTTATTAACTTTATGAAAATAGCATTTTAAAACAACATTTAAATCATAACACATTAGCAACCAACGTCTATAACTGAACTTTAGGCAATAACAAATCTACAACTTGACATATATATATATATATATATATATATATATATATATATATATATATATATATATATATATATACACACACACACACACACACACACACACATACACCCACAGCACTGTATATAAAACCGAAAAATGTAGGTGGATGGTGAATACTCGTGAAGGTCGACCCATTTGAGTATGTCTGTTAATTAAGTACTGTTTGAATGAGTTGGACTGTGAGTATTTCTATTAATTACTTATTATTGGACCATGACTACATCTATTAATTATGTCTTTTAATTACGGACTATTGGAACATACCTATTAGACATTTAGACCTTTCAACCCCTTAGACCTTTTAGTCCCCTTTAGACCATTTTGAACTATTTGAACCTTTTATGACCTTTTATACCCCTTATGCTTAGACTCTTTAGACTCTTTAGACTTTTTCACCCTTTAGACCTTTACACCCTTTTGACAGCATTGACCCTTTAGACCGCTTTGACCATTTAGACCACATTGACCCTTTATACCGCTTTGACCCTTTCGACCACTTTGGCCCTTTAAAACCATTAGCGCTTCGACCATTTTTGACGTTTTTAGATTTTTAAGACCCTTTGGACCTTTTAAGACCCTTTAGACTCCTGAAGGCCTTTACCAACTTTGGACCCCTTGACCCTTAGAACTTTTAGACCCTTTAGACTCCCTAAGACCTTAATACCCTTTCGACCACTTAGACACCTTCGCCCTTTATACCCATTAGACCCTCACCAGACCTTTTGTACTCTTTACACCCTCAAGACCCCTTCGAGCCCTTTAGACCCTCACTACTATTGGAAAATACCCTTCAGATCTTTATATGCCTTTCGACCATAAACTGTTCAGCCCGGTGGAGGTATGCACTCTGCCGAGTGCTGTCCTAGTATATTTTGCACTTGGTGTCTTATGTATGCATTTCTGTTACAATACAGTGTTTGCCAATAGCCACTCTCCTTGGCTTCTCTTAGTTGTGGAGGCCACCACACAGGGTGAACTGTGGCATCACAAGGCTGTGCAAAAGCTGATGCAGAAGCAGCAGAAAGAACTGCGGGAAATGCAGCGGCGGCAGCACAAACGTGAGGCTGAGTTGGTAAAAGAGCAGAAGGTCCATGCATCTGATCTGAGCCGCCGGAAAGCCGGACTTGAACGCAGCGTCCGCAAGAGCATGAAAAAGAAGTAAGGAATTGTGTTTATGTAATAGCGCACATCGAGTGGCATGCATGGCATGCAGTCATCGCCAAAAATAAAGGTTTTGAAGTTGCGTAGCAGTTGTAATATATTCATATTTCATGATGATCATGGATTATCAACAGTGTAATGCTGAGATGTACACGTATGTATAAGGTTTTTTTGGGGTGAAGCTATCAAATAACCCATCCGATAATTCTCCCACTCTTATGATGTACTAGCTAGCAGAAGTACCCGGCGTTGCCGGGCAGGGATGGGGGGAGGGGATTGGAGGGGGGGGGGGGAGTGGGGGGGGGAGGGGGTGAGGGGGGAAGGGGAGAGGGGGAGGGAGTGGGAGAGGGGAGGAGAGGGGGGAGGAGAGGGGGGAGGGGAAGGGGGAGGCAGGAGAGGAAGGAGGTTCATATATATGCTGGTGGGTGAATGTGGTGAATGTGGCGTTCATCACGTTTCTGAGTTAAGTGTGATGCCGATCAAGAAGAAGAAAAAGCCATACTACCAACTTTGTACACTTCCGGAATTGTTTGATTTATTTGTATTCAAATGTCTGGTGATTGTTTTGTATTCATTTATGTGAATATGTACTTGTATATAACTGTCATTAACGTGGTTCTGAAAGTGGAGAGAAAAAACAACTGAATGTGTACCCTCCACTCCCAGGCACTCACTGATGAACCTCTGAAAGTTTGATGAATATCCATTCAGCCATCTCTGAGAAAATGGTGACACACAGACAGACAGGCAGACAGACAGACACACACAGCCAGACATCTCTCTTATATAGTAGATTACTTTTAATACAGGCTTCCACCAGGTGGCACTATATCATACACATTTACGTAGAGAGAATTGGGGTCCTCCCCACACACTGAACCCTTAGGACTATGATTTATTTTACCCTCAAACCTCCCCCTTTCTCTCCCCGTGAAATCTGCCAGTACAACTATCAGTTTTCAACCAATTCCATCAGTGGTTCAGGAGTGCATAGAAGTAAGACAAACAGTAAGATATTATAGTATGATAACTTGCCAACTTATATGATGTGTATGCTTTTCATCTTACCATAATGCACAAAATGTCTGTCCGTCTGTCTGTCTGTCTGTCCGCCTGTTCCCAGGTACTGCAAAAACGGCTGAACCGATCGCAACAAAATTTTGGGTGGGTATTCCTGGGACCCCCTGGAGTAAAATAGGCTGTATTGTTTTTCCAATTTTTTCCCAATTTTTTTCAATTTTCAATTTTTCCAATTTTCCAGTTTTTCCAAACACTATGGAATAACATTTGAACAGTGATGTGGCTTTTATTGAAATTATACAAATACTGTTTAGATTTTGATGATTTGCGTGTGATATGATTTAACGGATGTTTATATAAATCGTTTAAAATTAAAAAAGCCTTCAATTTCTGATATTTTGCCTTTTCATTTGGGCCTCCCAATCGAAGCCCCGCCCGTAGGGCGGGTACCGTTGCTAGTCTAGAGAATTGGCGAATTGTATTAGCCCGTCCCCCATGGAGCAAGAGAATGGGGTTTTGCAATCACTTCCGTGTGTCTGTCCGGGCCATAACCTTTTTACCATTTGAGCTTCTGTCATAAAATTTTCAACAAAGCTTTTCATGAGAATATGGAAAAGACTAATAATTTTGTCAAAAGGTCAAAGGTCAGTGTCACAAAAAATCATCCATTTTCATCCAATTGACCTTAAATTTGAATTTGCAATTTGAGCTTTGTCATCAAATTTTCAACAAAGCTTTATTGTGAGAATATGGAGAAGATAAATTAATAATACGGTTAAAAGGTGAAAGGTCAGTGTCACATTAAAATCGTAAATGTTCATGCAATTGACCTGATATTTTAAGAATTTGCATAATGGGTCACTGAATTGGTTCACTAAAGGCTAGAAGCGATTGTTTCTTTTAGTTCAAAAGGTCAAAGGTCAAGGTTGCAGTCAATCGATTTTCAGCCAATTTACTTGAATTTTGAGCAGGGTTTGCACATTGGGTCACTGAAGCATATTGCTTTTGAGGTCAAAAGATCAAGGGCACCTAAAATTGTCAATATTTTCGTATTTTTTTCAGCCGTTTTTGTCATGTTTAGCATACGAAAAAAGAGGTCTGAATACAAAGCGGATGTGGACAGGCTTTGCATTTTCAGATGCTTTCTAGTTATAAATTGTAATACACCTTTACAGGTGCGGTGCACTTTTACATAGGGAATTTGCCCTCACCACTCACCCCTCCTTCAAAGATTTTCCAATTACATCTAGCGGTTGAGGAAATGCATACATGTAAAACAAACAAACGAGCAGAAACACTTCTCAAAATATATATATTATGATTAACAGGTAAAGTCCACTTAGCTCTCTGGGATTGTTCAAAATGATTTTTTGCTTGTTTATTGGATGCATTAACATCTGTTTAACTTAAATTAATGTTATTAATTGTTGGCAAAGCTAAAATTCAGTTTGGTTGCCCTACAATTGCAAAATATCTGCAAATGAATCATTCTATTGATTAAGGTAGAGTGGCCAAAAATATTGACACCCTTGCACTTTTTTCAAATAACTCACAATTTTCTCTAAAAATGAGTTGAAATTGACAAAAGTATTTGATCTCCACAATTCTTTATTTCACTGTTAATATTACAGAACATTTGTTTTTGATTCAGAACTTAATATATCCTTTTAAATCAGAAAATATAAAGAAATGGCATGTACAAAATTATTGCCACCCTAGACTTAATATTTGGTAGCACACACAGCCTTTGGACAAAATAACTGCAGTAAAGTGCTTCCTATGGCCATTAATGAGCTTCCTACACCTCTCGATTGGCAGTTTGAACCACTCTTCTTGTTCAAACTGCTCCAGTTCTCCCAGATTTGAAGGGTGCCAACTGCTGTTTTCAGATCTCCCCACAGGTGTTCAATGGGATTTAGATTTGGACTCATTGCTGGCCACTTCAGAACAGTCCAGAATTTTGTCTTGAACCATTCCTGGGTGCTTTTTGAAGTTTGTTTGGGGTCATTGTCCTGCTGCAAGACCCATGACCTTCGACGGAGACCCAGCTTTCTGACACTGGGTTGAACATTGCGCTCCAAAATGCCCTGGTAATCTCCTGATTTCATAATGCCATGCACACATTCAAGGCACCCAGTGCCAGAGGCAGCACAGCAACCCCAAAACATCATTGAACCTCCTCCATGTTTGACTGTAGGGAAGGTGTGCTTTTCTTTGAATGCTTCATTTTGTTTTCCGTAAACATAGAGATGATGTGCTTTACCAAAAAGCTCTAATTTGGTCTCATCTATCCACAGGACATTCTCCCAGAAGGATTTTGTCTTGTTCATGTGTGTTTTGGAAAACCCCAGTCAGGCTTTCTTATGTCTCACTCTCAGCATTGGGGTCCTCCTGGGTTTCCAACCAAAGGAGCCCTTTTCATTGAGTTGGCGAAGGATGGTGCGAGTTGAAATTGTTGTACTTTGTGTCTGAAGGTCAGCTTGAATCTGTTTGGGTTGGCAGTTGATCGAGGTGCTTTCTTCACCATTCGAACAATCCTTCGATTAAGTTTTCTCTTGCGGCCACGTCCAGAGAGGTTGGCTGCAGTGCCATGGGCCTAAAACTTTCTGATAACATTGCGTACGGTGGACACAGGAACATCCAGGTCTCTGGAGATCGACTTGTAGCCTTGAGATTGTCCATGCTTGGCTGCAATCTTGTGTCTGACCTCCTCAGACAATTATCTGGTTTTCTTTCTTTTCTCCATGCTCATTGCAGTACACAGTGACACAAAACAGCAGAATGACTCCTTTTCTCCATTCAAACTGGTTGATTGAGTGATTTTGCATAATGGGTCACTGAATTGGTTCACTAAAGGCGAGAAGCGAGTTTCATTTAGATCAAAAGGTCAAAGGTCAAGGTTGCAGTCAATCAATTTTTAGCCAATTTACTTGAATTTTGAGCAGGGTTTGCACATCGGGTCACTGAAGCATATTGCTTTTGAAGGGAGACGTTTTCGTGTAAGGAGGATGAAGAAGAACATTTTCAAAAGGTCATTTGTACCATGTGCAATTCAAATGCTAAATTCAAATTCCTAGACATTTTACTGTTTAGTCAATCTTCCATATTTTATATTTATTTTATATTTTATATCTTTTTATATTGTTTTCTTATTCCCTTTGTGTTTTATGTTTTAATGATGGTCAACTTACGGTGTCACCAAAGAATAATTTCCCTGAAAATGGGACAATAAAGATTTATTTATTATTTTTATAATGCAGGCACCTGCAACTCACCACAGGTTAGTTCAATTCCAAAGTAAAGGAGAATCACCTGCTTGAAATCCAATTATTTCTAACAACTTCTAAAAGATGCCAATAATATTGTCCGGGCCATTTTAGGATTTCTGTGTGGAATAAGCTAAGATTTAGTAATTCTTTCAGCTTTTATTGTTTTGTTCCACTGCAAAGCAAAGAAATACATATCTGGGTACCAAAAGATTCTTTTAAATTTCAACAATTTTCTGGAAGAAATGGTGCATTATTTGAAAAAGGTGCAAGGTTGCCAAGATTTTTGGCCACAACTGTAAGATTAGAATAGGGGCTTTAACATAATATAAGAGGGAAAAAGTCGAGACAGAAGAAGAGCCAACTTTTTTGATTTATTGCATCAAATTTTGTAAAAGCTAAGATGAGAAGCAATGCATTGTGTAAAGTTATTCTCCTTGTCCCAGGAAAAATGAAATTGAACACGAAATTATACGTGAATGTTTAATTTAGATTGATCATGTGATTGGGTCCATTTCCTCTGTGCGACCCCTCCCGCCCCCCCCACCCCTAGGTGCGATGTGAATCGGGCGCCAAATTACACCCTCAAAAAAACGTTTCATGCTCCATTTGTTTGTATTGTATATAAATTATAATACAACGATCTCGTGAGATCACGAGAAGCAACTTTCAGACCCACGTTTTACAGTTTAAACTCCGTTCTACGTGTCAATGTGTCAAGTCGATGTTTACAAACTCCTTTCCATCCGGATTCACTTTTTCCCTAATTCCCATTTCTGTCACCTCGCACAGTAAATAAATCTGTGTGCCGGTGTTAGTAATTATCGGGCTGCCTGCTGCGTACATCTCTTATCTTGTATAATGAGGTTTCATATGCACTCGGTAACATGGAGATCGCCCATTGGCCCAAGGGATGGAGGGGTGTAACTGTTGGAAGTTTATGTATTACGTGTTGATCAGATCCAGATGTCTCGCGGCGCCGTACGAACTCAATTAGTGACGTCCAGGATCACGTGTCATGTTAGCCATGATGTATGACGTGTGATGTATGATGTAGACATGTGTTTGAGGGGAAAAAGCGAAGGTGCTGGCTCTCCAACGGACTGGACACAAAGGTAAACGTGGTGAGAGTGAGTAAAGGTAAACGTGGTGAGAGTGAGCAAAGGTAAACGTGGTGAGAGTGAGCAAAGGTAAACGTGGTGAGAGTGAGCAAAGGTAAACGTGGTGAGAGTGAGCAAATGTAAACGTGGTGAGAGGTGAGAGTGAGTGAGCCGCCTCAGCGAGTGTGGTGGATTGGAAGGATACCTTGGAGGTAGCACAATCGCCTTCAAGCTGTACAGCCTGGGTTTGAATCCCGACCCAGATATAAACTGTTATCCTGATGTTTAACTGGAGGAGTGATTCATCAGTGTGTGCTCCATCCCTCGGATGGACGTTAAGCTGGCCGTCCCATCTGTCAGCATTCGTTGATGGGCGTTAAGCTGGCCGTCCCTTCTGTCAGCATTGGTTGATGGATGACAAGCTGGCCGTCCCATCTGTCAGCATTGGTTGGTGGGCGTTAAGCTGGCTGTCCCTTCTGTCAGCATTGGTTGATGGGCGTTAAGCTGGCCGTCACTTCTGTCAGCATTGGTTGATGTGCGTGAAGCTGGCCGTCACTTCTGTCAGCATTGGTTGATGGATGTCAAGCTGGCCGTCCCATCTGTCAGCATTGGTTGATGGGCGTTAAGCTGGCTGTCCCTTCTGTCAGCATTGGTTGATGGGCATTAAGCTGGCCATCCCTTCTGTCAGCATTGGTTGATGGATGTCAAGCTGGCCGTCCCATCTGTCAGCATTGGTTGATGGGCATTAAGCTGGCCATCCCTTCTGTCAGCATTGGTTGGTGGATGTTAAGCTGGCCATCCCTTCTGTCAGCATTGGTTGATGGATGTTAAGCTGGCCATCCCTTCTGTCAGCCTTGGTTGATGGGCGTTAAGCTGGCCGTCACTTCTGTCAGCACTGGTTGATGGGCGTTAAGCTGGCCGTCACTTCTGTCAGCATTGGTTGATGGATGTTAAGCTGGCCATCCCTTCTGTCAGCATTGGTTGATGGGCGTTAAGCTGGCCATCCCTTCTGTCAGCACTGGTTGATGGGCGTTAAGCTGGCCGTCACTTCTGTCAGCATTGGTTGATGGATGTTAACCTGGCCGTCCCTTCTGTCAGCATTGGTTGGTGGATGTTAAGCTGGCCATCCCTTCTGTCAGCACTGGTTGATGGGCGTTAAGCTGGCCATCCCTTCTGTCAGCATTGGTTGATGGATGTTAAGCTGGCCATCCCTTCTGTCAGCACTGGTTGATGGGCGTTAAGCTGGCCATCCCTTCTGTCAGCACTGGTTGATGGGCGTTAAGCTGGCCGTCACTTCTGTCAGCATTGGTTGATGGATGTTAACCTGGCCGTCCCTTCTGTCAGCATTGGTTGGTGGATGTTAACCTGGCCGTCCCATCTGTCAGCATTGGTTGGTGGATGTTAACCTGGCCGTTCCATCTGTCAGCATTGGTTGATGGACGTTAAGCTGGCCGTCCCGTCTGTCAGCATTGGTTGGTGGATGTTAAAGATCCCACGGTGTTCTTCGGAAAGAGTATGGGAGATGTCCCCAGCCCATGGCCTAATTGCAGACACTGCGGTTTGCTTGCCGACTGAGGCCTACAACTACAATATTAATACTATCGTGTTAATTTGTGATTGGAATGATGAATGATGCTGTTTGGAATGAAAATATAGTGTTTGAGGGGAAACAACAGGAAAAAAACATCAGGACAAAACACCAGGGCCCAGTTAAACACCAGGAAAAAATACCAGGGCCCAGTTAAACACCAGGAAAAACACCAGGGCCCAGTTAAACACCAGGAAAAAACACCAGGGCCCAGTTAAACACCAGGAAAAAACACCAGGGCCCAGTTAAACACCAGGAAAAAACACCAGGGCCTAGTTAAACACCAGGAAAAAACACCAGGGCCCAGTTAAACACCAGGAAAAAACACCAGGGCCCAGTTAAACACCAGGAAAAAACACCAGGGCCCAGTTAAACACCAGGAAAAAACACCAGGGCCCAGTTAAACACCAGGAAAAAACACCAGGGCCCAGTTAAACACCAGGAAAAAACACCAGGGCCCAGTTAAACACCAGGAAAAAACACCAGGGCCCAGTTAAACACCAGGAAAAAACACCAGGGCCCAGTTAAACACCAGGAAAAAACACCAGGGCCCAGTTAAACACCAGGAAAAAACACCAGGGCCTAGTTAAACACCAGGAAAAAACACCAGGGCCCAGTTAAACACCAGGAAAAAACACCAGGGCCCAGTTAAACACCAGGAAAAAACACCAGGGCCCAGTTAAACACCAGGAAAAAACACCAGGGCCCAGTTAAACACCAGGAAAAAAACACCAGGGCCCAGTTAAACACCAGGGCCCAGTTAAACACCAGGAAAAAACACCAGGAAAAAACACCAGGGCCCAGTTAAACACCAGGAAAAAACACCAGGGCCCAGTTAAACACCAGGAAAAAACATCAGGGCCCAGTTACACACCAGGAAAAAACACCAGGGCCTAGTTAAACACCAGGAAAAAACACCAGGGCCCAGTTAAACACCAGGAAAAAACACCAGGGCCCAGTTAAACACCAGGAAAAAACACCAGGGCCCAGTTAAACACCAGGAAAAAACATCAGGGCCCAGTTACACACCAGGAAAAAACACCAGGGCCTAGTTAAACACCAGGAAAAAACACCCGGGCCTAGTTAAACACCAGGAAAAAAATGCTGAGCTCGCTGAGAAAGCTTGGAGCTCATTCATATGTCCTCCTCAATATGAATTTCTGACTTTGTCAGTGCCTGCAGGGGGCGATATTTTTGACCATCGCCCCTATTTTTGACCTTTGCCCCTTCACCCCTATTTTTGACCTTCACCCCTATTTTTGACCTTCGCCCCTATTTTTGACCTTCGCCCCTATTTCGCCCTATTTTTGACCTTCGCCCCGAGCGCCACAAACCATCACTACGCCACTGGGTACAGGGGTATTGGCAGGACTTGTAGGTCGCTTGTTTGTGCATGGGTGATGGTTTCTGGGGTGGTTGTGGTGCAGGCATGATGGCCCAAATGGACTCCTCCTGCACCAAAGTTCCTTGTATGTAATCTTGTATGAAAAGGCAACATATGAGCAGTGGGGCAGTGGGGACGAAAAAGAAGATGGACCCCATGGGATCCAGATGATTAATCTACTGATAATGTTGATTGCCTTAGATTCGACAGAATGCAGGACAGATGTAATGCTGAGGCACCAGCCAATAGAGGTGAGCAGCACTTCATTGAGCTCCAGACAAATGCCTTTTTGGCTGTGAGTAGTTTTGATTTTCCAACGAATGACTGAGTGACAGAATTCCCATTCTGAGGCTGACTGGAGCCTAGCTTTGTTATATAGTTGGTGCAAGAGAAATTATGGCAGATGGTGAGGCCTAGAAGTTCAAGAGATTGAACCTCTTACAGTGAATGACCAAGGAAATAGATAGTTGGGTTCGTATGATGATCTTTCTGGATGATGGGGTGAGACTGAGATCCTTCCACGATTGAAAGATGTGTTACATTTATCAGACTCGAGTCTAATCAATTCGAGATCAGCAGAGAATGATGCAACAACCATCTACTTGTCAGTGGAATGGGGGTACTGATGACAATATAGAAGCATCTACAAAATGGTCGTTCATATAGATGAGGAGCAAGATTGTGTCCAAGACATTGCCTTGAACATTCCAGCCTCCAATACTTGAGAAGAGGAGAGGGTTCCATTGATAGCAATATGCTGACTGTTCGAGTTGGACGGAGTCAGAGAGCCAAATATGAAGGTGGCATATTTGTTTCAGGCAGCGAGCTTGGCAAGCAGAGCATGATGCCAGACGATGTCAAATGCTGCCATATTTTTTGGAGACCCTGCCCACTGGCTGGCCATGATTAACCGCTTTGAATCGGTTGCTAAAAGCCTCGGCCTTAACCCCTACTGCCAAAAAACCAATGCACAGAATGTTACCATTGCTCCCTTCCCCCCTACGAGTACCTATCTCTGGCATCGTTGTGGTGTCGGTGGACCGCTTCACCTACCTGTGGTGCCTGATGACATTGTGGACGTTGTGGACCACTTCACTTACCTGGGCTCCAGCATTCATTCATCTGAATGCTGCAGCCCTGACGTGTGGAGACAAATCGGCATGGCTTGCTCTGTATCGGGGCAACTAGACGCTGTCTGGAAACAGTACCATCCTAGTTTACCATCCAAGCTCCACATTTACAGAACGTGCATCCTATCGGTTCTCCTCTATGGTTGTGAGACCTCAGCACTTTTGAAAAAGGCAAAATACACCTTGCAAGCTTTCATATGCGGTCAAATGCCGCATCCTTGGGGTTTGATGGTATGACCGAGTCTCGAACAGGACCATTTGTGAGATCACGACACTTGGCCCGATCACACTCGATATTGCAAGGAGACGCTATTCTCTGTTTGGACATGTCTGCCACTTAAGAGAACATGTACCGGCCCATCTCCCTGGAATTTGCCACGGTCACCGACCCGATCAAACCTGGCGCTGTCGTCGAGGACGCCCAAGACTCTTGGTTACACCAGTGCACCAATGAGATTGGCCTTAACCCATGTGAATGCCAGTGACCGTCAGTTTTGGAGGTCACTATACTCAGTTGGGCATGTGGAGTAGTAGTAGTAGTAGTAGTAGTAGTACGATTCGTAGTAGTAATATTCGTAGAGGTAGTAGTAGTAGTAGTGGTAGTAGTAGTCGTACTATTATTACTTGTAGTAGTAGTAGTAGTAGTAGTAGTAGTAGTAGTAGTAGTAGTGCTAGTATTACTTGTAGTAGTAGTAGTAGTAGTAGTAGTTGTAGTAGTAGTAGTAGTAGTACTAGTAGTAGTAATAGTGCAAGTATTACTTGTAGTAGTGCTAGTATTACTTGTAGTAGTAGTAGTAGTAGTAGTAGTAGTAGTAGTAGTAGTAGTAGTAGTACATTACTGAATGAGTAGCAGCGGCATGTCCATATAATGTTTTATTCATTGCTGACAAAATTGGACTCCGCAGGTGATAATTAAGATTGCAACCACTAAACTCATGATAATCTTGATATGATAAGATTAACATGATGTGCTGCTCTGGGGTATATTTGCTTATTGATGTAAATAAAATGCTTTTATTTCAACAGAAACTTTATGAATGTTATCCTGGAAAAAGTGTTGGACCATTCCACATTCGTATTATTTTTGTATTTTTTGGAGTAACCTGGAAATGCATAAGGAGTTCAGGAAATCACATAATTGTTTGAGAAAAATTGGTCTCCACAGTGCATCAACAAGTTCCACCAGGTTATCTCGCGTAGCCACAAGAATTCGGAGCCAACACTTTGAATCCAACGTCCAGGATCTGAATAGACCAAGGTAACATGGGCAAGTCATTGTTTATTAGTCTCACCCTGAAGGGGATGCGACACTATTCGTGTGTGTGTGTGTGTGTGTGTGTGTGTGTGTGTGTGTGTGTGTGTGTGTGTGTGTGTGTGTGTGTGTGTGTGTGTGTGTGTGTGTGTCGTCTGTATATTTTCGCTTTAATAATGTTTTTCTTTGCTACCGCTTTTCTGATCGATGCAAAACTTAAAATATATGAAGGACTCCCCATATAGGATATTTTGTTGATCACGTCAAATCAAAGATCACACTGTATGTATGGCAGCCATACTGGATTACAGAAATACATTTGGACCCATCATTCTCCCTGAAACAGCTCAACAAAAACAATTGAAAGTTGGCATATGTCATCAACTTCCCATGGGGTATTTAGGGTGATAACGGTGACGTCATTTGGTGAATTGGTATTCCAGACATAATTCGTTGAATTGAAATCTTTATCCGAAAGGTCTGAAACTTCATATATCTGATCTATGACGCAATGTCAGTGAAGAATTAAACTTGTGACGTCATAACTATGCCAATAAACGATGTGACATAAAAGGGTGCATGGACGACATGGGGAAATGGGTCATAACATCAGTGAGCCATAATGGTAGCATATTCAGTTCACAATGATATTTTTTTTCAGAATGAACCCACGAGGCGAGACTATGCTCTAACCAATTATGTCATCGAGTCCACCGGGTATTAGATTAACTACCAACGGTACCCGCCCTACCGGCGGGGCTCCAATTGGGAAGCTCAAATGAAAAGGCAAAATATCAGAAATTGAAGGTTTTTTTTATTTTAAATGATTCATATAAACATCCGTTGAATCATATCACACGCAAATCATCAAAATCTAAACAGTATCTTTAGAATTTCAATAAAAGCCACATCACTGTTCATATCTGTAAATATTATTCCATCGTGTTTCAAATCGTGATCGATACACTATGATCGTGATGATCGTGATGATCGTGATCGTGATGATCGTGATCGTGAATCGTGATCGATAATAGTGTTCACAATCGCTATGTCGTATGTACTCCCGATACGTGTACCAAATTCCCGATATGTGTAACTGTACCAAATCAACAGTTAAAAGGATTTTGAGCCGATAGCTGTTACGGCCTTGGCAAGATCGATGGAGACAGCGATCTGTTAGCGTATCGGTATTCACCGCCCAAATAGCTATGTGGAATTCTCTCATGTAGAGATTAAATGTTTCGGCTGTTAGGGCCTTGGCAAGATCGATGGAGACAGCGTTTATTATACTTTTATTGAAGGACACTGTCTCAAGCCCCAGTCCCCATCACGGATGGGGCTCAGCGGTTTACCCGAGCCTGACGGCGAAGGGCAACGTACACGCTGGCCCGTCCAGTGTAGCGCGCGTGCGGCCCCGGACATCGAAGGGCATTAAACGTTCATTAAACATTAAACGTTCATTAAAGGATTACGAAACGAAAAACATTACGAAATTACGTTCACACCGTCACGTCAAACACTACCGTGAACACATACATCGTCACAATGAGAACATTGTCACAATGAACGTTATGCGAACGTGAATGTTATGCGGGAGTCCAAACCCTAGAATGCTGGAGACCAAAGCTGAAATTGGAAAAACTAAATAGCCTATTTTACTCCCGCAGATACCAGGATTACCCACACAAAATATCGTTTCGATCGGTTGAGCCGTTTTTGCGGTACCTTCAAACAGACGGACAGACATTTGGTGAATTATAGTAAGATGTTTATTTTGGACCTATTTGAAGCTTATCAAGTGTTGTTTTTAGATCGCAATGCTAAATGGAGGTTTTTCTTTTATCAAATGATCGTCTTTCACTGCAACATTTAGTGTCCTAGATGTACGGATACTCGCCCCAAAGCTGTGTAATGTGGGTTCAAATCCCAATTCAGCTATAAACTATCATCCCGCTGTTTCACACGCAGGGTGATGCATCAATGTGTGTGCCGACCCTTGGATGGATATTAAACAGGCGTCCCATCTTCTAACATTCGCTGGTAGACATTAAAGATGCCATGGTGTCCTACCCAAGAGTAGGTGAGCTATTTCTGACACCCTGACCAAATTCCAAATTCATGCCCTAACCAGCAGAGGGCATTGCATCAGCAGCACCCTCAGCCAATGATGCTACCCTGCAGCCTTGTGCCACATACAAACGAAGAAGAAGACGGCAACCTCTATTCAAAGTATTTGAGGGCAGGTTAGTGTTATTAACAACGCTAGCATGGTTGTTCAACTTTGTGATAATCGTATCTTAACGCGCTGTTCAACAAACCGATTGTATGTTGTAATTACACATTTAAAATGCATCTCAGTTGGTACCATGCTCCTCTTCTGGTTGAATGTCCAGCCTTGCCTGTATGTGGAGCTTTTCAAACGCAGCATGGGAAGCAGCCGGCGCAAACGAGAGACAGCTGAACGTGCGAACGTACATACAAACAAACAGACATGGGAACAGCGTTATCTTATTAGATGTGGCATAAATCATTGGTTGTATCATTATGTTTTTACCAACTGGATCACATCACCCTCAAGTAAATAGGATGACATTGTATGGTTTTCACCTTCAAAATTTAAACCTTTAATGAGACCTATTCTCCAGTTTTTCTTCAGCTTTTCATGGATTTAATCCACAAAGGTAATCTCCACTTTTTCTCCCTTTCATAGGCCATATTGTTTGGAACAAAAAACCCACTGAGATCGTTTTATTTAATTTGCATGTGAATGCATAAATTATCAAGCCAATCACTTTAAATGGCTTTATTAATGTAATGCTCCTTGTTCCTTTGTTATATATATATATATATATATATATATATATTGTTGTGGATTTGAGAATTGTTGTAAAATATCACCCTGTGTAAGTGTCATGATTGTTGTAAATACCTCCTTTAAGAACCAAGAGCAATGGTCGTCCCCTTAGTTAATTCACCGCATACACCTAGCAAATTTTAGAACCTCTAAATAGTTATTCCCTTATTCTATGTTAGTTAAAGGCTGTGTCTTCCATTAGTTGACACTCCATTGCACCGAATCAAATAAGAATAGCTCCCCTTCAATAATTACATTTCCCAGCCAAACTCTCCATCTCTGGGTAAAGCAGTTTCACAAGCGTGGGGTGCGCACCCTCTCATTTCGCTGCTATAGTGAATATGTGCTCCGTGCTCTGTTTGAACAGGAGGGGCGGGGTCGCCGGGAAGAGGCAAGCCCAGGGCGTGCCATGAGGGGCGGGGCTGTTCAGCCCCATGCCCAAATAAGGAAACAAGCCCGTGGCTCGCCACGAGGGGCGCGCCGTTCGGCGCCATGCCCAAATAAGGAGACAAGCCCGGGGCATTGCCATGTAAGGTCACGAAACAGAGCACGGGGGAGGGCGGGACCGAAACCGACGAGGGCGTGTCACACCCGCGCTGAAGGTATGAGACAAGGGTGCGACGATCGCGGAGGAGAGATACAGCAGGAGAGATACAAAGAAGGTGGTGCCAAAGGAGGATTGGAAGGAGAGAGACGCGTCAGACGATTGAGAGAGGACCGGAGCAGATGACAAAAGAGCCCGAGGCGTGTCAAGGAAGGACGAGATACGTGTGCTGCCGCCACCCTGCTCGCTCCTAGCCTGAAGAGGACCTGCTTGCTGTGCGCCCTGCTCAACCTTCCAGGCTTTGTGGTCCCACCTGAACCTTCTGATCCCTCCAGTCAATCCACTCTGCAATTTCCCCATTCGTGTACGTGAGTTTGTTCTGTGTGTCTTGTCCCTGGGGTTAAGTAAGACTGTATAATATAAGTTAATATTTGCACTGTGTCGTCTTCTTCTTCTTCTTCTTCATCCAGCTACTTTCGTTATCTTTCCTTCTCCTTGGTTCTTTTTGATTGTGTGTAAATAATAATAAATCCTGTTATTCCCTACTTTGTCTTTTTCTCTTCATGCTCGTTCGGTCGCTTTAGAGGTTTCCCCATTGAGTATATGTGGTGCGATTTTGGCCAACGTTTAAGGATCGGTTCTAGTTCTGTTAATAGTTCATGCCGCGGTTGCTAAAACCGCTCGGCAATTAACATCTATCCGCGGTACGAACGAGGTTGTGCACCTGCCTCTTCGGGGGTAGCTGTGCAGCATCAGGGACCACGTCGGTCAGTTATAGACGAGGGGATTAGTCCCCCCTCGATAAGGGGAACAGAGGCCGACGTTGGGTTCCGCAACAATATACATATTGTCACGGGACCGCGGCGAGGATGTTGTTTGCCGAGCGGATGGCCGCCGCGCCCGAACAGTTACCCCGACTAACCCGATTCCTGAACGTTGGCCGAATCGCGCCACAGATATTCAATGGGGAAAAGACTAAAGCGAAGGATGTGAAGAAGAAGAACACCAAAGCAAAAAGGTTGGAAATGCTACTAAATTTATTCCTACTATTTACACAATCAAAGAAACCAAGGAGAAGGAAGGATAATAAAATAAAAACAGAAGAAGAAGAAGCGGACACAGTGAAACTTAGCTTATCTATGGCAGTCTTACTTAGAACCCTGGACAGAACAAACGAAAGACGGACTCACACGAATTTGCAGGCAGGAAGGATCGGAAGGAGGAATGGCTTGGTGGGGGAGGAAGGTTCAGCGGGGATCGGTCGGGCCGGGAGCGGATAGCCGCCGTCAATACCCGAGCTGGGATCGCCAAAACAGCCGCCGGCCTCTAAACTGCACGGCGAAGCCCCTCCGGTGCACCGTGTGCTCTCCAAAGCTCCTCCTTAGAACTCTCTTGCGCTTGGCACTGCACACTCAGCACTTGCCCTACTTGACACTTCGCACTTCGCCGCTCTGACTCGCTTGCACTTGATCGTCGCACGTATCTCTGCATGTATCTCTTTGGACGTATATCTTAGGACGTATCTCTCTCAGGACGTTCCTCTCTTGCTTCGCCCTCGTGCGCACTTCTTTTCCATGGCTTCCGCGCGCACTCTTTATAGCGCCTCAGGCGATCAAGCCGCTGGTGTTCAGAACACGCCCATCGGTGAGCTCGCCTTGGCCCTGATTGGTCGGCACGGCCCTCTGGCTCCGCCCTTGATGACGATGGGCGGGCACGCCCAGGAGTCGGCAGCTCCTCCCCCTTCTTCTCCGAGCCGACCTCGTGGCGAATGGAGTCGCGGAGGGAACAGTTGGCAATTGTTGGAAGGGGAAGGTGAAGGGAATCTACTCTTATTTCACTTGGTGCAATGGAGTATTTAAATTAATGGAAGACACAGCCTTACACTAATACACATAATAAGGATATAACTACTGAACAGGGAGATATGGTGTCCTGCGTGTATGCTTTATGGAATTAACTACGGGAACGCCCTTTGACCTTTATACAACAACAAATGCAGGAAGGAGGGTGACATTTTACAACAATTCATTACACAACAATAAAAAAAACAACATTCTCATATCCACAACAATATATATATATATATATATATATATATATATATATATATATATATATATATATATATATTCAACTAAGGAAGCACAATAACTCTATGACATGACGCTGACATAATGTGCATGAATTATACCGTTGATATCATGTGCATGTCAGCATCATGTCATAGGGTTAGTGTGCTTCCTCAGTTAAATTTAATATTCCTGACTGCAAACCTCCTAATTATTGATGCGCAGGGCAGAGACAATGTGTCAGCATGGCAGGTGACACTTGTGGCTAACAGGTTGTGCAGCAATTTCTTGGGTGGGACTCAATCTGTGCCTTGCTTCCTCATCAAGTTAGGGGGTTCAATCTGTATATGTATGTGTGTGTGTGTGTGTGTGTGTGTGTGTGTGTGTGTGTGTGTGTGCGTGCGTGCATGCAGTCACGTGAAAAAGTAAGTACACCCCATGTAAAGTTTTGAGTTTTTCAACATATTTCAACATACAGCTATTTGATCTTCATTTTTTTTTTTTTTTTTTTTTTTTTGTTTGTTTGTTGTATACAAGATCGAGGCTCGTGAAAGAGCGAACATTAATCACACAGAAAGACAAACCGACACATAAAACATATAACATAGGGAGCGGTAGACAAGATGGGGAGAGAGGGGGAAGGACACAAACACAACATTTGAGAGCAGGGACCGAGAGACATGGAGACATCGAGAGATCTGAGAGAGGGCGAGGGCTTTGGGGGGGGGGGGGGGCGTGGGAAGGGGGCAGTGGGAGAGGTATAAAACATATGGACACTGCCAGGACTTCCAGGAAAGAAGTTGGAATTTCAAACAAGGTGGATCTGGGGTGAATTAGCGGGGGTAGAAAAGATCAAGGTTTTGGATGGGGGAAGATAAGAGATGGTGGTGAACAGCTGTTTTAAAGACCTGGAGGGAGGAGTGGGATTGAAGGGAGTGAGGGAGTTTGTTCCAGAGGCGGGAGAAAAGGAGGAATGAAAGAGTGAAGGTGAGCGGAGAGCCGAGATTTCGGCAGTTTAACCATCAGAGGGTTGCTGGCAGATCTTGTGCGACCTGTAGGAATATTTGGGGGACAGAGCACAGAGAGAGCTGGGGGTGCAAGGCCGGAGAGGAGTCGGTAGAAGACAGAAAGACCACCTACCTGCCTGCGGTGAGTGAGTGAAAGGCCCTCAGAGATAGCTTCATCGCGGGAGATTCCAATAATTCTGAAAGCTTTGGTTTCAACAGCGTGAAGCCGAGCTAGGTGTGAGGCAGGAGCACCGGCCCATAGGGGAGAACAGTATTCCATTGAGCTGCGGATGAAAGCCTTGTATGTGGTGAGGAGCTCAGGTGTGCCGAGGAAGGACTTCGCACAACGGAGGATGTCCAGTCGGCGACTGGCTTTGGAGGCCAGCTTGGAAATGTGGTTTTCCCAAGAAAGATCATGGCAGATAGTGAGACCCAAAATCTTGAGCGACAGAACTTCTTGGAGAGGATTGTTGAGAAAGTAGATGGGAGGGTTGTCCAGTCGATCTTTTCGGAGAGACATAGTAAGAGTGTGAGATTTGTCAGGATTGAAAGACATGTTCCACTTGTTTGACCAGTCTGTGATTTTGTCCAGGTCTTCAGAGAGTGAGGAGGCAGCAGACTGCCGATCTGAGGGAAGAGGAATGGAGCGGCAGAGAGTGGAGTCATCAGCAAAGAGATAGAGAGGATTTTCGAGAGAGTCAGAGAGATCATTGATGAAGACCAGAAAAAGCACGGGGCCCAGAACACTGCCTTGGGGAACTCCAGCCTGAACAGGAAGAGGAGATGAGAGAAACCCATTCAGGGCCACACGTTGACGACGACTAGAGAGGAAGTCCGCCAGCCATGCGTGGAGATTTCCATGGATACCAAAGGAGGAGAGTTTGGTGAGCAGAGCGGGGTGCCAGACCGTGTCGAAGGCACGTGATATGTCGAGGGAGACAGCTCTAATTTCCTGTTTGGCATTGAGGACCTCCATCCATTGTTCAGACAGCAGAAGCAGCATGTCCAGAGTAGAGTGACCTGGTCTGAAACCAAATTGATGATCAGAGATCAAGCCATTGGAGAAGAGGAAAGATTTCATATCAGAAGCAATGATGGATTCCATGACTTTGCTGATAATTGGGAGAAGGCTGATTGGTCTGTAGTTGCTAGGATCTGTTTTTGCACCTTTTTTGTGCAAAGCGGTGATGTTGGCTGATTTCCAAGCAGATGGCAGTTGACCTTGAGCAAAAGAGAGGGTGAAGAGAACAGAGAGAGGGTGAGATAGAGCAGCAGAGCAGGATTTTAGGACCCGTGGGCTGATGCCGTCGGGTCCAGTTGCAGAATCAGAGTCGAGGGTTGACAGAAACTTTTCCACCTTGTCAGGAGGAAAGGACACGGAGTCCAGGAGCAGCAGGGTACGACTGGGTATGGTGGGTACAGAGAGGGATGGGTTTGGGACACAAGATTTAGAGGCAAACACAGAGTTGAGGCATTCAGCTTTTTCATGTGCGGAGTCAGCTGTGTAGCCGTTTGAGGTAAGGGAGGGGATGGAGGGGGAACAAACACCAGAAACGGATTTGACCAGACGCCACCAGGATTTGGAAGAGGGAGACAGATAAGAGAGTTCGGTCTTGAGAACGGAGAGATATTGTTTCCTGGCTCTCCTGAGGGTGGACACACACTTGTTTCGGGCTTTGTGAAAGGAAATGAGATTTCCTTCCGTTGGATTTGCTTTCCAGGAGACGAAGGCAAGTTGTTTCTGGGCAACAGCCTCACCACAAGATTCCGTGTACCATGGACGGGAGGAAGGGTATGACAACTGAAGACGAGATGGGATAAATCTGTGCATGAGAGAGAGCAATTTACTTTGGAAGAATTCCCAGGATGAGTTGATGTCAGAGGTGGTAGAGATGGGAGACCAGTCCAGATGATTGATGGCTGCTTGAAGACCGTGCCAGTTGGCCTGAGTGAAATGCCAGACTCGTCGACGCTGAGCAGGCTCCCTGAGGATGGTCAGAGAGATGTCCACTTTAACAAGGACATGATCAGATGATCCGATCGGAGCAGAAGAAGAGCAGCAGACATTTTCAGGGAAGTTAGTCATAACCAAGTCCAGAAGAGAAGATGTTCCGTTGACTGAGATCCGGGTCGGGAAATTGACAGATTGTGTCAGTCCCAGTGAGTCGCAGAAGTCCTTTGCTGAGGAGCCATGGCTGGTGAGAGAGGTACCCACACCCAGCCAACTGGCATGATGACAGTTGAAATCACCACATATGAGGAAGAGAGAGTTGGGATGAGTAGATAGAAGTTGGTCCATATCATCAGACAGCGAGATGTAGATGGAGTCATTACTGTTTGGTGGACGGTACAACACACATATGAACAAGAGGTGGGAGCGAAGGGGAAGCCGTAGCCAGAGGTTTTCCTGGGGGTGAGGTGGAGAGAGTGCAGTGCAGGGCGAGTGAGGAAGAGAGTTTTTGATAAAGATAGCAACCCCGCCTCCAGGACGAGGCTCAGGTCTATCATACCGGAGGAGGGAGTAGCCCGGGAGAGATACTATGGAATCAGAGACATCATAAAGGAGGAAAGTTTCTGTTAAGCAGATCACGTCTGGTTTGACAGAAGCAACCTGTATGGAGAGATCAGTTAAGTTTGAACGAAGGCCCCGGATGTTTGAGGTCCATACCGTTAATGAAGAGGAAGGGGGAGCATCAGATACAGAACAGGGGGGAGGAGGGGTAGGGTAAGATGTGGAAGAGGTGGAAGAGGTAGGGAGAGCTGTTGAAGGTGTGTCAGAGATTTCAGAATAGCTCGGAGAAAGGGAAGGATGGGGCGGACAAAAGGTTTGATGGTGATTGGGTGAGCCACAATGAGGTGTTATTTGAGGAGGGGGAAGAGCGAGGCAGAAGGTTGGGGGAGATGGAGGTGAGAGTTTGAAGGGGGAAGAAGCGGGGAGGACGCTTTGAGGAGGGGGGGTGAGAGGGGGGAAATTGAGAAGCAATGAGGGTGGGGAGATTTGAAGGGGAGGGGTGAGGGGGGAGTTTGGGAGGGAAGGGACAAGGGGAGGGATTTGAAAGGGATGGGATATGGGGGAGATTTGGAGGGGAGGGGTGAGGCAGGAGTCTAGGAGGGGAGGGGCGAGGGGGCGTCTTGGCGGGGAGGGGTGAGGGGGAAGATTTGGAGGGGAGGGGTGAGATTGGATTTTTGAAAGTGTACGATTTATGGGAAACGAACATTTATTGCAAAATGAGTTTCTTGTGACTTGTGATCGAGTTAAAAATACGTTTAAGGACGCTGGATGGAGGATGGAGTGCAGGAGAGTTTAGGGAATGTAGAAAAAAGGCACTATAGGAGATGGATATTTTTTTTGGGATGAATTGATTTGGTGAGCAAGTCGAAAGCAGCCTTTTAAAGAAGAAGAAGAAAAAGGTGTTATAAAATATGACGGAATACATAACTTGAGGGGAAAGTGTAAACATTGAAGGTTAATGAGTGAAAACTATCTGGGGAAATGGGGGAGAAACACGTGGTCGAAGAACGAACGAACGAATAAGAATGAATAAACGAATGAGAACAGAGCAGGAAATTTTTTTTATTTTTTTTTATTTTTTTTTTGAGTTGAGATTTACACAAGGAAGTAGGCTATGGGTGAAAAGCCTGGGAATACAGAGAACGAAAGTTATTGGATCACAAACGACGGACCACTGACAGAAAAACAAAGCCTCAAGTTTGTACAGTGCACACTGTACAAGGCCTTGCTCGCGACACGGCAAACAGACGATCAATTTATGAAAGATAAACACCGAGAAACAACCAAAGTTGCACACAATAACTTCACACACCGAAAGATAAATACAGTTTCGACAAAATACAATTGTGAACAGACTTAACTTCGAAAAACGTGGAGACCGTGTGGAGCTTCGAAAATCCCTGCCGCCGTCTCCAAGATCTCGCGAGATCTTTTCTTCAATTGATTGAATTGAATTTTCTTCAATTGATTGATTGATTGAATTTCTTCAATTTCTTCAATATTGATTTCAACAATATTGACAGATAAAGGTGATATTGAAGGAGCTGCGCTCCAACGCGAGTCGAAAGAATTGACGCGACCAAAGACGGAATTCGTCCGAGTTGCTTTATTGAAACAAAACAGCTCAGGTATTCTGACAAGCCCGTTTATCGGGCAGCAATATATATACACATTTATGCCGGGGCGTTTGCCCGGGAAAACCGAGACCGGGCATGCCCGGGTGTCAAGGGCGAGTCCTGGAAAGGCGAGTCTGGACATGCCCGGGCGTCCTGGACGCGGCCTGGCAAGTCGAGGCTGGGCGTGCCCGAGCGCTCTGGGCGAGCCCTGGAAAGGCGAGAGCGGGCATGCCCGGATGCTCTGGGCGAGCCCTGGAAAGGCGAGTCTGGACATGCCCGGGCGTCCTGGACGCGGCCTGGCAAGTCGAGGCTGGGCGTGCCCGGGCGCTCTGAGCGAGCCCTGGAAAGGCGAGAGCGGGCATGCCCGGGAAAGACGAGACCGGGCGTGCCCGGGAGGTTCGGGCGTGCCCGGGAACAGCGAGTCCGGGCATGCCCAGGAGAGGCGCGTCTGGGCCCGTCCGGACGAGCCCGGCATGGCGATCGCGCCCTGGCCGCGTCCTGGCAGGTGCAAGGCGATTGTGTACATTCAGCGGGAACCGCTACACACGCCCCTCCAGAATCGACCTGCACCGGCAGGGTCAATTTAAGGGGGGTCCGGATGACCCGGCCGAAGCGACCCCTGGAGGGTCGTGGGGGGGGGGGGGGGGTCCGATCCGGTGGTGGGTGGTCGAGCGGGGGGAACTGTAGATGGGGGGCGGCCTCGCCGCGGAGGAAGGGCCAACCGTGGTGGTCGGTCGACGTCCACGTGCGCCGGTTTGAGGCGGTCCACAGAGATCCGGTCCGACCGGCCGCCGACGTCGACGACGAAGGACTTGTCGCCCCATCGCAGGACCCGGAAGGGCCCGTCGTATGGCGGCCGGAGTGGCCCCCAGTGCGCGTCATGATGCACAAAGACGTACTCCGCTGTGCGAAGCGCCGGGGGGACATAGGACTGGGGGCCACCGTGGCGGGACGTTGGCATGGGGGCAAATCGTCGGGCGGCCTCCTGGAGGTCCGAGCGCTGGTGTGCGGCGGACCAGGGACTGGTAGCGTCGGGCACGAACTCGCCCGGGACGCGGAGCGGCTGGCCGTAGACGAGCTCGGCGGCGGACGCCCGGAGGTCCTCCTTGGGGGCCGTGCGGAGGCCCAAAAGGACCCACAGCAGCCGGTCGGTCCAACCGTCGTCCTGAAGGCCGGCCATGAGTGCGGCCTTCATGGAGCGGTGAAACCGCTTGCACAACCCGTTGGCTTGGGGGTGGTAGGCCGTGGTACGGTGCAGCGTGACCCCCAACGAGCGGGCGACCGCGCCCCAAATTTCGGACGTGAACTGTGGGCCGCGGTCGGACGAGATGTCCGCCGGTGCGCCGAAGCGCGCGACCCATGTGGCGATGAACGCCTGCGCCACGTCGGCGGTGGTGGTGGAGGTGAGGGGCACGGCCTCCGGCCACCTGGTGGTCCTGTCCACCATGGTGAGCAGGTGGGTGAACCCCCGCGATGGGGGCAGGGGACCCACCAGGTCCACATGGACGTGGTCGAAACGCCGTGCAGGCACGGTGAAAGGTGCTAGCGGGGCCTGGGTGTGGCGGTGGACCTTGGCCCGCTGGCAGGCCGTGCAGGCGTTGGCCCAGTCGCGGACGTTCCGTCGAAGGCCGTGCCAGACGAAACGCGCCGACACCAGCTTCTGAGAAGCTTTCCGGCCCGGGTGAGAAAGGCCGTGGATGGAGGCGAAGATGCGGCGCTGCCAGGAAACGGGCACGATGGGGCGAGGCTGGACCTGGGAGACGTCGCAGAGCAGGACGGTGCCCGCGAAGGGGATGTCGGCCAGGCAGAGGCCCGTGTCCGCCGCCCGGAGGGCCTGCACCGAGGTGTCGGTGGTCTGGTCGGCCGCCATGAGCGCGAAGTCCACGCCGAGGTGGACCGCGTTCGCGCTGGCCCGAGAAAGACAGTCGGCCACGGCGTTGTCTTTGCCGGCGACGTGCCGGATGTCCGTGGTGAATTCCGACACGGCGGAGAGGTGGTGCTGCTGGCGGGCCGACCACGGCTCCGTGACTTTGGCCATTGCGTAGACCAACGGCTTGTGGTCGACAAAAGCCGTGAACGGGCGGCCCTCCAGGAGGTGTCGGAAATGGCGAACGGCCAGGAATAGACCGAGTAGCTCGCGGTCGAACGTGCTGTATTTTAACTCGTTCGGCCGGAGCTGCCGGCTGAAAAAAGCGAGTGGCTGCCAAACCCCGTCCACCCATTGTTCATGGACGGCGCCCACCGCGTAGTTGGAGGCGTCCATAGTGAGGGCGATGGGCGCGTTGAGCACAGGGTGAGCCAGCAGCGTTGCGTCGGCGAGGGCCCGTTTTGCGCTCGCGAAGGCCACGTCCATGGCCGCGGACCAAACAATGTCATGCTTGGCTGGCTTGCCCCGGAGGGCCTTGTAAAGGGGTCGCATGAGCTGAGCAGCGCGGGGCACGAATCGGTGATAAAAATTCACCATGCCGAGGAACTCTTGTAGGGCCTTGATGGAACGGGGACGCGGGAACGTGGTGATGGCCTCGACCTTGGTCGGCAGCGGCACGGCCCCGGTCTTGGTGATGCGGTGGCCCAAAAAGTCAATGGTCGTCGTGCCGAAGTGGCATTTGGCCGGGTTGACAATTAAGCCGTGCTCGCTGAGGCGACCGAACAGTGTTCGGAGGTGGAGGAGGTGCTCGGCGCAGGACGTGCTGGCGACGAGGATGTCGTCCAGATAGACGAAAAGAAATGGCAGGTCGCGCAGCACGCCGTCCATTAAGCGCTGGAACGCCTGGGCGCGTTCTTGAGGCCAAACGGCATCCTCAAAAATTCGAACAGGCCGAACGGCGTGATGACGGCCGTCTTCGGGACGTCGGCCGCCCGGACAGGTACCTGGTGGTATCCCCGTATCAGGTCAATTTTGGAAAATATGACCCGTCCCGCCAAACGGGCGGAAAAGTCCTGGATGTGCGGGATCGGGTACCTGTCGGGGGTGGTAGCGTCGTTGAGGCGGCGGTAGTCGCCACACGGGCGCCATCTGCCCCCCGGCTTTGGCACGATGTGCAGTGGTGAGGCCCACGCGCTATTGGAGCGCCGCACGATGCCGAGGTGCTCCAACGCGTCGAACTCGGCCTTTGCCACGGCGAGCTTGGCCGGGTCGAGGCGGCGGGCCCTGGCGTAGACCGGCGGGCCCGTAGTGGGTATGTGGTGCTCGATCCCATGCCGCACTGCGATGGCCGAAAACGTCGGCCGCGTGAGGGCCGGGAATTCCGCGAGCAGGCGAGAACTCGTTCACCGTCGGGAGGGCGCACGCCAGTTCGGTCGGCGCGGAGCTGCTCATCGTGCACGCCAGGGAGCTGAAGGTCTCGGCGTTGACAAGGCGACGACGTTTGGCGTCGACCAGCAGCCCGTGCGCGCAGAGGAAGTCGGCGTCCAGCAAAGCCATGGGGACGCAGGCGGTCACAAAGGTCCACTGAAAGCGCTGGCTGCCGAAGCAGAGGGTGACGTCGCGAGGGCCGAAAGTGCGTATGGCCGAGCCATTAGCAGCGACCAAAGAGGGGCCGCAAACGGCGTCCCGCCTGTCCTGCTCGGAGGCGGGTATGATGCTCAGTTGGGCGCCGGTGTCACAAAGGAAACGCCGCCCGGACGCTTTGTCCCGAATAAAAAGCAAGTTGCCCGAGTGGCCGGCGCTCATGGCTGGGAATGAACGCCGGCCCGGCCGTTTCCCGACTTGCCAAAAGTGCACGGGGGTCGGCACGTCCGAGCCTTGTGTCCGAACCTGGCGTGGTAATAACACCATGCCTGGTCAGGTGGAGGCCCCGGCCGTCGTGTCGGAAGCGGTCAGCACGGCGTGGCGGTCGCCAGTTGCACCGGCAGTTCGGCCTCCAACCGCGCAGGGCGCTCGGGCGTCGTGGGCGTCGCCTCGGACGGCGGCAGGCTCCAGGTAGCCGCGCCGATGTGTTGGCCCGCCGAGGAGATCTTATCGGCTTCCCTGGCGAGGGCGCGGGGATCGGTGATCGACGTGCCAGCCAGGGCGAGGCGTACCGGGTGAGGCAGCTGGCGAAGGAACAGCTCGCGGAACAGAAAATCCGGAGAGTGCTCACCGAGCAACGAGAGCATATAGTCCATGCGCTCGGACGGGCGCGTGTCGCCGAGCTCGGGCAGGTCGAGCAGGCGCCGTGTGCGTGCCGCCGGTGAGAGGGCGAAAGCGTCGAGGAGGAGCGTCTTCAGCACGTCATACTTGTCAGCAGCCGGCGGGTGCTCGAGGAGGCTCAGGGCGTGGGCCGCGGTGGCGGAACCGAGCGCTGCCACGACGTGGTGGAAGCGGGTGTCGTCCGCGGTGATGCCTCGCAGGGCGAACTGGGAGTCCGCCTGGGCGAACCAAACAGCCGCGTGAGCCTCCCAGAAGGTAGGCAGTTTAAGAGTCACTGCCGTGTCCATGTCGGTAGGTCACCAGTGAAGGAGCTGCACTCCAACGCGAGTCGAAAGAATTGACGCGACCAAAGACGGAATTCATCCGAGTTGCTTTATTGAAAGAAAACAGCTCAGGTATTCTGACAAGCCCGTTTATCGGGCAGCAATATATATACACATTTATGCCGGGGCGTTTGCCCGGGAAAACCGAGACCGGGCATGCCCGGGTGTCAAGGGCGAGTCCTGGAAAGGCGAGTCTGGACATGCCCGGGCGTCCTGGACGCGGCCTGGCAAGTCGAGGCTGGGCGTGCCCGAGCGCTCTGGGCGAGCCCTGGAAAGGCGAGAGCGGGCATGCCCGGACGCTCTGGGCGAGCCCTGGAAAGGCGAGTCTGGACATGCCCGGGCGTCCTGGACGCGGCCTGGCAAGTCGAGGCTGGGCGTGCCCGGGCGCTCTGAGCGAGCCCTGGAAAGGCGAGAGCGGGCATGCCCGGGAAAGACGAGACCGGGCGTGCCCGGGAGGTTCGGGCGTGCCCGGAAACAGCGAGTCCGGGCATGCCCAGGAGAGGCGCGTCTTGGCCCGTCCGACAAGCCCGGCATGGCGATCGCGTCCTGGCAGGTGCAAGGCGATTGTGTACATTCAGCGGAACCGCTACAATATAATATAACAAATATCATGAAACATTACATTTAGTTGTCCATTGTATAATTTAAATAAACATGAATGCAAATTTCGCATGTGGAAAAAGTAAGTACACCCTTGGCTCTAATAGGTGGTATTGCCCCCTTTGGCAGCAACAACCTCAGGTAGGCGTTTCTTATAACTGTCTACCAGTCTCTGACATCGACTGGGAGAAATTTTTGCCCCACTCCTCCATGCAGAATTCTTTCAGCTGTGTGATGTTTGAGGGGTTTCTTGCATGCACAGCTCGTTTCAAATCCCCCACAACATCTCGATGGATTTAGATCCGGGCTTTGACTTGGCCATTCCAGAACCCGCCATTTCTTTATTTTCAGCCATTCCTTGGTGGATTTACTGGTATGTTTAGGGTCATTGTCATGTTGCAAGGTCCACCTTCGGTTGAGCTTCAACTTTCCGACAGATGGCCTCACATTATCCTCAAGCACCCTCTGTTACAATGAAGAATTCATCGTGGATTCTATGATGGTGAGCTGCCCAGGCCCTGATGCAGCCAAGCTGCCCCAAACCATAATATTTCCACCACCATGCTTTACAGTTGGTATCAGGTTCTTGTGGTCAAATGCTGTCTTTGGTTTTCGCCAAACATGTCTCCTGTACTGTGGCCAAATAGCTCTACCTTTGACTCATCTGTTCAGAGCACATTGTTCCATAAGTGCTGGTCTTTGCCTAGGTGTTCATTGGCAAACTTTAGTCTTGCCCTGATGTTCTTTCTGGACAGCAAAGGTTTCCTCCTGGCACACCTCCCATGTAGATCAAATTTGTGCAGCCTCTTTCTTATGGTAGACTCGTGCACTTTGACATCACCAGTGGCAAGAGCTACCTGTAGGTCCCGTGATGACATTCTGGGGTTCTTAGAGACTTCTTTCAGCATCTTGCGTGTCTGCTCTCGGGCTGAACTTGCTGG